>NW_006799948.1:4344323-4488174 GCF_000485575.1 Poecilia formosa
GTGATCGCAGTGCTCAGCTGCCTTCTGGGAATCCCGACCAACATCCTCGTGATCGTGAAACTCAGCAGCCACCTGCGAGGCTCCTCCATGACGAAGCGCCTCATCTTCAACCTGGCTCTGTCGGACCTGCTCTCGCTGTTCTGCTTGGTGATCGCCGGGGCCATTTTTGCCACCGGGCCCCATTTGGCGCATGGACTGTGTCAGCTTTTCTTTTTCATCATCTTATTCTGCATCACCTCCAACTCCAACATCCTGCTGCTGATAAGCATTCAACGTTACTACCAGGTACGCAACTCCAAACTTTACCGTTGTAGGAAAACGAACATATTTAGCAGTACTAACGCGCGCCGTTACTGCAAAACTAAGAAATAATTATTTTCAGTCTGCCGTACTTGGAGAAATATGGGTAACCACACTGCTTGTACTTCAGAAGATAAGTAAAATAAATGCACCCTGAATAGTGTGTGTAAGTAGATGGCTAAAGCTATTTTTTCCTTCCCAGATTCTTCATCATGCCAAGTGGAAAAAAGTGACCCGAGCATGGCAGCGGGTTTTACTCTGCGGTGTGTGGATACTCGGGGCCCTGCTGCCTCTCCCACTGGTGCTGTCTCTGATGGATAAGAACAAAGACGCCGACAAGACGTCCTGTAGGAACAAAATGATCACACCGCAAGCCGAGGTGGTCCACGTCGCCGTAGCGATATCCGCTCAACTTGTGGTGCTGGTGTTTTACGTAAAGCTTGTGAGAGGCGTCAGGAAGGTTCAGATGTCTGACAGGAAGAAACAAAAGATCAACAGGCTGTTCACTCGGATCCTTGCCGTCTCTCTAATAGACTTTTTGCCTTTGTTTGCTCGACTTGTGGCCGTTGCCGCTCATTTTAGACCTTCAAAGACGTTGTCCGAAGTCAGCAAGAATCTGACATCTATCGAGTATTTGTACTTTTTAAACCACTGCCTCAACCCCCTGCTGTATTTCTTTGCTTCTCGGCATCAGCTAAGAGACAGAGAGAAAAAGAGAAAGCTCTTTCTCATGGCTCTCAATGACAGTTCTTAACAAGATCTTTGGATATCTGTGCTACGCTATTTAACCTTTTGCACATTTTTAATTTATAATGAGGTATTAACACTGTTAAAAAAAATCCCAATGGCATATAGATAATGACTTTTTTGTGAATTTATCTACCATATTTTTTGGTAAAGACATGTTTTACTATTAAATATGTTTGAAGGCTGGACATGCATTCCGTATTTTCTTTCTTTGCTTATTCTGTGTGTTTCCCAAAAA
Source organism: Poecilia formosa (assembly GCF_000485575.1). NCBI lineage: Eukaryota > Metazoa > Chordata > Actinopteri > Cyprinodontiformes > Poeciliidae > Poecilia > Poecilia formosa. The sequence continues at coordinate 4,345,609 of NW_006799948.1, forward strand.
TGTCAAATCCCAGAAATAGTTGAACATTTACTTTAAAGTCCCCTTGCCAGCACCCTAATTGTGAGTTACCTTCATTTTATTCTAATGCTAGTTTACCTTTCTGCTCTAAAATTTCTACAAGGTTTAAGAATGTTTGCTTAAAATTGGCTAATATTTTACTCTGTACACTTTCTACAATTTTAAAAGTTTTTTCTAATGAGATGCTAGAGGAAATCTTGCTGTGAAGACAACAGATTATGCTACAGGTTTCACTTAAAAGAAAAGGAGAAAAAGAAGCAGTTTGGAAAATATTTGTTCCCTCAAAACAAGGAAAGTCGTGTTGTAGAAATCAAGGGTACGCCACCTGTCGCTCATATTTAGGAGACATCTTAAAAATAAAGCCGGCCAACCACAAAAAGAACTGATATTTTTAATTATTAGCATGTTATACATTCCTCTGTAAACACTAGAAACGTTAACATTTTTAATTAAGCGGGTCTCTCACACTGTCAGAATTTGCTGGAGGTTTTTTCCTTGTTTAAAGTCGGTCTTTCCTTTCCACTATTGCCACATGCTTGAAGAGCGTAAAAGTCAGTGACTCAATCAGTTTGGCTTCCATAAAATGGAAAAAAATTGTACTAAACTGAATTTGATTGAACTTTGACTGATTTGAATCCTGTGTATTCTGAAGAATCAAACGAGTTTATCTCTGGTTATTTTCACACTTCTTGTGAAAATAACCAGAGAACAAATGAGTTCTAAAGAGATGACAAACTGCCTTGGAAGAATTAAATTAAGGTAAACGAAAATTGTAAGTGAACAGACGCAATTTGTTATGCAGCTTAGTCTGACATCGAGTGAATGAATTCGACATTAAAAGAAACACCTTTTTGATAGTACGGAGGACATTTGCAAATGGAAATCCTTGAAAGTAGCTAACTTCACAACTGCTCCGAGTACCGCAGGTGATCTACTTTCACCCCCACCCCCTTAAAAATGCGTATTTACACACAAACCTGTCATGAGACGAGACACAAAGGTTTCAGTGAGCTGCAGGAAACCGTGGTCAATGTACTGTAGAAAGGTTTGATGAGGTAGGCAACGAACAGCAAACACAGCAAACAGGGTGTGATAGCCTGGAGAAACAAACCGATGAAATGAGAAAACAATGAAAGGAGGGGGGGAGGGGAGACTGAAATATTCTGAGTAAAGCCAACATCGTGGAACGCATTTCATGCAATGCATTGCAGGGCCAACATTTGTGAAACGTCTCCTTCCGAGACCTCACTTTAAAATTAAAGTTTTACTCCTGAGTGACAAAAAAAAAAAATAAAAAAAAATGAAAGAATTATGTAGCAAACAACTGCAAACACTGTGAAATTAATTCAAATGAGTGAAAATGCATTCCCGTCCTCCCGGAGCTTCGTCAGCGTTCTGCGAATGCACAATTCTGTCGCGCCTCACTGGGGGGGACACGTGTTTGTATTGTACCAGGTGGGAGAGGCAGGCAGAGGCTCTGGGTGGACTCCAGGATCCGAAGCATGAAGTGAAATACGGCCCACTCGGCCGGACCGCCCTTCGTCGCCCTGGACACCAAATGGCAAAAAGAAAAAAAAAACAGAATCGAGAGGATTATGCAACTTTCACACATGGGAAGGAGACATGTGGAAGTCAACAACTTCCACGTGTAAACACAGCAACGCTATTGGAGTCTGTTAAAAGTTTTCAAAAGAACAAGTTGGAATACTTACAAGCACAACACGTGAGGGCCAAGTTTGTACTTCAGCCAGGCTGATTCCAGCATGTGTCTGATGAGCTCCAGCTAAATACAAACACACACACACACATTTTAGTGGTTTGACAAAGACACGCTCCATTAGATTCCAATAAAATGTTGCCCTCAGACGAAATCAGTCGCCTGGAAACTTTACAGAGCGCCATCATTTTGAACCGACGCCTGAAGACACACGGCTCTCACATGTTTACCTGCTACGACGATTATTGGTTCCTGTAAATTCACAGTGCTGACAAAACGTTCACACAGCCCTCCTTTCCAAAGACTGCTCGTTTCTTAGCGGCCTTCTCACAATTTCACATAATCAAATGAAACCGTTGACCAAGCTTAACTGGTTGTCGCAACGACTTTATGTTTTCAGACGGGTGTTACTTGTATTATTTCTTAGTTATTTTAGTCTTGAAGTATCAAACTCAGGTGTGGCGTTGAACTCGACAGTCCAGAAAAAATATGGTTAATCACAGTTAATTGGTTGTTTAATGATGGACTTAATTCCTATTCCCATCTGAGTTGGTTTTAATAGCCTTTATCCCTTCATAAAGGGTATTTTTCATTTACTCAGGTTACTTTTGAAAGCGCTGAGTAACGCTCACCATGTGAGCTTGTTTCCCCACACCCCAGCCTCCCGAACAATAACAGGAAGACGGTCTGCCTCATCCACATCCTGAACACCAGTGGGAAACCTGTTCCTATTGCCAGCGGCAACATCCTCCTGTGACCTTAGGGTGGAAGTTTCAATTAGCCGCTCTTATGTAACAGATAAGCTCCAAAAAACGGGGGAAAAATACACACATAATACGTTTCTCTGGGCCCATTTTCTTTTCACACCTTTCTCTCCAATTCCGCTACGGAAGTTGAAGTTTTTCTAAAACAAATCATGAGACGTGAACTCACAGCTAGATATTAAGTATTCTGTTGTACTTCACATTTATAGTTATTTATACTACATAGAAAAAAAGAAGCTAAATGATCACAAATATAGTTTTTCTTAGAAATACTTTCGGTTCAGTTTATTTTCAGTTTCGGCACAAACGGTCATTCATTTCGATTGTTTCCACACAAAAAGTGCTGAATTCAAATGTTTGATTTTTTTTTGACATTCAGTTTGAGATTATGCTTCTGCTATACGAGTTTAATGTTATTTGCACATCTTTACCCAAGGTACCAAATAAGTGTGGATGATGCTGTGAGTACAACGCATGCTGGCATTAATCAGACAAACTCTCATACAATAAGGGAAAAAAAAAAACATCCCAAGCAGTCGCAGCCTCACAATGAATAAATCTGATTTGACTCTCGGTAATGAATTAAAATCTATACTAAGCAGTTTGTCTTAAACGGTAAACCTCCTGCGCCAGAATGCACCAACCTTCGCCACAGAACAAATTCTCATTTACAGAAGCCGGGACGTCGCGGCCAGCTTCCTTTTAATTGCGTTGCTGTAAAATATGTGTGCAATTTATACTCCTGCAATTAGCAGGCTATTCTCTTTCTGAGCTGTTTGTTGCATCTGAGGCGGCGAAATAATAAATATCGGTGACAATAATGCCAAGTGGAGCCGTAATCTATCAGAGCTGAAACTTCTCTGGGTCTTAAAAGCTGTAATCTATTTCATCCCTCCTGCCCCCGTCCTCCTGTGTCAATGCAGCCATTAGTCTAAATAAGCACCAGCAAAAAAGGGGGACATGCTCTTTATTTGTAGAGGAGTACTGTTTTTTTTTTTTTTAAAAACGCGACTCAGGCCGACTGCAGAACAAGCCCCGAAGTTTGTCAACTGTGCTTAAAATAAAGTGACCTCAAAAGGCTGTTTCTCTTTGAATAAGTCTGTCTCCATCTCTCTTCCACTCCGCTGGATAAGCCCAGTAATCACCTCGCGTGTCTGAGCCGGAGCGAGGCCAAAAAGCGATTACACAGGTACCTATTTTTGCTCCCGTTCAGCAGGATGTCGAAGGCGCGGGGTTAAAAATCCATGAGCCCTGTCGCAGCAAAGGGAGGATTTCTTCTTCCTCCTCTCTGTTCCCATTTTACCTCCGCAAGACTCAAAACCTGGCACATTCTGCTTTCTATTCAATCCCAGCCTTACCCTTGGCCTGATTTATACCACCGCATTGATATATGCCGTATGTCTCCTTTCAGCACCTCGAAACCATGGAGGGATTTACCTCGGTGGAATATTAAAACCTGACTTTACAGAACCAACAGTCCCGGTGAGACGCAGGACAAAGGGTTGGTGTCTCCTTTTCCTTGGTTATGCAAATGAAAGCATCTCCTGTGTTCAATCCATCAACATAAGAAAACATAAAAAAACCCACGAAAAATCTTTAAAGAGAAGTGCATTTTGTACGGTGTCAAAACCCGTCCATTTATTCATTTGTTTTAAATGTAAACCATTTAAGTGTCTTGAGATAAATCCTCTTAATAGCTGTTTGCACCGTTACAAATTGCCTTCCACTGAAAGTGTGTTGACTCTAAGCTCTCTGATGTTGACTTTAGCAGCTTTGAAGAAACCGCCGCCTCAGAAAATATGCAAATGAAAGCCAAATGTAGAAACCCTGACAGGAAGGTGCCTTGAAAAACTCGCAGGTTCCTCCTCTGCCTTTTTGAGGCTTCATTTATCAGCTGCAGTTCAGCCCAACATCGCGGCATCAAAAGTCCGGCAATGTCTGAGATATACTTAGGGACCGACTGGAGGACTATACCGCAGTTTCCGCGTCGCTCCACAAACCACCTGGGTTCACACCTTTGACATGGCGGCTCACGAAATCACTACTTAATCCTGTTTCCTGTGACTATTTCTATTATGCTTGATCTGTGCTTCATTTCTATTTTTCTTCTGTCATATTTTAAATTGGCTTCTCTTATTTCGGACATCTGCAGTCGGTCAGTGAAGGCTCTTGCGTGAACATATTGATCTATCACATACTCTGTAAAACCCGTCTACTTTCTCATCAGTTACGCAAAACAAAATTTGTGCTAGGGAAGCATTATATTTTCAAATAGGTTTCAAATTTTTTTGTAAAAACACTGTGTTTTCATAAACTGTGCACTGTAGATACTAATTTTTAGAGATATCCAATGTAGACATTAGAAGTCCACTCCCCATTGCTGAACACACAAATGACAGTACATCATAGGGAGACACAGAACAAGCAACCAGGCACACACACACACACACACACTCAAAACTAAAAGTTATTTAGTAAGATTATTGTCAAACTGCAGGAAAACATTTAAACTCTGTGCAAAAAGTTTGGGATTTGAACCTGGAACTTTAAAAGCTACAATTTAAAAACGCTAACAATTGTTTCACCTCAGTATACCCCTAAAGATAATCCTGTGCTGTCTACACATAATGGATATTTCTTTAGTTCAACATATGTAAAATCACAAAGTATAACACTATTTGTAAGACTAAAACGTTATTTTTAAACCCACAAAAAGAGCTGCTAGCTTAAAATCTAAAATGTTGTGGTGTAATAGATGAATGATGGATGATTTAACGTTCCAGTTGCACAACTTTTGTTGACTTTAAAGTTTAACTCATTTTTAAGCACACTCTGCATAACTCTGTTTCATGGTCAGGTGAAAGAACTGAGAGGAAACTTACTGCATGCTGAATGTAAAATAAATAAAATGACATTTATATAGTTATATAAAAAAAATACAATGTACTCCATTTCTCAAATGCCATTGTCTGGTAAAGTCTGAGTCCACAGATGCAAGTAGCGCTTTGTATTTCAGGTCCTAGGAAGCTTATCCTAAAAATAGAACTTAAAATCCACCTCTAAGGTTCTATATACTTAAAAAAAATCACCCAGGCTAAGTACGAATCATACAAAATTTATAGAGTCGCTTAATGTTGCTCTTAAGCTCCTGGTTTTCTCATCTCACTCCCTACCCATTGACCTCTGCCCATGTTTAGACCTTTCCGGCTGTAGGATATCTGTCGGGCTAAAAGCCCTGGCCACTGGCCACAAGGGAGCCGTGACAAAGCCAAACTTAAGCCCTGAAAAGTGACTTTGGAAGTGCTTTTGCCTCTGACACACAATTACTTTTGGTGTATTAGAAGTGTGAGCTTATCATACCTTGAATGAATTGTGGTTATGTTTAGAAAATGACAGACAAAACGGAAGGTAGTTAAAGGGCATTTTAAAAGTCTTTCCCAACTCGGTCACATTAAATCCACAAACGTCAGCTGATTTTACATTTCATTATAGTGATTGGAAGGGAAACCGTACGTAGCCCTTAAATTTTTCCTCTTTTCTTTTCATTTTTAAGCAAAATCACTGAAGCTCTGTGTCTTTAAACGAAGAGCAACTGTGAACAGTAATCTGCACCGGATCGTCATCCAGGATCATTCCGCCTTTAGCTCCGTTACCCCATTAACTCTGACCAGCTTCCTTGACGCTTCTCTATAAAAGCATCTCTACTGTAAAAATTCTAGCTCAGCAGTTTTTCAAAGAGTTTTCTTTTTATTATTATTATTATTATTATTAGTTTTGCACAACATTTCTGCAAGACGATTAGAATTAAAGTAGCTGCGAAATACCTTTTCGACACCGTTTTCTATAAATATGGATCACCCCATTGAAGAAAATGCATTAATCCCAGTTTTAAAAAGATTTTCCCTTATGGTAGTTCTTAAAATAAATGAATTTCCTACAACAGATAGGAAATGGAAAACAATGTTATTGTTTGAAAGGGTTGGATAACATTTGTGGTTGTAAGGAGACAAAACGTAAAGATTCAAGCGGTTAAAGTCCTCAAAAGTACCTTTTTGCTTTCAACACATTATTTTTGAACATGCACACAAACTTCACTCATCAGGTACCAGCAGCATGGACTGAAACCTAAAAGAAAATAAAAAAAAATACACTCTTGTTTCGGAAACCTCAAAGAATCCTGTTATGGCTTCCAGCACAGAGTCAAACCGTTCGGTTTTAAGTGCAAGCCTGCAGACTTCTTCTCAACTGAGCGATTTCTGCTGTCACTTAACCTTCCAAGAGTAAGGGGGGGGGGAATTTTGAAATAAATATAACTTCTACTTCAAAACCACTTTATCTTTGGCCATCTCACACACACACACACACACACACACACACACACACATACACAAAAGAAAAACATGCACAGGGCATCTACCAGCTTGGCTACATAGTTGACCACCAGCGAGTCGATCTTCTTCTTTCCCAGTTGAGGCAGGTATCTGTTGAGATGTTCTCGAAGTTTGTCGACTGTCTGCAAAAAATGCAAGATGCACACACGTTATTTTTTTTCCAGGGCTTGCGGCTTGAACTTAAGACATATTTGCATGCTTTATGCAGATATTTGAGAGCACTCGGCTCTGGGGTCAAATGGAGTTCACAATGGAGTTTTCCTTCAATTTCCAAAAGTAAATTCAATGGACAAGAGGGGGAGGGGACCTGTGGACGTGAAAGGACGAAGAGGCTAAAAGAGTCTAAGACGAGGAGAGGGGGGCAAATAAGTTTCAGGAAACGGATTGAAAGGCTGAAGATGATGTAAGTAGGACGAGTAATGGAGGGAATAAATGGAGTGAGATCAGAGGACTGGGTCATCCCAAGAATAGCTTAACTGAACTCTATTAAATTGAAGCTATCTGCTCTTTAAAAAACTATGCTGAGCAGAGGGAAAAGTCAAAGATATGAAATTGTCCATCAAACACAGCTCGGTTTAAAAAAAGAAAAGAGGAAAAAAAAAAAAACCCGGCAGGACAAGGACCTTAAGATGCCTCTTTTGTTAAAGAGTCGACTCATTTGAAGCGTAGCAGGAGCTTCACTATAACAGATGACTGTAGCGAGGGAAATAACTGGTTGTCAGCATTACACTGTGGCTTTTCAGTGATCTATATATCAACCCTGTTCTATTGTTAGGGGGTGAAGCTGCTGCACATTTCTCGTGCCGTCTCCGACACCGGGGAGAAAATTGACACGTTGGGATTCGAATTAACATAAAGAACGCGAGATAAAAGAAAAGAAAACTGCTGATGAGCATTCCAGCCACTGCTCTTCAGTTTTCAGTGACCAAATGTTGGGATTTAATTTTGTAAACTGAAACATCTTGGTAGTAGCTAAAGCAAAGCAATACCTAATTGAGATATAATCTAAATAAAATGTTTTAAAAAATCATAAATATTGAAGAATATAGACCTTCTAGCTAAAATAAAAACCCTACCCTACAAAGGATTCACTCATTTTTATCTACATCACTAGCAACGTTGCTTTAGCGGTTCGCACCCTTGTCGTCATATTAAAATCGGTAGTAAATCACCCGAATGCAGTGCAATCGCCAACGCTAAACCTTTTTTAAGGTTTAAACGACGGTGCAGCACATTGTCTCTCGTCTTATCATTGTATCTTTTCGCTAATATTTCAAAAGGCAACAATTTGCTTCACCGCCTCGTCAAATTTTCGGTTGATATCGGAGCCACAAAGAGGAACGGCGTTTCTAGAAACATGTCCCCGGTCGCCTGGTTCTGTCTGCCAAACAGGAAAAGAACTTCCCGAAATCTGTATCCCGAAATTTGGAAGTACACCTTTGCCTAAAGTAGCACGGTGGCATAATATTTTACTTCAGTGAGGACTGTTGTTTTTTTTTTTGTTTTTTAAAACACAGCGAGTGCAGTCTTGTAGCCCTTGATGGGTTTTCTCACCAGGCCGATGAATGCCCTTTGTTGATGGTCCTCTTCTTGAAAAAGTGGCACCAGCTTTTTATCTACAGAAGAAGGGGAAAAAAATACGCAAATATAAAAATGTGTTTTTGAAGTAACTTCTGATGCCAAAGATTATTTGATATTGCTACAAGTAATAAGCTATCTGTAAAAAATAATTGGGGTTTGGGGAGAAATAAAGCAATGCCTTTTGGCCAAGTTAATGAGACAAAAGAGATGATGACTTATTAATCAGAAGATTTATTCGGTGTATTTTTTTATTTTTATTTTTTGCTTTAAAGACACATCTCTTCACCTCAGGGGTTTGAAGGCAGAAATCCAACTGTGCAAGTCCTTTCATGTCAGTCTCATGAAAGCAGACCATGCTTCATCTACCATACTTTGGATTCTGTTGCATACACAAATACACACCATCTTTGATCACACACACAGAAAGCAGGCTTTTTGATGTTATACCCTGACATGCTACGGCTATATACAGCTCCATCATAGCCAGGCCAACATGCAGAAGATCCAGTTTAATTTGCAATATGCATGTCTGCGACAGGTGCATCTAAAAATAATTATTTTTATGACGTTACACTTTGTACACTAGTAAATGTAGATTAATCCTCTCTTTCCATCAGCTCTTAGAAGTTCCCCTTTCCGTGTCAAAGACATGAGAGCATGATTCTGCCACCACCATGCTTAACAATGAGTGGTACATTTAGACTTGTGTATCAGCAGTTTATTCATAGCTTGAGATATTATTTCATGGCATTAATTCGGTTTAAACTTCTCCGAAACTTCCTCCCTAACCCATCCGGTCTGTCCGTTGGTCCTCATGACAAAGTTTGGGACATTCACATTGTATCGACGCCGTTTTCTCCGAGGCGCCCACTCGGCGTTTACAGACATCGAGTGGGTTTTCATGCTTAAATATAAATTGGAATTTGTTCAACAGTTACGGCTACATAGTGCTTTAAAAATGTTTGAAACAAAAGACTAACATATTAGACTGTTTTTTTCTTTTTCAAGAACGTGCCACTTAGATTCTTAGATTTATGCGAAACATGATCCTGTATCACGACTGTAGGGAGAAATCAAAAGATGGTAACTTATTTTAAGAATATTAACAGCGTGTCAATCTTTTACATTTATTTATGTTTATGTTTTTATGTATCTTTTTCCAGTGAATCCAGGATGTTGGACCTTCTGTGGCCTTAACAAAAAAAAACAAAGTGTCCCGCATTAAGGTTGAAGTATCGCAGCTGCATTCGAGCTACTACAAGAGACAGAAAGCTGGAAGAGAGAGAGGAGAGGAAAGTACCCTATTCCCCACTGTTATGTAAGTTTCACATTCTTCCTCATTGTTTCACTTTATTTATTTCTCTTCTACATTCCCTCCTTCTCAACTCGCCCCTCCAAAATGAATCGGCTTCAGCGTGAGCTCTCCTCTGGGCACGACGCACAAACGCACTCGTGCAAGCGTTTGGCGTTGCATTATGTACGACGTGGGGTTTTTGTTGCGTCACGCGCCGTGCAAATGTTGCGTTGCCTTCCAGGGGATTTTGCTTGTAAGTGAACGCGAGCGCTCTCTTTGGTTTGGCTTACCGAGGCACCAGGTGTCAACCACTGAAAGAACCCTGGAAACAAGAAGAGAGACGCTTGATGAAAAAAAAAAACATGACCTCAAGTTGGAATTTCTTTTATTTTCTCAGAACAGTGAAATATGAAGCTGCACTGACTCAAAAATAAAAAAATAAAAATCTAAAACTATGGAGGTGAAATCCAGTTCAAACATGAGGGAAAAATCTAATTATTAGGTTTTTATGATGTTTTGTTTCATTTTCAGCAAATTTGACATCAATTAGTGTCTGTCCACCAAACTGCTTCATCATTTACAACCGAGAGTCTAAAGTTACCACAGCATATTTGTTGTTTCTAGAATAATATTTGGTGGAAGGAGCAAAATACGTGGAAATATTAAAAGATCTATGACTGGCTGCAAAAATCAACTTTTAACGGAGTACATTTCAGTTTGGGGTTTTACGTGAAGAATTAAAAAGAGGTCGGGTGGGGATGCACTTCAACAAGGCACAGTATCTTCATATCACTATCCACAGCCGGGTGAAGCATGTTTATGAGCCAGCAGACAAGAACAACAGACTGAGGAGCACTTGAACTACATCAGGGATGCATCATTATCCTCTTGTACTTTGCTTTTAGGCAGCACTACATGCATCATGCTGCCGCTTCAAAGACTGTGTGAAGTGCCAAATTGTAAAGGAGCGAGGGAAATGTTCAAGGTTTAAATAATTGGGAGGAAGCAGCAGAGAGTTGGGGGCTGAACTAGAGCTGTGCTCTTAATCTTATTGTACTGCTTACTGTACAAGGATAATAAATCTAAAAGTCAAAAACGCCGCACCCTTAAAAGAAATCCAGCAACAACACATATACAAAAAATAAAAAATAAAAATTGTGGTGATAGGAAATAAAAGTTAAGGTAAAAGCCCAGAATTTAGAAGTGTCATTTAGCGGTTTTGAAAACCACCAGACGTTTCTCTCCTGCAATGCCAGACCAGAAAAACAAAAACAAAACAAAGAAACCGCAAAAGATCTTGTGAAAACTAAAGCGACGCGCTAAAAAAAAAAAAGGCAATTTAAAGCTGCAGTAGCTAGAAACAATCTGTTAGGCATCTGGCTACAGAACTCGACTAATTATTTGAAATAACAGCAAATAAGGCCATTTTTATACAGTTTTACCACTGCACGTTATTCCAGTAGTTTCACTTTATTGGCTCATAACTACTAAGTGGTAAATACTATAATACTGTAATATAAGACCAAATTTGTATGAGTCATTTTTGTAAATAGGTCAATGTTTTTTGAATACCATTTTGTGAAATAACACTTCTTTTTTCTTTTTAGCTACCATTAAAGACCTACCGGATTTGATCAAAACTAGGACGGGGTTAAAAAGTACCACAAGCTTCTAGATATAAGTCTTCTGAGGTTTACATTTACTGCCTTTTTATTAGTGAGATTTCATACAGATAATGTAGAAAAGCAGCGATGCGGTTCCTCCCCCCTGCTTCAGGTCTGCGAGTTCGGAACATATTTCTTAATAGAGCTCCAGTGGGAGGCAGACCTACTTCTTTGTGTTCTCCAAGTGATTCACATGGCTGGAGGCTTTGCTCTCGGACCTCTGAAACAACAACAACACCACCACCACCACCATCACCATCATCATCATCATGGGAGGGATGAAAGTACACTGACATTGTTGGACTATACCCACAGGTATGCTGACAAGGACATCCAGAAAAAGACACCTCCACATTAGCAGGCCGTTTTTAGAATGGAAATGATGAGTCAAAAGTGATTTACAGTAATTTATATGCATGAAAGGTTTTTGCTTTATACGCACACACACACACACACACACACACACACACACACACAAAAGCACAGCCACTCACCAATTTATCCCAGTCGGCCCGGATGTGTGAGGTTTTGTATCTTGGGTTGGAAGCGGCGTTCAAACATTTCGTCCATTCTGTGTTCCACTGCAGCTCTGCCCAGAAACCTTGGAGCCGCTCTGCCTGCGCAGCGATACGCGGAAACAAACAAGCAAGGACAAACCAGAGTGAGGATCATTTGCAAATTAGCTGCATATAAACAGAAACACAATCAGATGTCAAATAGTTTTTTTATGTCCACCATTGAAAATGCAGCGAATCGGTGCGAGTTTTTTAAGGTTAGCAAAGGACAAGGACCGCATGCAGCTCTTGAGTAAAACACCAAGGTTTTGTCCACAGCGCAAATATGCAACACGAAAATACGCAAACAACAAATATCCTGCTACTGAGACAATAACATTGATTTTAACAGGAATAAGTACCTGCAGTATTTGTCATTGGATTTTTCTCTGAGGAATTTAAAACAGTACTTTAGAAAAAAACAAACAATTGCTTGTAGTTGCCACTAAGCTGATATTGGCTTGCTAAATAGTCCAGCTATCAGCTCATAGCTAACCTACGAGCTAGCTATGAGCTGACAGCTCATTAGCTAGCCTAACTGGCATAGCAAACATGCTAACTGCCCAGTGTTTTGAAACGTTTTTAGCTTAATGAATAGCACTCATTTAAATGTATTAAAAAAGTGTGTGTGTGGGGGGGGGTTATACCTTTCCCTTAAAATCAGGCACAATGCGCAGCTCTGTGGTACACAAAACACCACGAAGCTCCAACAGGCAGGCTGGGACTTCCTGAAACAAAACCCCAAACCACACTAAAAGTAAACGCCACAAATTTCTATGACACAGATTATCTTTCTATGTAGAGTAGGATAATCTAGTTCATGCTTGACCATTTCAGGTTTTTGATGTAAAGATTTTGAGTGAAAAAAAATGAGTCCCTTTAGTTTAACCCTGAGCTTTAGCATACCACTGGCACCTTGTGCAGAGAGCCATAACACCTATATATATATTTAAAAAAAAAACAGCCATTGTTTGCATGTCTATCTGCTAGTGTGCATTTAAGCAATAGTGTGTGTGATACCTTTTTTTCAAACAAACAGGAATAAGGTAGGACTTTATCCAGGCCAAGAGACTTCTTATAGCAGATTCTAAACAAAGACGCTGCATGACAGAAACATTCATGTGTAAATATAGAGCACAGATGCAAGCTGTCAACGAAAAGCTTTGAGGCACAGGTATGTCTACATTTATGTACACTTGAATGCAATTAATAAATCTTATTGCCAAATCTTTATCTAAAGAGCACACACTTCTAAAATCATATTGAATAGACATCACCTTTCAGTCGGAATAGTAACATCTGTTAAAGACTAATAAGTGCAAATGTATCAAAATGTTCTATTTAATTGGCTAAGGTTTTCATTTCTTCATCTTATTTGCTTTCTACAAGAACCTAATCATCTACAGTCTGTTTTGAGCCAGCTGCAAGTCTCCAAGGTCGAGAGAGAGAAAGAGAGAGAGAAAAAAATCTATTTTCTAAATGCCCTGATTTGTGTGGGCGGCTTGGCACAGGTTTGCGAGGAGAAATTTAAGAGCCAAACAGAGTTGATGAAAGAATTCAGCTTTGTGTAGACTGGATGTAAGCATTCGAGTTGTGATGGACTGATAGAGGTGGAGGAAAAGAAACGAGAGCGAGTGCAGCAATAAGACTCTAAAAGGGAAGAATAAGCCACACTCAGGAGGCTCACGCTGACTGACCTAAAATGAACTCTTGGATCTGATCGAAGGATTCAAAGGCGTTCATGTTGTCACACAGCCATTCGACAACCTGGAATAAAAATGGACGCAAGGCGGTTAACTGCACAGGAAGTAAAATAGTTCTTAACTTCTATGACTTTGTAGAAATGGCTGCATGGTTTGTTTTTGTGCAAATATTTCATAGCTTGCATTAAAAAAATAAAATGGGTAACTCAGGCATTTGGACAAAAGGGAAGCTGGTGGTAGCAGCTAGCTGAGTTAGCTTATAATAAGAGCAAAGGTCAGTTTTATACTGCAGTAAATCATCATTTATAGGTTACTTGACATCCTTTATAGCCTTTTTGCATTATAAAAACGACTACTGCTGTTATTACTTCAATTAGTGTGTATAATTTAATATTCTGTACAGTGTCCTGACATAAAGCAACTCTTTGTTTCCGTGGTGTTTTTGATTCTGGACCGTGCAGCTTGGCAAAGTGGACAAATCCGTCCCAAAACGATTCTTCCATAAGAGCGCTAGACGATGACAGTAATGCATTCCCACATTAAATATGACGAGACTGGATGTGTTCTTAGATTATCAGCAAACTCCCACCATCATTCTTGTTATTGCAACAAAAAAATAAAAACGACAAAAACAACTGTCTTCATCTTGTCAGATCAATTGTTCTCCTGTAGGGTTTTATTGTAGATTAGGGCTGTCTGTAGATTAGTCTCATAATCTACACCACAAAAACTTGAAATTCTAACAACTTTCAGATAGTTGCATTTCAGCTAGGCGCTTTGAACAAACAGATTTTTGCCTCGTGTCAATTTGAGTCGAATCGCGCAGCGTTTCCCTGAAGCTACAAAATCATCTGAGCAGAGCCAAAATCATGAACATGCAGTCACATTTGATAAAGGTGCTACTGTACTGAAAGCCCCCCCCCCATAAAACACAAACGCGATGCGGAGCGTCCCAATTTCTATTGCTAGGTGCCCTAATGAAGCTGGTGAGTCATTTAACCTTTAAAGAAATAATTTATTTCATCTACAGGGGCAGCTGGAACATCCCGTTTTAGATCTAACACTAATAAAGTCTTAGTCGTACTCGGCACAGTGTCCAAACCAAATATCAAACCATTAATTTCTGCCGTCGACTCTGCCCACTTGTCGTCTTCTCTCACTGGTTTAATCACAACTTCAGCTTAATGTTCATGTTCCTCCTGCCTTTCTTTCCCCAACTCAAGGTTGACACCTACAGCATTTCCGCGGAATTGCACAAACAGAGAAATTTTGCCCTATGAATTATTCTTATGAAATCAATTTTCCTAGAGGTAGATGTGCATGACAGTAGCCTAAGTGTATGCATTCTCTTTCCTTCTTTCTCCTCGTCTTTGCATCAAGGAGAGCAGATTGATCTCGTGTGTTTGTTTTTTTTTTTTTTCTTTTTCTTTTTCAAAACCCGGCAGCAATCAATGGCTTCGCCTTTCTTGATTTTCCTTTTTTTTTTTGCACTCGACGGATAATATCGAAATGCACAGCCAAATGCGAGCGTGAGCTCCGCGCCTTTGGACTTTAAAGGTCAATATCTTTGTCCACACACTTCATTATAACTGTCTGCTTGTGCACCTTCAGCTCCAGCTTCGGGTCGTCTCCCATGAAAACCAGCAGGCAGTGGAGGGCAGCCAGGCGACGGGGGTCGGTCCGACCGCTGGGAGACCTTGGGCATAGGTGGGAAAAACATGACATGTACCTAAATGTGAGCGGACGCAGATGAAGAGGCCAACAGTTGGTGTTGGTAATTAGAGGGCCTTTCGATACACAAACTCGTAGAAAGAGAAAATCGGTCATTTTCTTTTTTTATCTTAATAGTGTGTGGTGTAAAAATATTTCCTGAGATATCCCTATGAAAATAATTACCTTTAGAAATCACAGACTTGTAGTTAGTTGTAAATAGAGACCATACCACTAAACATGGCATCCTGACATACAGTTGCTACAGAAACAACGAAGGGGGTAAGAGGTGATTTCGAGTGTGGATGGAGCTAATTACAGGTCAATCTATAAAGAAATCCAGTTAAAGGCTTCAAAAGTTTTTTGTCTTTTTTTTTAACTGTAGGATAGTGACTGGCCTAGTCAAAGTCTAGACCTAACTCTAATTGAGAAGGTGGGGAAAGACGAAAAAAATTAAATGTTTGCCGACACTCTCCAGCCTACTTGAGTTGTAACTTGACAGAATGTGTGAAAGTGTGAATACCTTTGCTTTTATTTCTGAAAAGCATTGTGTTTTTAGTAAAGCCTAAACCTAATGAAATCAGAGGACAGAGCGACTTTTGAGTCAGATGGCTTCTCCCGGGCTATCTGCTTCCAAACTTTGCGGTCGGAGTCAAATGTATTTAAAATTCAGCAAGTGCGTACACACGAAAATAACTCCAACAAATAGAAAATAACCCTCCGTTTCCACCCGGCTGCTTCTTTTCTAGCAATGTTCCACCACCCCTATGCTCTCATGTCTCTTGTCTATTTATATTTAAAGCACCAAAGTCACCATCACTGCACTTCCAGAAAAAAAAAAAAAAAGTTTTGCATTGCACTCACCGGGCACGCGCGTCTGATCTGAGGATCTGCAGCAGGTAAGCCGGGCTAAGCTCAGCGGTGCGAATCGACCCACTTGCCAGCTCCAGAAGGCGAACACCGGTTTCATCATCCTTGTGCATCACGGTGAGGGCGTCCGACTGAAGCTGCGCGCCCAAGTTGACATCCTGACCTTTAAAAATTGACAAAGCGGACACGGACGTTAAAAGCCAAAACCACCTTGAAAGTGTAGCGCGGCCACTGCTGGGCTTTGAATTGTGAGCTACCGGTTAGGAAGAGGGAGTGACACAGCAACTCCTGCTGCCTGGTGTTGATGCAGTGCAGGAAACACCCCTGCAGATACACCAGGATGTAGTAGCCTGCATGTGAAGGTATAACACAGCATCACAGTCAGAGAGCACGTTCTGCAACAGAGACGTTTATTGGACACCACTAGGCCGTAGCTCATACTGATGAAGTTGAAAATAACACGGTCCTCCCATTCCTTCAGTCAGCTACAAACTTAAATCGTATTCTGGTGTTTGCTTATGATGCGTTTCTGTGTGTGCGGTGACCTATGGGGATGAAGAGCGGATGAAGCAGGCCCGAATTCAGCGCGTCGTTTCCGAGAGACACTCTGAACCTCTTGCTGCAATCTGCAGGGAGTGAGCGGAACCGAATGTTGAGACGAGTCCAGAAAGCAGGAATATATACACGGTGAGCCGAGCGGTGAGTGAGCAGAGAGGTGTGGGGGGTGGGGGGGGACGTGCTCACCTTTGTGAACTAAAACCACGACGTAGGTCAGTTCCCGTTTGTCCGTCAGCGGCTGGCTGTAGCAAACGCACATGCTTCCTGAAAAGACGAACCGAGAAACGGAGAGGTTTAGGAGTCATGGATTATAAGTGATCTACTTTAATTGTAATTAAATCCCTCTGTATATGTGCCCACGATTAATCAGACGTACTGAAAAGCCCAAGAAGAAGAATGCAAAGTTTCTGATTTGGATTCCAAAAGCAAACACCCGACAACCCAATGCATAAATCGGACACCCAGGTAATTCTCTGTTTCGTTTTCTTAATGTCATTTTTGTACTTTTATTTTATTTTATTTAATTTTTTTTGCAAATTTGTTTTGTAGTTTCGATACTATTCGCTCCTCATGAACAAATTATTTCCTCAAAACGGTGCATCATAACATCTGACCAATATAAAAATGTTCTCACTATTTTAAGTGTTTTCCAAGTGTGCACACGATAAGCTTTGGGAAAATAAGAGTAGCCTAAAGGGAAGTTTTTTTTGTTTCATTCACTATCCTGTTATCCATCCACCCATGAAAATATTTAAGGAATTATCACTAGACACTTCTGCCATTATTTGATTATGAATTTAGTTTTTTGCATAAATGAAGTAAACTAAATATGCAAAACTCTGAAATGGCAATGTAATTCAATAACAAAAATGTTCCAGACTTCTACGCTCTGATGGAACATCATTTTTGTTCCATCTTCTTCCCTTTTCTTGCATTTCAACAGACATCTAAAAATGTCTTCATTTTTGGTGAGGATATAACTGCTTGTCTTGTAAACAAAAAACAAAAAAAAATACAGAGAATATGCCAAGATTTTTCTGTGCCGTCTTCATTTTATTTTATTTTTTTACTTTTTTGGTTTTTTTACACACACAAGTCTCGGTATTAGATAAACATTGCCTAAATTAGACAAATAAGACAAATATTTTAAACAGAGGCTTACTATGAATATGTCCAAACAAATCAAGGTCCAAGTATTCTTGTCCTATTGATCTGATATGGTGTTTTTTTAATCTCGTTTTACTGGAACAAAGGCCTCGTTTATTTATCAGAACATGGTAAATGTGATGATTTTCTGATCCTCTGTGGTCAAATTTGCCATCTTCTTTAAATTCACATGCACAGCGCCCTGCGAAATGATCCAAACCCGTTGAACTTATTCACATTTTGTCATGAAAAGTCATCTTCAACTCTGTTGGGATTTTACGCGACTCTGAAGTCGAAGGAAAATATATATTTTGTGCTTTTAAGATCAAATATAAACAAGAAAAGTGTAGCATTTGTATTATTCTACTTTATAGAATCACTTCTGACAATAATTTAAGCTGTCAGCGTTTTGGTGTAAATCTCTAGGAGATTTGCACATATAGAGACTCAAATCTCTCCCATAGTGACCATGTTGTACTTCAACAGGAACAAATTTAGGAATATGGAAAAAACTTTTTTTTTCCTTACAGTTCACAATCCTGCACTAATTTATTTGATCTCTTTTTTTTTTTTTTTTCCAGAGGTTTATGGTTCCATCATGACAAAACTTGGGAAAGTTCAAGGAGTTTGGTCAGGTGTTGTAATAAAACCCTTCACCATGCGTGCTCTGATTGAGCTACATTAGGGACTTACTTTCTTATTTTCATCGAGAAACATAAAACACAAAAACACAAAATGTTATACATGTATATTTTTTTTTAACCAAAGAAAAAGTATGTATCAACAGACAGGTGTGAAGTGTGAATATGTTACCGTTTTGGTTTGTGAACACCTGCATCCTAATGAGCTCCTGCTCAGGTTTTTCCACATGATAGTGGTCAAAACCTAAACTTACAAATCTGTTGGACACGCGCACACACACACACACGCACGCACACACACGTGCAAAGTCAACATTCAAGGTCAAGCTCGATACTGAATACACATTGGTTTTCCACAGTGTGAACAACGGTTCACCCACCTGACTGTGTGGAACGCATTGGCAGGCAACTTTAAAACGAGCTCAAACTGTGATAAAACGAGTCACTGTTATTGCGTGGTTGATCAACAATAGCAACATTTTTGATCGTCTCGAACACCAAACGGTGGCCCTACCACAGTGTCGCAGCTTTGGTTCGGGTAAAACTGGATGCATCTCAGCACAAACTTGTCCTGCAAATCAATTTTTTTTATTTATTTATTTTTTTAAGAATCTCGTGTCATTTACAGCCACTTTAATGAGAAGGAAGATGGATGTGTTTTCGTATGTGCCACCTTGCGCGTGAGACAGTAGAGCCTTTGTGTGTGTCCGTCCCACTGGGCCCAGCAGAAGTCCTCTACGATCCTCTCCGCCGTCCTGGTCAAGCGCTCGGGATTTGAGATCACCTGGTTCACGCAAAAAAAAAAAAAAAAAAAAAAAAATTGCACAATTTGCACATGCGAAATCTCCTCTGGCTCAGGTTTCGAAACGATGCGTTCTTTTGCTCTCGGCCTCTCTAAACGCTTTCCGATGAGCTTCCTTATTAATCACTGAGCGTGCGCTGTCATACATAATCCACATAATTCATCAGCAGGGAACATCCTCAATGTAAATCTGAACAACCCCCAACCAACAAACTCCTTATTTTAGGAAAGCAGTAGTGAGGAGGAATCTGTAACTTACCACTCTGTAGCCTTCATGTTTGCTCAGAAGCACATGGTACAGATCCACATCTGAAACATGAATCATGCAACGATAACTCAATTAGTTTTTGGTTTCCTTCTTTCTTTCTGTTTGGTTTCGTCGTGTAGCTTGCAGCTGAGCATTAAACAGAAAACGATGCACAGAACACTGACATCCATCTTCAGCGAGCAGCAGCAGATGGCTCTCCAGCGCTGATTTCGCCTCGGTTTCTTGATGGAGGAACTGAAACAAACGACGACGCGGATTAAATGGAGCCAGCGTAGAGCCCACGTTGATATTGATTGAGTAAGCATTCGAAGACACACCATTTACATCCAAGGACGGAGACTTTTTAAAAAACAGCCACAATGTTCTGACTTAAAACGCCGAATGCTTTTGTTTTTCGTGTTTTGGTTGATATTGTGGTCGTGTTTTATGCAACACCTTCATTGAAGTGGAAAAAAAATGCTTGTTTCCCTGTGTTGCATGAATTACCTGCAGGAAGCAGGTATTTGAGATGTTTTTTTTTTTTCTTTTTTGTTAGAGCAATGAATATTCAAGTATGCTCATTTGTAGTATCCTGATTCTAATATGGGTTAATGTTAATTTAAAGACGGCTTTATGATTAAGGATGTAATCCACCTCAAGAACGCGTGAAGATTTTTCTCCTGGATAATCTGCATCCTAAATTAGCTTCAAATGATATAACATCGCCACACGAGCTCGATTAAAGGCGTACAGTGGCGTGTAAAAAAAGACGTGATAATTAGATTTAACAAATTCAAATAAAAAAGACATGAGATAAATCTTGACTTCAGGCTAAGATGCCGTTGAGGTAATTGGAACAAAATAATACCCTGTGTACCTTTTTCCAAACACGATTACCGTATTTAAACTAGCAATATCAAAGAATATGTTGTTTTTTTTTGTTTTTACTATCCTACACAGCTAAATTACAGCTTTGATGATGAGCACATTTTGATGAAAACTATCCAAAACCAACATTTTAAATGCTGGATGAAAACTGAGAAGGCGAAAGACTGCCAACTAGTGGTCAGATGCAGCAATAACGCTTAATTTTGAACGGTTTGGCGTGAGTTTGTAGTCAATCAGAGTCAACATTCATCTGGACCAGTTAAAATGTCTAAATTTTAAAAAAAAATTAAAAATCTGATGGTAATTTCCTGGTGAAGGTGAAACTTTACCTCAGTCTTTTTGGAGCCACTTAAATGTTCTTCGCTGTAGTTTGCGCCTCCATCGTTAAGTCAGTCCTGATGTGCTTCCTTTTCCCTGCTCATAAAAAGTCTCCCCACAGCAGGATACTGCCACGACAACGTTTAATGGTGGGGATTTTGTGTGTTTGCTTCTTTGATTATTACCAGAATAACAAGAACTGCACAAGAAATTTTGTTATTGTTGCCGTTTGGCCAATTTCTTTGTCATTTGGCTGCAAACTACTTTTTTTTTTATCATAACATAAAATGCTGCATTTACACAAGTATGGATATTTTGTATTGTTGTAAAGCCTTAATGTTTTTTCTTTGTTCTAAAATCTGAAATGGGGGAAACAAAAACAAAACAAAACAAAAAACAAAAAAAACGTGACCTGATTTCAGGCCATTGCTATTAAATTTTAGGAGGTGGGAACACGGCTCGCGCATCTTTAACTCTACCTGCACTTTGACTCTGCAGTCCACCGCCTTCAGCACCTTGGTGTTGTTTATGGGGTGAATCTCGATCAGCAGAGTCAGACACTTTGATACTAGACAGGCAGGGGATGATGGAGAAATGTTTCTATCAAACCACAAATTCATTCAGGGCTTAAATTATTTAACGGGCTCAAATAGAAGACAGCATTTCTGGTGCGTTACTTGGTTTGAGGCGCTCCTGTCCGCTGGTGTTCTGTGCCAAGCTGACCGCTGAAGGCATAAAAGAAAAAAACAAAAAAAAACAGCCAAAGTCATGCTGCAGAAACAGTCGCACTAAATCTGTATTCATTAACTATCCTTTTGGCATGGCTGCAGAGAATATGCAAGAGTTTCTCCCTTGGTTTTAAAGTTCCTGCATTATAACATCGTAAAGTTATACATGTCTCCAGACGCACACTCTTAAAACTTTATTTGAGGTCAACAACCGAGTTCAATTGTTAGATTTTTATTCCATACATGACCAAAGCTCACCTAGTAGAGTCTCTTCCTTGTTCAGAGAGCAGCTGCTGACACAGACCTGTTTGTCAAATGTGTAGAGGAGCTGACGGGGCAGAAGGCATAGAGTTGAGTGTGCAGGTGTGCAGTCGTGGAATAAGTGAAAATAAAGGAGGTGTGTGTGTGTGTGTGTGTGTGTGTGTGTGTGTGTGTGTGTGTGTGTGNTATTTCCCAATCCTTGTGGTGACTGTTGCTCCCTTTTAAAGAACAGCACAGAATTCTATTAAAAAGTTGAAATGGTCAATTCCAGAAATGACTAATTTCAGCCTTTCTGAAGAATTTTGGAGCTAATAAGTAGCCAGGTGCTGCTGATCAGGGAGTGTAGCTTCTTCTATAAAAGCAGCGAGTGTTGGCAGGTTGCCTTTCTGGAGCAGACAGGTGTTTAGCACAACGCCAAATGAGGGGGGAAAAAAAAACAAAAAAAAACATTGGCAACGATCTGAAATAATTGCTTCCATCAACCTGTGAAGAGTCATCGGGTCGTCTCTAAACTGAAAATCAGAAAATCAGACCTTCTAGATTACTAATTAGCGGAAAACATTTCTGAAAGATTTAGCTTGCCTCTTTCGGAGTGGACATTTCAGCAAAATTCCCCCTAAAACTTTGATTGTACAACTCCCAGAGGTTGTAAAACAAAAACAAGCTGCAAAACTGTATTTTTTTTAAATTAAAATTCATTAGGATATTCTCAAACCTCCTTCAGCTAAAACCATTTTTGAATTCAATAATGCTGCTTTTGTGAAATAAGCTTTGAGTTGATCTGCTTTATTTTAAGCTCAGCACATTTCCTCTGCCAATATGTGGTTAATACTCCTAATCTGCCTGAAGCATGTAGCTCTACTTGTCATACAGGACATGAGCTGAATGGGATTGAAAGACATTGCTAACATGACTTCAAATCTATTATTTTAGTTTGTTTCGTTTTAATATAATAAAAAAGTCTGATATAAAAACTAATGTACAATCACACTAGAAATGGGGGGGGCGAACAATCCCTTTCAACTCAGACCCTGAAAAGAGCTGACAGTCATTCACACCCTTCAACCTCCAAGAGCAACACATTCTTCAGGGGGTCCATCATTAAACATTCATACCTTGCAGCAAAAGAGCAGACGTTGGTTTCCAATTCTAGAAACGATTCCAAAAATACCCAAAAGTGTCGAGCTGATTCATGGCAGAATGAAGAGAGAGGCTGTTTTTTTTGTTTTTTTTTGATAGCTCCAACTTGAGGATGGATTGCAGACACACAGGAAAACCTTGAATTTTAATGTTTCACTCATGATAGATTCAACACAGGGTGAAGCAGCCTTAAAGCCATGATCATACAAGAATACTTTTTTATGAGAGAGCTACATTAATAATACATCAATGTAGAATGATTTCTGATGTGCAATAACAATTATACCCTATTACACTCTTCAAATGACAAATATCTTCAATATTACATGCGTTATCAGAGTTATCATCCGGGAAATCTACTTCAATGTAATGGAAAGAAAAAGCATTTTAAATGGCACCAACATAATGTTAATCTTATATGTGTGAATATAAAACTTCTCACATGTGACTGACGGTGAGCTTACCTTCCAAGAGTAAAGTACACTCCCATCTCTTTCGATGTTTAGGATGCGAGTGTCCACATCTTCAGAGTATTCTGCAAGTGCAACGTTATCATCAATGCCTTTCAAAAACATTCATACCACTTTGGGGGGGGGGAGGGAGGTTATACATTTTGTCAAATTTCAAACACTTGCTAGAGATTCTTGAATCAAATTTAGGTCTCAACTTTTGACTGGACCATCCTTTGATCTAAAATATGAAATTTCAATTTCCTTATTTGAAAATATTTCAGAATAAATTTAGAATTTGATTTTGCATTTTGCTTCGCAATTATACAGTTGCATCTTTATAGATACAAATTTAATGTACCTTGATTTTTATTTGTAGGAATAAACTACAGATTTGTTGTTTAAATTTTAAATTTAAATTATTCAACACATTGTAAAATGCACCATGACAGAGTTCCAAATATCCCTAAGTATTTTCTTTTATGCATGTTTACACATGCTTTATTACTATTATGTGCATTGTTTTGAAATGTTTCCTTCTTATAACGTGGCAAATAGCCCCACCTGCAGTTTATTACACGTAGTGTTCATAAACGCAACAAATCACAGCCATTCAGATTTCCTTCGAGCTGACTAAAGTTGGCTTTTAATGAATTTGCTGAGCAATAACACGCACATGATCTCTTAAGCATTTTAGCTCATTCATTTTTTTTTATTTTTTTTTTTTAACAAACTTACTCCGCGAACACCTGAACGCCTCACCTTTCACCCTGCACACCGATGCCTCTTTCTTGAGAAGATC
The DNA here is from genome assembly GCF_000485575.1 of Poecilia formosa. Lineage (NCBI taxonomy): Eukaryota > Metazoa > Chordata > Actinopteri > Cyprinodontiformes > Poeciliidae > Poecilia > Poecilia formosa. Next base: position 4,369,855 of record NW_006799948.1, read on the forward strand.
AAACACCACGTCTCTCTGGAGATCAAACTGTTCCTTCAGCTTTAGCATGTCTTACTGAGTCCTTTTGTTTTATGGCACCATCCGTCCACATAAAACTGTGTCCTTATACTTAGGCAGCATCTAACATCTGGTTTCACTTGCTCATCATGTGACCGCATGGGGGGTTTTTTTTTATGCCTACTTTGCGAACAGGCAAAACTCGAAACAGCACTCGTAGGCTTCGTCTAGATCATACTTCCTCTCTTCATTTCAGACTTCTTTTTTATTGACATGCGGAAACAGCACGCTGCTCCAGAGTGAACCACGCCCTCCGCCGGGATGACAGAGCGGAGTGCATCGCTACCATTGGCCGAGAAACGCGTCCGTCCAACGGGATGGAATGTCTCACTGCGCCGGTGCCACTCTGGCCTCCCACTGTGCCAGCACTTCGCGGTTGTGTGCCATAACTTCAACCTAGAAAGAAAAGCTGAAAATAAAGCGGTTGTCGTCCTAAAATTTCCCATGTATGATCTGCCGAAAATATGAGAAGAAAATATAAGGCGTGCAGTGCAGCCAACGTTCAGTTTCACCAGTTATGCACAATAAATTACATGTTTATTCTCGTAATTATGTAATATATTGTATGTAAATGTCTATGGGAAGGATTTCCTTTTGAACAGAAAGTGTTTCAGTCAGCAGTATACCGATGTTTGTTTGCATTTAATTATTTATTTATTGCAGAATTTTGACATTTGTGCTCCTTTTTTGTTGCAAAAGCTAGTTGTTCCAAAATTACATACTTAAAAATTTAAAAAGTGGGATAGGAAGGGTATTTCCTTTTCTAAATCGAAAAAGTAGCATTGTCTCAAAGGCTTGTAGAAGAAAAAGTGTTGAGATTTCTTTGTAAAGATACACGATCTTTGTTTAAGCCGAGGGACTCCCGAACATAAACGAGAGTTGCCGGAGAGTTTGTGACGACACAGCGTCCGCCCCTTGTCCTTCCTCCCCTCACTTTCTGGTGCCTCTGGCAGTAGGGCGCGCAACACAACACACTGACAGCCGCGACTTACAACCTAGGAGGGGAAGATGGAGCCGAGAGAAACCGACTTCAACATACTGCTAGCGACCGACTCCTACAAGGTACGGTATCCATGATGGGTTCGGAGGGGAGGCCGGGTGGGAGCGAGGTGAGCACGGAATGGAAATTGATCAAGTCAAGGTGGTTTCATCACCAGACCCAAGGCCATCACGCTGCTCTGCGTGGCCGGTGTCTTTCGGGATAGCGCAGGCATAATGAGCTGGAGGAGGGGAGCACTTGTACCGCCGAGAGAGAAATCCAGACGGGCGGCATTTCTCTGTGAGCTAGCAGACTCCCACCCTGGGCGGCTGCTGCTTTTATGGAGTCGGTTCCCAGTCGGCTCATCTGGTCATGGTTGTATTCAGCTAGCTGAATTAGCCAGTTAGCTTACAGAGACCGCAAGAGGTTGAAAGAGGGGATTGACATGTATATATATAAAAAGCTAATGTTGGCCAAAAGCTACCAAGTGCTTTGCGAATTGTCCGGGTTAGCCACACTTGGGCAAAGTCTGTCTATCGGTGGTGAAACATTAACCTGGAGTGACTTTCGAGAAAACAAAACTGAAAGTTAAAAGCAAAACGCACCAATTTCATTTTCGTGCCAGCATGGTTGCCTTGGGTCCAAAGTCGTGCTATTTATTTATCCGCTCGGAAATTTTATACCCCAGTTACCGCTTAAGGTAATGGAGGCTGTAATGGCAAAATAAAACACCGACTCTTAATTACAATGTACACAGACCAAATGTGCGTGTCATGATTTTACAGCACGTAGCCAGTGGTTTCCATGCACAGGTCATGTGACAACAGGATGCTGATGATGAGTGCATAATCCCAAGCAAAAACTAACTAGCTAACGGGCGCATTTAGGTAAAATTAAGCTGTGATGTATATTATTTTTAATGAGAAAATGATAAATATTTTTAAAAATCCAGTTTAAACTTAAGAGTCCAGTCACTGAATAGTGTTGAAATCTTTGTTAAGAAATGTAAATTTGTTTAGCACAGTATATTAACACTTACAAATAAAAACCTGTATTAGAAAATATGTTACATGTCAACAGAGAGGTGAAGTTTCTCTATAATGAAGCCATAAGGTGTAAAAATGTTTCCCCTTTTTTAAAAACCATTTAGATAAATTGTATTTCATAACATTTTTGGACAAATTAGTTTAGGTTCTTTAGCCAATAGCATTCCTGACTACTCCCAGAACTGAAGGATTTTTATATAAATAATTAAAAATATTTATAATATACGTCAAAATAACCTAGATCTAGTTTCTTATGTTCTAGATCTAGAGAGGCTATGTGAAAGTAGGCAAAATTATCCAAACTATTAATGTCTAAAATGCTAACCGTGGACCTTTAAAATGAATTTATTAGGAATTGATGTCACCACCGTTGGGAAGAAAAAAGAAGCGTTTGTTCATGAAACTGAACTGACAACCTTGTAAAAACCTGTGAAACATATTAAAAAGCAGAAGTATGTGGCAAGTGTCAGATGTTTTCTGCAGCAAATCAGCCCAGTAATCAAATCAGGTTGGTTTAAAGCGTGAACCTAGATTGCAAAGATTTCATTATTAATTTCTATCTTGTGACATTCTTCAGAATAAAATGAAGTATTAAAAAAAATACCCGAAGTTAGAAATGGCAGAAACCAAAACCATCGAAGCTTCTGATCATGATCTTACATTGCATGAAGTGTGTAATGGAGTAAATACACACTTGCAGAGTACTCTACAAGTGTCTATTTTAAACATGTATATTTAAATGTTTAAAATACATTTAAATTGTTTTAAATGTATTTTCAAGAAATTAATTTATCTTCAGGATAGCAAACGGAGAATTAAAACTGCTGAGTCATTTGTCGTTAAAGGTGGACTGGTTTTGCTTTCTGCTTTCCTTAGTTTCAGTTTAGTTTTAGGTATGCTTTGTGGTGTAGCTCAAATTCAAACTATTTTTGACCACCTTATAGTGTGTTTGACCTTTAATTAGCTTCTTTTCTATCTTGTTCATAAATCATAATGAACAGCAGCTATCTAAGATCATATTTTATCGTACTAAGTGAACCAATAAAGTGTTTGGACAAATAGTTTTTTAATTAAGAAAAGAGTCGTGACTAATGATCAATGATTTACCTCTGCCAAATGAATTAAATCAATTCAAACACAGTGTGTCTCACACAAGCCATAAAAAGTGACATGATCCAAATTAGCTTCAAGTTCACCTTCATACTGGAAATGCTAAAGGATAAATGGGTCGGCACTACACACCTGTGGTTTCATTTGTGTGAAAAGGAAACCAAGATGAGTCTGACGGTAACAACGTAAATGTGTGGCTGGAAAAGTCATGTACATTGTAAGTAATGGCTCATTTCATAATAGCATAGCATCATAAATGAGCCTCACCCTGTGAAGGTTTCTTACTGAATGATGAGCTTAAGGAAAAATATGATTCAATTTATCCAAAAGAGCATAAATATGTAGCATGATGGGATTCAAGTGGCTGATGAAGTAACATTAATGGGCTTTTCAATCACTAAATGTGTATTTAAATAAAAATAAAAAAAAACTCACTCCAGGAACTAAAAAGTAGGAAAAATAAACCAAATTCTATTTAGTTTTGGTTACATTTTTACTTTGTGTTGTCATTGCGTCTCCGGTTGTTACGCTCTTGTGTGTTTTGTAGTTTCGTCTGGTTGAGGAATACAGGTTTTATGATATTCTGACAGAACTACAAACCCCATTAAGCAGAGAACCGATAAACCCTGGTGAGATTTTATTACCCTTTAGACATTAATGTTTTCCTGCAAACCCGAATAAGTATTTTGCTCCTGAAACCAACATGTTGTATCTTTTGCTAGTTAAAATGCAAATATTAATGTTTCTCACTGCCATCTCCTTTTTTCCTGAAATAAATTAACTGTTTTCAGTCTGACTGGGAAATCTCAGATAAAAGCTACAAAATACATGTTTAAGTTGAACGAATTACTTCAAGCTTAATACAAGTTATATTTCATAATATGGCGTTTTATATTTGAAGAAATTGATATCGATTCATTCGATACAGGTACATAATGTCGCTTGTATCATTTTGATTCATATGCTTGAGCAAAAATTTACAGTAAGTGTATAATTTAGTTGGAGGGTAATGCATTTCTCTGGAGTTTTTAGAGAAAATAAATTCTGTTATCTAGTGAGACCAGTGGGTGGCGCTTTTTTTTTTTTTACCTTCCACGCCATTACCCTCTTTAATTTACGCGATTAAAACTATTTCTAAAGAAATCAAATTATTTTTCTTGTAAGCGAGGCATTATAAGTGCAAGAGCCTTCTTTCAGCCTTATGACTAATGGAGTGAAGAAACAGGTTGGGGAGGGGCAGCACCTTTACAAGCAGCAGGAAAGAACTTTCTCCGGCTTGCAATTAAAAGGACGTTTAACAGCCATTCCAACTTAGTCACATTTCCAGTTATTACGGCTAAGAACATTTTGTACCTTGAAGTCAGACGAAAATGATGCATAAACGACACCAGTGATGTCAGCTGAATTTTATTGAAATAAACTCTTAATTCTTTGCCCAAGTTTAGTCTAAATAGACAAAAGTGGATGCAGAGGTGCAGTTTTCTCTTTCTTTCTTTTGAGTCATGCAAAAGGTAAACAAGGTTAAGCCAAACACAATCATTCTCTTAGGCTTATTTGGAATCAGTTTGAGCCTCTTGCACAAAAGAATAAGTGCCGTGCATGTGTTGTTTTGTCAGTCAAAGCAGCTTGTGCATTTATTGATTAAAGCCATTAAAGTGTGCCTTTTGTCTGGATACGCAAGTCCGGTGTCGCACCACGAGTGCAGCTGCGCGGTGTTTATACAACACCAATGAATCCTTGGAAAAATAGTTAGAAGTCATGGAAAAATCTGACTCACATCTTGGGAATTGTCAACATGAGGGTGGAAACTCTCACATTAAACAAAGAAAAAAAACAGAGGAGTAACATGTACGCGTGTACTTGGTTTGACCTGCCAAGTGCTCTGTGTTTTGGTGTAATTAAACCAAATTATTTGAGTTGTTCTGTTTTCGCCCGCAGCCATTTTCCCGTTCAGCGTTGGCATCAAACGGAAAGGGAATCCTCATACGTGTAGTTTCAGATATACAAAGCAACCCTCTGATGTAACAAAACAGAAAGCAAAAAGTTTTCTAAACTAGTTTAATTGATTTTATTTATATATATATATATAGAGAGAGAGAGAGAGAGAGAGAGAGAGAGAGAGCTCCACCCATCTTACCATCAACTCTCCTTGTTACTCCTGATCAAAATAACCCCCACAGCATGATGCTGCCACCATGAGTCAAACGCAGAACAGTTGAGGGAGAAAAGAAACGGCACACATCGTCATTGTTGCCGTCTTTACGATTATCGACACACCATGACACCTCTGACCCGTCTTGTTCCGATCATGCCGATGTTGCTTCCTTAAATAAATCTGTCATATGAACTAAACGGAGTCTGAGCTGTGATCTAGTATGTCCTCCCTTCGGCTCCCCAATTACTTTTCGTTAGTGTCCTGTTACAGCAGCCGATAAACGGTTATTACCCTTGGACGATACACCGGTTTCTAGGTTTTTGAATTTGAAAACGCTGTGTGCCGGTAAACATCTGGGCGCGTGGAGCAGAACACGAGCTCACGCGGTCCGGCTCAGTGTCATGTTCAGCGTCTCGGCTCTATTTTGAGTCCTCGAAAGCTCCACGGAAAGGACACGGTAAGGTCAAAGAAACTCAGTAGTTCGCTGACATTTACCCGGGGCCGCTCCATTACTTCCTCCCCATCTTTAATCTACCTGTCATGTGCAAAATTAGGCTCTTTTATTTTATCCCTCAGAGATTGTCGCCGACTGAAGGACAAACGTGCGACTTTGAGTCGAGGGAATGCCGTCTTCTGCTCTTAATTACTCTTTGACTCATTCGTTCACTCGTAAATCTCCGTCTACCGTTTTCTTCTCAGCGGCTACAAAATGCAGGGAGCGGATTCTGTGCTGTGGCGCCAAAACGGTTAAATCATTGAATCCTCCAGCAGGACCCCGAGGACATTTTTGTACTCATTTGAGATTTAATTGATGCCCGCGTGGCACCAGCCATCTGGCAGAGCATGATCCTTTATTTTCAGTCTCTGTTTGAAACACGCCCGGACACGTCTCACACTGTTTACTTAAGTTCACATGCCGCTGAGTTTGAGTTTGGACGCTTGACTTGTTTGCCGTAGATTAGAGGATCCCGCATGAAGCACGCAAAACTCCCTCCGCGAACAATGGCGCGGTCGGGACGGAGGAGAAAGTTGAAAATCCCACACGTTTTTGTTCTGATTGTGACGTTTTTGTAAGAGATTTTTTTTTTTTTTTTTTTTTTTTTCCTTTTTTGACGACGGATGAGGGTCTGCTTTTTAAGAATATTCCAATCTCAGGTCATTAGTGCATTTATCATTCCAGATGAGACGTTTTTTTTCTTTTTTTCAGGTGTACCATCAGAGTTATTTCTGCTCTTCCTGTTGTGACTCAATATGCACACCTCAACTTAAAAGCCACACAAAACAACACTCACCTCTCCTTTTGCACGTCAGTAGTAGAGCTTGTTGCATAAGTATTTACACTCTGTACAGGTTGACATTGCAGTCACAAATTTAATCAGTTTGCATTGGGATTTATGTGACACTATCTACCCTACATTACACATAAGCTGAGCTCAGGGGGACCAATTTGTGGTTATAATGTAATAATATGTCCCAGTTTGTGTTTGTGAGTTATAGCAGTTTTGAAATCCTGCATTGTGAAGCTTTTTAATGAGCTAATAACTAAGGGAAGGAAGTGTGTGATCAGAGTTCATGAGGCTTCTTCCCGTTTTTTTTATTTTTTTATTTTTTTTATGTTTTCTTCCTGACGGTGTTTAGAGAGGCAATCTTCATTAAATCACATAAAATTGTATTTGTGTCTCGACAGGTGACTCATTACAAACAGTACCCCCCCAACACAAGTAAAGTGTACTCCTACTTCGAGTGCCGCGAGAAAAGGACGGATCCCAGCAAAAGCAGAAAAGTCAAATATGACAAAACCGTCTTTTACGGCCTGCAGTACATCCTTCACAAATACTTAAAAGGTACGTTTCCTCTTTTTTTTTTTTTTGCACTACAAGTTAAATTCTCTAATAAACACCATCAAAAACTTCAAGCAACCAAAACATAAAAAAATGATGAAAAGCAACCTTGAACTCGGCATAAAAAGACTACTTGCTCTAATTATTAACTAAAGTAGGTGAAGTCTGATGCTCCAAAGAGTTCCTGAGAGACATGAGCAGTGATCAACAGAAAGAAAGCCTCTGCCTCCTGCTTCTTAAGAGGATTTCACGGTGTGGCGGCAGAGGTGAGGGGGAGAGAGAGAGAGAACACAGAGAACGGGACACAAAAGCACAGCTGCCGCCTCACTGTTGGAAGGAGAAAGACGCGTTGTCCACGCCGAGCGTCTCGCCTCGCTCAGCGACAAGGCCGGCCATCAAAGAACCGTCGGCGAACGCCAGAAAGAAGCCAAGAGCGGGGCGTGAAATGAAAGGAGAACGATACATTTTTTACTTTTTATTATTATTGAGTAAACTCTGAAAAAATTCTACAAACTTTAAAAGTTTGAGTTTTGTTTTTTTTTTTTTTTTGTTTTTTTTTGTGGCATGCTCAGTTCTCTCCACGTAGCCAAATACATTTACCCCAAAAAGTCAAATTCTCCTTTTCACGTTTCGCCCGTCTCCTCCCTCTTCTGTATTTTAAAAAGCGGTTCAGACTCGGAATCATACATGTAGGTTTGTGGCGTGTTTGCGTGTAATATTGGACGAGAACGCCCTGTCGGCACGCACAGGAAGCCTTGAAAGTAATAAACGACAGATTAGCGTCCTAATGACTTGTTGCCTGTATTCTGTCCTCTTTCCTCATCCTTTACTCCCTTTCTTTCCCCTCCCCCTCCTCCTCAGGAAAGGTAGTGACTCCAGAGAAGATCCAGGAAGCAAAGGAGGTGTACAGGGAACATTTCCAGGACGATGTTTTTAATGAGAAAGGCTGGACTTATATTTTGGAGGTAAGGAACTGCTGTTTATTTACTCATTTTTGCCTTAATTTACTTATTTCCTTCCTTTTCACTCAAATTATAATTATTAAAGTCGTCTCTTTTTTGTTTGTTTAGTAAGGAGTTTTTGAACCTTAGAGAGGGAAACAGTTGTCAAATATCATCAATCATCGTTTCTATTTTTCTCCGCTCTGCAGTTGTTGACCTAAAAGCATTCCTGTATTCCAGAATGTTGTGTTTAAGGTGGAATTCATGACTTCTAAAACCATCTAAAACATTTGTAGATTTTTTTTTTGCAAAGCTGAAGTAATGCAGCATAAAAGCGGCTCCAGCGTTCTGACAGGGATATTTGCTTTTTTTTTGCAGAAATACAACGGCCATCTTCCCATCGAAATCAAGGCAGTGCCAGAAGGAAGCGTCATTCCCAGAGGCAATGTTTTGTTCACAGTGGAGAGCACAGATCCCGAATGCTACTGGCTCACTAACTGGGTGGAGGTAGGTTTGCTTAGTTTCTCTGAAGTCCCATATTCATGTTTATGCCGTCTGATTTTCTGTTGTGATCCATTTCAGACGGTCATTCTCTATGAATTTGCGTTTAGTTTTTTCCATACTGGACTGTCGCCGCAGGAGTGTTTCCAATGGTTCCTGCTCCATCTTAAAATGGCTGTAAATTTTTGCTACTCGTCACATTAAACAACTTAATTAGACTTGTGTTCAATAAAGACAAACCTTAAAAGCTAAACGCTTGCTGCTTCTGCCAGCGTTATCCTCTTTAAAACTCTTCTAAACCCGACTGAACCACAGAGCATTTGGAACACATTGTTCATAAGCATCTTTTTTTTTTTTGGTCAATTTGCTTCTTTCCTTCCAAGAATTTTGGCGTCTTCGTGAAACGGCACCATGTAAGAGCTGCAGGGGATCCTGCTTTCTCATAATGAACAGCGAGAAATCGCATCCTGGTTGCTCTGGTTTTTAGAAACGGGACCGATGTGTCATTCTCGGCGAACAGGCGCCGCAACTGCGACTTGGCTGAACTGACTTCGAGCAGCATGAGTAATATTTAATCGGTCCCCCTCCTCTAACGTCTTTTTCTCGTTTCCTTTTGCAATGAAGTTTTTGCTCGTCGCTCTCAGAGGTTTCTCAAACAGATTTTGAACTTTCAGGAAGAGAAGGTGTACCTTGGAAGCCACGCCCACTTTTGGATGTGCACACTGTGACTGTTGTAGTAGGAATTTACATTGTGACGACACTCAAACACACCCACATACTTATTATACACATGCACACCTTGTGAGTGTTGTTCCTCGTATAAACACACGCTTGAGCACAACCCCACGCCCTCCCCTTCATGCTCGCACACACGGAGACATTATTCATGCCTGGTGTAAAATTAGCCTCGGCGGTCATCTTGATGTCCTTGGGTTGCGTCACTGGGTCAATGCTTCTGGCTCTTTCTGTCCTCTCTTCTGTTTTCTATTCCCTTTGTAATATCTTCTGGATGTTTCAAAAACTTCTTTATTTTCTACATGCCTGAGGGGCTTTTTTTTCCTTTTTTTTTTTTTTTGCGACTGCGTTTGCACGTGAGGCTAAAATCAGGTTAAGGATACCAAACGAGGAGACGTGTAATACATTTTTTTTTTTCCCTGCACAACACAAATTCCGCTGCAACTCCGACCGTCACGAGTCCATGCGATGTTTTTTATATTTGAGGAGGCATGCGACCTGCTGAGAGTCGGACGGCGGAAACGAGCTGCACAATGTGTGCAGGGAAAGTTACATGAAAGATTTAGGAACTTTTTTTTTTTGTTTGTTTTTTTGCTTGCTATACTTTCTACACAGATGATGTTTTCTCACTTTAAACATCAGATGAAACATCTGATCAAAATCTCACATTTTTCCGAGTCGCGTTCAGAACCTGCACTGATGTGAAAATGCAGGCACAACTAGATCACCCAGCTAATTCCTAAAGCTCCGTCCAGGCCGGGGTGTGAAATCTCCGTTGAGAAAATCAAAAGCCGATAATTTGGCAACAGCCCCCGTTTCTTTTTACATGTGAGTTTATCCATTCTTCTAAACTCTGTAGCTCTTATTACTCTTTTTTTTATCTGCTGTGATGTTAAAGGATAAACTCCTCCCCCGAGTTCTGCACGACCTAAATAACTGTCTTATCAATATTACCGTAGGCTCACTCAACAACTCATTAAAGTTAGGTGTGGGTGGTTTATCTTGCTACTATTTACAGTAATGAGGATGGTAATAAAAAAAAAAAAAGGACCCACAGCTCACTGCTGGAGAACCACAGATAAGAGTGACATCTTTACACTAAATCGTAAGAGCAATGAATTTGAACAGTGGACTTTGGTCCAGTCAGGTCATGATTGAACATCTCAACAACAAACGTTTAAGGTAACGGACCAGTGAAGCTTCCATGTTCCTCAAACTCCCCAGAACTAAATCCTCTATGACACCAGGAAGTTGAGATAAGAGAAGAGGATATGTTAAAAAAAAAAAAAAAGTTGGTTAGCTTGAAAAAATTAGCAACAGGTACTTCAAGTTAAAGTTCCAGTTGCTAAATGGATCGATTCCAAAAAAAAAAAAAAAAAAAGAGCTTAGAGCCGCCAAGTAGTTTCACACAACAGGTTCTTCCACAGATTCCATCATTTCTGATTATTTCCCTGGAAGCGCTCTCCTATGTGTGCGTTCTCTCCGCCCACTTTGAGCAGGTTAACACCTGCAGGTGCGGCGCACTTAAAAACCAAGTGTCGACTATTTTGTAAATGTCAGAGATGACTCAACCAGTCACAGAGATTTCAATCGGCACTGAAGAGTTGTGATTCTTTTCCAATCGTATTTGTTAAATGCATCAAATTTCGCTTTTGTGCATTTTAATTTGAGAGTATTGAAACCAGAACAACAAAGCATGGGATATATTTTTAATTTAAAAATGTGTTTAATCTTGATATAGTCCTCAGAAATAGAGAATTTTATTATTTTATTTACCCCAGAAGAGACATCTGCCTGTCAAACTTCTTAAAAAAAAAGAAAAAAAAAAAAGAAAAATTAGTAATTGATAATAAATTTGATCTGTACTATAAAGCTGGTAAACAATTTGCATTTATTCCAAAGTACGTGGGCGAAGACCTATACAAACACGCAGGCATTTTGGTTATATAACTGTTTATAAAATTTCCCATCCAGCAGATGAGCGACTTGTTTTTACATCCAATCACTGACTCTGCTATCGAAGCATGAAGCATCAAGGAATGCATTTTCCCTTCACAGTCGGCCTTGTGTGAAAGTGCTCTCAGCTTTCATCCCTCTAGCGCCTGTTAGTTTTAGGCTTTAGTTCCAGTGAGCACAGTAAAACCAGGCTGTTGCGTAGTAAGAATTTTTCAGATCTTGTCAACATAAGTCTATAAAAACTTTTTTTCTTCTTCCCATCAGACTATTCTTGTTCAGATCTGGTACCCGATTACAGTGGCGACCAACTCCAGAGAGCAAAAGAAGATCCTTGCCAAGTACCTCATGGAGACTTCTGGGAACCTGGAGGGACTGGAGTATAAACTGCATGACTTTGGCTACAGGGGTGTGTCTTCACAAGAGGTATGAATAAATGATAAAAGATATATCTTAATACTTTTAGTTTGAGTAGCCGATTTAAAATCGCTTCTTTTTTTTGACAGCTTTCGTCTTCCAATCAGACATTGTGGTTTCATTAAGGGCTACAGTATCAGAAGATGGAAGAAGACTATTCAAAATATTTCTTCTAGCCTTTACGCCATAATTGCATTAGTTATATTAAGTCCAGGGGCAACGTCACGCTGTGCTATTTTAAAACAAAGACAAAATGACTGAAGGTGTATTGGAAACTTTAAGCATTTTACATTTGTGTGGTTAGCTTTACTTGATGAATTTATAGCTATCTCAGTGTGTATGCTGTATATAATGCATATTTTCTAAGATTTCCAGAGCAGATAGAAGTTCAAAATGATAAATCTGAGTTACTCTGCCGTACTCAGCCTTCCTGTTAGCTACTTTCTTTCTCTCTTTCTCTCCGTCTCATGCATCCAGAATGAACTACTGACATTTCAGAACATATCTAAGACAATATAGTTACTTTCACACAAAGCTGTACAATGTCTGTGCTTGTTTGGACTTAATTTTTAGCCCCCTTATTCATAATGCCAACTTCGATTTTTCTTCCTTTTGTAATTGATACAAGCATAACTTAGTAGCACTTAGGAATGCTGTGTCCATAAATTAAAGAAAGATGGGATTTATGAATACATACACTATAATGAAGAGGTGGAGAGAATTTATTTACTGTGTAGTTCATGACTTTTTTTGCTAAGTAATGCACCTTAAATCTTGTGGAGTCCACAGCCAGTCCTAAATAGCCGCTGTAATGTGTGCTTAAATGTTGACCTGATTCATCACTGCTGAATCAAATGAATGGTTCATTAGCAGGCCTCTGCAGAGCTGGGTGACATTTTTATTAAGTATGTCATCCATTTGATTTCAAGCTTAGTCAACTCTTAAGGACTGGAGTTAGTCACCTTTGCCGTAACTGAAAGAGGAAAAATATGATAAATTCACAATATTCTATCTTCAAATCTCTTCAGAACGTTATTTCACACTCAAATATTGTAAGACAGCTGACAAAAGCGTAGCTAACTTTGCTGTGTTTTTTACTTTTATGTCAAAGCGAAGCTTAAAACCATTATTTCTCTCTCTCTCTTTTTTTTTTTTTAATCTTCGTGAATTAGTACTGTGTTACAGAAAATGCTGAAAATATTGCTCATCATTCACAGACTGCAGGCATTGGAGCCTCCGCTCATTTGGTGAACTTCAAGGGCACAGACACGGTGGCCGGCATCGGAGTCATTAAGAAGTACTACGGCACCAAGGACCCAGTGCCAGGCTTTTCAGTACCTGCAGCTGAGCACAGGTAAACAAACACGTCTCTCAAGGTTTTATAGATTTTAAAGTGAAATATTCCTGAAGACATTTTGATTGTGACTCCCACTTTATAATAAAATAGTTTGTCGATAAGTTGGGCTCAAAACGCATTAGCTTTGACCTTTATTTGGTTAGTGCTAGCATGAAAAATATGCTAGCATCTATTAGACTTAAATGTCTTTGAGTTATGTGTGTCATCTCATAAAGTTGGCTGCTATGCTCACATTAGCTAAAATGCTAGTATTACCTAGCAAGGTACAAATAGCATGTTGACCAACAGTGCTTTGCAAACAGTAGCTTGTAAGCTAAAATGTTAGCACTGCTACTAGCATGTTAGTTAACAGTAGTGGAGACTGTCTGTCATGCTAGCAGTGGCTTTATGCTATCCTTAGCTTAAATTTTACAGTTAGCCAATATGCTAACTTAGCATGTTCTCGTCTATCTATCACTAACATGTTTGCTAAAGATGTCCTTGGATGTAACAAACTGAATAAGGTTATTAGTTATACAGAACATTTCCTGTCAATAATGACAAGTTTCTTCCCAAGTGCTAAATTCAGCTTTAAATCATTACATTTTTACATCTTGAGAATTCTTATTTAATTACCAGTAAAGGCCACATTTTAGCTTTACATGTTCGTACAAGTATAGAGTTGACGCACATCTTCAGTGTCCTATGCAGATACAGTGATCCACATTATTCCAAAAAAGCTGCAACTCTTTTAAATTAGTTTTCAAAAGAGAAAAGATATCCTACTAAACACTTTTCTGTCAAAATTTTTTGTCGTGGGAATCTCTCTTCCCAGAAAGAAAATTAACTCAGCATGACTTAAGTTGGTGCTAATTTACTCAGTTTCCCTCACACACTTGTTATCCTGTTCTTCAGATTAATTTACGGAGCATGGCTCTGATTGGCTGGAAGTCAGCTGGAAGCCTTTAGTTTTGCTCCTGTGCAAACACTCCACCAGGACAGTCACTGCTCTCCCAAAAAAAAAAAAAAAAACGTTTTTCTGTTGTTCTGGGATGTTGGCTCGGGTTGTCACAGCAGTTCCTGTGTAATGGCCCCGTTATAAAATCTGTTTCATTTCTTCCTCACTGGGAGGAGTCGCTGGAAAATTCCACTTTAATTTGTATGTAAAACTGAAAGTAAGAAAATAGCACTTTCATTCTATTAAAAAAAATCATTTTCAAATGAGTCAGTTTTATAGCTTTAGAAAACTTGAGCCTGACATAAAATAACAATATGTTAGTCTTGCACTTCAAATTTCTTTGCTTATGAGATGAACTTGATCATTTTCATATGCAACACTGTGACCCTGCGAGTGACTAGGGTTTTTTCTAACCTTAAGCTACAGTGTTTATGCCTGTAATGGCCTGAATAAAATCTCAAAGGTTAATTTGTCTTTAACAGATGGTGTACACTGCCCTCTTCTGGAAAGCCTGTAGAAGTGCAATTTTATTGATGTCATGTGATTCTAGCTTGACTTTTTTTTTTTTTTTTTTTTTTTTTTTTTTTTTTTTTTTTAGGGAGTATTTCAATGCACAGTGTCCTGCTTTTAATGTTTGTTGCAGCAGATTGTTTTCGTCTTCTGTGTGTTTAATGAAGGGTTCTGGATGGTAAAAGTCTTTTCCATTCATTTTAGTGCATCTTAATCCTTCTGGCTTTTTGAGCTGTAGAGTGCTGATTGGCCTTAAGCTTTTGTGTTTTGTTGAGATTTCCCCAGGAATTAGCTGTGATATTTGGGAGTGGAAGGAAAATAATTTGTGGTTTTAAAGTGTTTGTACAGATACAAATCTAAAAAGTGTGGCATGCATTTTGTAACCAATTTGAATTGAGGCCTGGACTTTGATTTGACAATTCAAACACTTGAATATGCTTTAATCAAAACCATGTCATTTTCAAAACTGTTCAGTATATAACCTGATCCCTGTTAGGGTAAAATCCATCTACATCTTAATGTTTTACTAGATTATAGCATGTAGTTGTAATTTTGACAGTAATAATAATTTGCATATATTACAATACAACAGTTAGGCACTCTTTCCAGTCGGGTTATCTCTTAAAATCCAAGTGCAATCCGTCAAAGTTTGAGCTTTAGCTATTTTGCCAACCACTATATAACACTGCTCTCTGAATTGCAACAACGTCAAAAGCTAAAAGCAATCCTCTCTGCAGCACCATAACAGCATGGGGGAAGGACCATGAAAAAGACGCCTTTGAGCACATCATCAAGCAGTTCCCCAACGTGCCTGTGTCCATCGTCAGTGACAGCTACGACATCTACAACGCCTGCGAGAAGATCTGGGGAGAGGACCTGCGGCCGCTGATAGAGGCCCGCAGCGCAGACGCCCCGCTGGTCGTCCGACCGGACTCGGGAAACCCGCTGGACACGGTTTTGAAGGTCCACATAACAGAAATCTTAACAAGCTGGTAAGACATCCCTTTCAAACGTGCCGCTAACAGTCCCTTTAATGCCGTCAGGTTTTGGAGATACTCGGCAAGAAGTTTCCGACGCACGAGAACGCTAAAGGTTTCAAAGTGCTGCCTCCTTACATCAGAGTCATTCAAGGAGACGGAGTCGATATCAACACACTGCAGGAGGTAAGAGTTCTTGGATATCTCACGATAGACGTTCAAGGTTTCAACACGCGAGTTTATGCTGTGGGTGTGTTTCATCAGATAGTGGAGGGTATGAAACATCACATGTGGTCCATCGAGAACATTGCCTTTGGATCCGGAGGGGCTTTGTTGCAAAAACTGACCAGAGATCTGCTCAACTGCTCATTCAAATGCAGCTACGTGGTGACGAACGGACTGGGGGTGAGTGTTCGCAAACTACTGAATTAACGTGCGATAACCCTCAACACGTTCATGCTTTGACTCAAAAGATTGTTTTTTTTGTGTGTGTGTGTGTGTGCGCGTGTGTGTGTGTGGTTTCTCAGGTGAATGTGTTCAAGGATCCGGTGGCAGACCCCAACAAGAGGTCAAAGAAAGGTCGCCTGTCTTTGCACCGGACGCCGAGCGGAGATTTTGTCACTTTGGAGGAGGGCAAGGGGGATCTGGAGGAGTATGGAGTGGTGAGTTTGGAAAAACTTCAAAAATAATCACACCCCTTTAGATTTTTTACATTTTGTCACTTTAAAACAATAAATGGCCGACTTGTTTTATAGGCACACACCAATTGTGAAGTAGAAGTACAAGGGATTTTTTTTTTTACCCTCTTCGTTTCCTGTTTTTTGTTTTGTTTTGTTTTTTTCAGGACCTGCTGCACACGGTGTTTCAGAACGGGAAGATTGTGAAGAACTACACATTTGATGAAGTCAGAGACAATGCCAAGCTGAAAGACGGCGAGCTTGAGGAGCTGCTGCACTGAGCGCGGCCTCCCCAGGCCCCCCGACATGTTCTAAAGCCTAAAAGAAGTCGTACTCCCAGATCCTCACCTTTTCACCCTTCAACATCAAAAATGGAGGCATTTAAAATTACAAAAAAAAAAAAAAACTTTCCTGAAAACATAAAACCCCCTGAAGATTTTTTTAAGAAAAAATTTTAATCTGAATTCCGAAATTCTGAGGAAGTTTTAGGAGGTTAAAAATTTGGAAACTAGTTTATAAAGTTTAACAGAACTCCTCCTAAAGGAAAGCGAGGTAGTACAAGAAGTAAGAACGCATACACTAAAATACTATCCAATGTGCTGCTGCCTCAAATTGAATTTCAGCTTGTTGTTGCACTGTTAGGCCAGAATACTTCGCAGCTTCCCTGAATGTGTTTAGCCGGCTGCTGACGGGGCGGTGTGCCTCGACCGAGGCGGATTGCGACAGAGGGAAAGCGGTAACACTTCTGCGTGTCGTTCTGTACAGAAAATGGAAAAAAAAAAAAAAGCCACAAATTTGAAGCGGCTTCGCTTTGCCCTCTATGTGAAGGAAGAACTGATGATCCTTGTGAACTGCTGTGCACTGAAAACACTGAAATACGTTAATTATTCATGTTTCGCGTCACCTCGGTAGCAGTTAATCCTAAACCCTTTAACTGTAACTATAGATGGTAATGTCACGTCATTTTCCAAATTGTCCTGCTTTTTAATTAATCGTCGCAGCCTGAACTGTAGTTGCGTGTGCGCTGCCAACACGGACGCATCGCCGAAGGTAGAGGAACGATCGTCTCTGTGTCCCATTATGTTTTGCCCGCAGTGCATTCTCATCACGAAGATCCAATTCAAAGCCACAATCTCGAGTGAAAATAAAGTATCCATTCAGAATGTTTGCGGTTTTTTGCGTGTATGAATACGGAATTTCAAAATTTGCTCGATCTTCATGATGGCTAATGCACAGCCTTTTGTGTAAGATGATGTAAAAAGATATATATACATCTCAAAAGTTCTCTTCACTGGCATGAAGATGACGATAATGATGACGATGACGTTGTGTTCATGAATGATTCTAATTTCCTGGTTCCTGGCTGAAATGTGTGTTAAGTGTCTGTCCTGATACGTGTGTTTGTTTGTGAGTGTGCGTACAGGTATTTTTCTTCCTTTAAACAACTGTGTCGTATTCCTTTATGCAAATGCAACTGTTGATGGAAGGATTAGAGGACACAAAGAGTTTGTCGGCCTTTGAGTCTGTAAGCGGGGGGGGGAGTAGGGGAGGGATACGGTCTTTTTATAGTTAGTCGAGCAGGTCAGCAGACCTCCAGTATCACTGCCTTAAGTCAGTCAACAAAGCTGTCCGTTGAATTGAATGCCCATTTACCCATCGGCTCGGTTCGCTCGCCATCTGCTCCGAGTCGCCCGCTCTTCCAGGCCTCGATGGCTTTTCTGTGCTTTGTTGACCTGCTTTCCAGTGTTGGACTTTCACTTTGTGAAGAGCTTGCAGGGGGGATTTCAGAGGAACTCGGAGCCGGTGACATCACAGGAAGCACAATATTTGAAGGGGGTGGTAGGGGGAGCTTTCCGGACAGAGCAGCTGGTTGTGACGATTAGGTTAATTCCCGTGATATTTCAAACCTCTTCATTTTACACCAGCTGCATATTAGCAGCTGCAAAAGTTCCTCTGATTCTTTTAAGTTCCACCAAGTCAAATTCATGACTCGGTGCGGTATCGCTTTGTCGACCACAGTTAGTGGCGATGCACCTATTTCTGGTTTTGTACAGCTTTGACCTGACAATATGAGTTTTGCCTGTTCAGTACAATGTGTATTAGAAGAGGTGACGTCACACTGTGTGTATGTGTTAGATGGACCACTGTTAAGCAAGGTTTAACTCATTTTTTAAAATGACACAAAATTTCGAATTGACATTTTAAGCTATATTTAGCATCTTCTGTTACACATAGCTTGGTTAGCATAATTATAATTACTAAAACTGTCATTTTCTTGTGTATTTGCTTGAAATCTGTCAGGATTTCCAAATCCACTATCTTCCATGACAGGCCAAAATGTAACAGGGTAAAAAAAAACAAAAAACTTAGTTCTCTGTTTAGCCTTCCTGTTATCTCCTGAGAGTCTTTCTTTCTCTCTGCCAAAATGAACCCTAGATGTGTTAGACAAGGCTATTTCTTTTTAATAACTTCTGACATCGCTCTGCTTCCACTGATTTTGTTCAGTAACAGCATCTACGCCAAAGAGTGTTTTTACTGCAGCCTTGTAGCGCTTTGGTATGGTGGACTCACTCGTCAGAAATCGGTTGGTTTTTACACGTCAGTTTGGGGTCAGTGGCGATCAAGCTGAAAATCAGCCATTTTTAGGTGCATCGGTCGTACTGGGTTCAATGCTAATTAGCGTTAGCATTAAACTGAAACTGTGATGTCTCCCGACTCCCGTGTCTTGAGTTTGGCTCGGATATCAAACTGTTGAAACACATTGAAGATCACAGCTTCTGACCTGCTAGTTTTATTTTATTTTATTTTTTATTTTTTTATTACCCATCTGTTGTTGCTGCTCTTTTATCGCCGTAATTCAGTTTTAATGACCATAGTTGTTTTCTTTTCCAAATATGAGGTGCATTTAGTAAAATATTATTTTACTATTTTGATACTGTCTCGGTTCTTACCTCAGAAAAATATTATTTTGTACGACTAGGGAGAAAATTAAAAAAATAAAAAGAGATATCAGTAAATATCCTTATTTACAAACAGTGCGGCCATACTGCCTTCTCACTTGTACATAAAACAAGGGGGCGCAACCGAAAGCAGAGAGGGACGGCTAGGTGGATGACCAGACTAGATGCGATTTATTATTTTTGTCAGAATGACCATTTTTGTACCAACAGAAGAATATCCAAAACGGCTCGACGGAACCGGCCGGCGCGACTGTTTCTGGGGCCGTCGGAGCCTTTTAGTTTCTGTGTGAGCGTAGTCCTGTGTGAATGCCGTGTTGTGTAATGGATGGAGCAAGAAAAAAAAAAAAAAAAAAACGAAAAAAAAGAAAAAGTGGTTGTGAATAATTTGGATTTTTCTTTTACGTTGATTTAATCGTATGTATATGTTGTTCCAAATTCTTTTTTTTCCCCCCCTCAACACAACTGAGATTTTAACTAACATAACTTGCTATATTGTCAACAATACACTGATTAAAAATGCCACCCTCTTGGTTTGAAATGCTTCCTTCTCTTGTCTGCTTCACTGTTCGAGAGAAAGTCCCGAATTGTCCTCGGGATTTTCTCCCAAGTGTCCACTAGCATCTAAAAAGAAGCCAAGCGTCGAGTTGAGTCTAGTTTATTTAAGGATCACTCAAGCATTACAGTAAAATCACGATGTTAAGAGACCTCACGAAAGGAAACTTCACAAAAAGTACAAGTCAACAGCCACAGCCATTTCAAAGGATGTTAAAAGTCAACACATCCATTCAATTTAGTATTTATTAGTTGTTTTTTTAAGATCCCTTTTTGTTGTTTCAAAACGCGACATGTTTTAATTTAAAATGGGCTTTATTACTTCTGTCTCTGGACAGAAGTAATATAAAAGTAACAAACAGGCTTGTCTTTTATGAAGTCATGTCTATTGCAGCTGGGTAATAGCTGCGAGAAGACGTCAGAGTTTATGTAAAATCCAGACATTATGTAAAGAAACTAAAAAGGCTACATGCTAGTAGTCGCGAACCTTGACGGCCATTGATGCATAAAATCTAAAGTAAAAAGCCAAGTGCTAATCTTGCAGCTTTATTTTGAACAGCTCCAGTCTGAAAATCTCTTCTTGTATCGGCTTATTCACTTGGTCCAAGATGTATCAAGACACATCCATGTCCAGTTATACATGCCTTGTTTAATTAATGTTCAATACATATTGAAATTGGTTCAGCATTTCAATTCATGCTAGTTCAGGTTGGTAGATTTGTCACTTCAGAAAGGTTCCACCTCACTCACTGTTTTCTTCAAATGGCAATCATAAAAGAAGCCAACCTATGTTCATATCTGCATGAATATAAACAGCGGCTCTTTTGACTATTGTGCATATATTATTAAAGCGTTCCATACTTGAATTTAGTGACGTACGGCAACTGCATATTGATGTCGGTTCACGAGACGTGGGAGATGCACCTGAAGCCGTAGAGCTTCTACGCCAGACGCACCGAGATCCCTTCTTGTTTTAATTGGAAAGCGCCTGAATAATAAAATGCAATATCGCCTCCGTATTTACTTGCCGAGTCGAAATATATTACACCACTGCATAGCTACTGCTGTGTCCTCGACAGTTTCATCTGTACATTTGACTGGAACGTAATTCACTGGCTTTGTTTTAAGCTGCAGATGTCCAAGTGGGCCAGTTTTACTCCTTTTATGGGTTTCTTGAACAGCATTCTAAAAGAAGAATGAACAAATAGCACATAATAAAGCTTAGACTAATATAAACTATAATTCAATGGAATAACATCCAGTCTAAACAGAAGCTGCAACTCAACTTGTGCAGCTGCTCAGAGCTTCTTGGACCCTTGTTTTTACTATAAATCCGGCCGTTCGAAGTTCCTTGTCTGGATGTTTCTTTGTTTCCTTGTTAGGAACCAACGTTATGGTTTAGTATCTTTTTCAACTAATCAAAAAAAAAAAAACCTTGCATTTCCGTCATTACAAATTGAGCCAATGAGTTCTTTGTTTTAAACAGTGACGCACTGAATCATTTCCCCTAATCTGAGTTACTGGCGTAAATTTTCACAAGAAACGTCGTCTTCCTTAATGAACCTTAACCCAATCCTCAGCAGACCTGTTATACTTTGACTCTGCCAGTCAGATTTCTGAGTTACTGTGTCGCAATCCTGTATGAGCGACAATCCAATGTCAGCTGAATGTATAACTGTATGACTTCTTACCGGTTTGCATAAACTCAATGACATGCGCAAGTACTGCACAATCTCCATTTCGCAACACGTTCCTGAATTGCTTTTGGGACAATGGCAAGAGAAATTCTCCAAGTACCATTAGTGTAAAAAAGAGGCAACCAAAAGAGGTGCTAAGAGAAGTGTGGCAGCCATATTGGGCTGCTCTGATTTAAGTTGCATTCCCGACTAAAGATTTTGAAAATCAAACTTTGGGTTGACTTACAGGTTCAAACATCCCTTCTCTAGAAAACCATTCCCACAGTATGATGCTGCCACCACCTTCCTTGAATCCTCCAAGGGGATTCAAGGAAATATATCCACAGCTGGATTTTTTTATTTATTTATTTATTTATTTTTTGCCTCATGTGGGCCAAGAATCTCAAGTTTAGGTTTCATCTTACCTCAAACTTTAAGTGGGACATTTTATAGCTTCCTTCAACACCTCTCCACATTTGTAGAGTTTTTTTTTTTTCAATCTCAAGGAACCGTTTCGTGTCCATTTGGGTCATATGACCAAAGACTGCAACCTCAGCGAGGAGAGAGGTTAAGTGGGGGGGAGGGGGAGCAGGGTCCATGTCTTTCTTACAATCTCATGGAATGGAAACTGGGTGGCTGCCTGGTCTTCTCCCACCTCTGGAAACGGAACTGAATCTTCAGTTCGTAGTTTGCATGGGTTTTCTGCGGTAAATGCCCAGCCGCGCTTGAAAACTGCAGCTGCAGTATATTTTAAGTCACCGATGCGGTTTTCATTTTTTTCTTGGTTGTTATTTTTACGATTTTGGAGAAGAAAATGAAAGAAAAAAAAAACTCACTTTTTTCTTTTTTTTTTTTTCTTTTGCATGTGGCGGCGTCGTTTCCCTGTAACCAAATCCCCACTCGCATGAAGCGCGCCGAGGGGGAAGTTTGGCACACTTTTACGCGCTGTATCCGCCACATCTTGAGCGCATCGCCCAGCAACAGAGCTCGCCCGCTGAAAGAAGTTCGCACATGAACAAAGGATCGGGCTCAGCAACACGTGTCATNCTAGCATGTTAGTTAACAGTAGTGGAGACTGTCTGTCATGCTAGCAGTGGCTTTATGCTATCCTTAGCTTAAATTTTACAGTTAGCCAATATGCTAACTTAGCATGTTCTCGTCTATCTATCACTAACATGTTTGCTAAAGATGTCCTTGGATGTAACAAACTGAATAAGGTTATTAGTTATACAGAACATTTCCTGTCAATAATGACAAGTTTCTTCCCAAGTGCTAAATTCAGCTTTAAATCATTACATTTTTACATCTTGAGAATTCTTATTTAATTACCAGTAAAGGCCACATTTTAGCTTTACATGTTCGTACAAGTATAGAGTTGACGCACATCTTCAGTGTCCTATGCAGATACAGTGATCCACATTATTCCAAAAAAGCTGCAACTCTTTTAAATTAGTTTTCAAAAGAGAAAAGATATCCTACTAAACACTTTTCTGTCAAAATTTTTTGTCGTGGGAATCTCTCTTCCCAGAAAGAAAATTAACTCAGCATGACTTAAGTTGGTGCTAATTTACTCAGTTTCCCTCACACACTTGTTATCCTGTTCTTCAGATTAATTTACGGAGCATGGCTCTGATTGGCTGGAAGTCAGCTGGAAGCCTTTAGTTTTGCTCCTGTGCAAACACTCCACCAGGACAGTCACTGCTCTCCCAAAAAAAAAAAAAAAAACGTTTTTCTGTTGTTCTGGGATGTTGGCTTAGGTTGCCACAGCAGTTCCTGTGTAATGGCCCCGTTATAAAATCTGTTTCATTTCTTCCTCACTGGGAGGAGTCGCTGGAAAATTCCACTTTAATTTGTATGTAAAACTGAAAGTAAGAAAATAGCACTTTCATTCTATTAAAAAAAATCATTTTCAAATGAGTCAGTTTTATAGCTTTAGAAAACTTGAGCCTGACATAAAATAACAATATGTTAGTCTTGCAGTTCAAATTTCTTTGCTTATGAGATGAACTTGATCATTTTCATATGCAACACTGTGACCCTGCGAGTGACTAGGGTTTTTTCTAACCTTAAGCTACAGTGTTTATGCCTGTAATGGCCTGAATAAAATCTCAAAGGTTAATTTGTCTTTAACAGATGGTGTACACTGCCCTCTTCTGGAAAGCCTGTAGAAGTGCAATTTTATTGATGTCATGTGATTCTAGCTTGACTTTTTTTTTTTTTTTTTTTTTTTTTTTTTTTTTTTTTTTTAGGGAGTATTTCAATGCACAGTGTCCTGCTTTTAATGTTTGTTGCAGCAGATTGTTTTCGTCTTCTGTGTGTTTAATGAAGGGTTCTGGATGGTAAAAGTCTTTTCCATTCATTTTAGTGCATCTTAATCCTTCTGGCTTTTTGAGCTGTAGAGTGCTGATTGGCCTTAAGCTTTTGTGTTTTGTTGAGATTTCCCCAGGAATTAGCTGTGATATTTGGGAGTGGAAGGAAAATAATTTGTGGTTTTAAAGTGTTTGTACAGATACAAATCTAAAAAGTGTGGCATGCATTTTGTAACCAATTTGAATTGAGGCCTGGACTTTGATTTGACAATTCAAACACTTGAATATGCTTTAATCAAAACCATGTCATTTTCAAAACTGTTCAGTATATAACCTGATCCCTGTTGGGGTAAAATCCATCTACGTCTTAATGTTTTACTAGATTATAGCATGTAGTTGTAATTTTTACAGTAATAATAATTTGCATATATTACAATACAACAGTTAGGCACTCTTTCCAGTCGGGTTATCTCTTAAAATCCAAGTGCAATCCGTCAAAGTTTGAGCTTTAGCTATTTTGCCAACCACTATATAACACTGCTCTCTGAATTGCAACAACATCAACAGCTAAAAGCAATCCTCTCTGCAGCACCATAACAGCATGGGGGAAGGACCATGAAAAAGACGCCTTTGAGCACATCATCAAGCAGTTCCCCAACGTGCCTGTGTCCATCGTCAGTGACAGCTACGACATCTACAACGCCTGCGAGAAGATCTGGGGAGAGGACCTGCGGCCGCTGATAGAGGCCCGCAGCGCAGACGCCCCGCTGGTCGTCCGACCGGACTCGGGAAACCCGCTGGACACGGTTTTGAAGGTCCACATAACAGAAATCTTAACAAGCTGGTAAGACATCCCTTTCAAACGTGCCGCTAACAGTCCCTTTAATGCCGTCAGGTTTTGGAGATACTCGGCAAGAAGTTTCCGACGCACGAGAACGCTAAAGGTTTCAAAGTGCTGCCTCCTTACATCAGAGTCATTCAAGGAGACGGAGTCGATATCAACACACTGCAGGAGGTAAGAGTTCTTGGATATCTCACGATAGACGTTCAAGGTTTCAACACGCGAGTTTATGCTGTGGGTGTGTTTCATCAGATAGTGGAGGGTATGAAACATCACATGTGGTCCATCGAGAACATTGCCTTTGGATCCGGAGGGGCTTTGTTGCAAAAACTGACCAGAGATCTGCTCAACTGCTCATTCAAATGCAGCTACGTGGTGACGAACGGACTGGGGGTGAGTGTTCGCAAACTACTGAATTAACGTGCGATAACCCTCAACACGTTCATGCTTTGACTCAAAAGATTGTTTTTTTTGTGTGTGTGTGTGTGTGCGCGTGTGTGTGTGTGGTTTCTCAGGTGAATGTGTTCAAGGATCCGGTGGCAGACCCCAACAAGAGGTCAAAGAAAGGTCGCCTGTCTTTGCACCGGACGCCGAGCGGAGATTTTGTCACTTTGGAGGAGGGCAAGGGGGATCTGGAGGAGTATGGAGTGGTGAGTTTGGAAAAACTTCAAAAATAATCACACCCCTTTAGATTTTTTACATTTTGTCACTTTAAAACAATAAATGGCCGACTTGTTTTATAGGCACACACCAATTGTGAAGTAGAAGTACAAGGGATTTTTTTTTTTACCCTCTTCGTTTCCTGTTTTTTGTTTTGTTTTGTTTTTTTCAGGACCTGCTGCACACGGTGTTTCAGAACGGGAAGATTGTGAAGAACTACACATTTGATGAAGTCAGAGACAATGCCAAGCTGAAAGACGGCGAGCTTGAGGAGCTGCTGCACTGAGCGCGGCCTCCCCAGGCCCCCCGACATGTTCTAAAGCCTAAAAGAAGTCGTACTCCCAGATCCTCACCTTTTCACCCTTCAACATCAAAAATGGAGGCATTTAAAATTACAAAAAAAAAAAAAAACTTTCCTGAAAACATAAAACCCCCTGAAGATTTTTTTAAGAAAAAATTTTAATCTGAATTCCGAAATTCTGAGGAAGTTTTAGGAGGTTAAAAATTTGGAAACTAGTTTATAAAGTTTAACAGAACTCCTCCTAAAGGAAAGCGAGGTAGTACAAGAAGTAAGAACGCATACACTAAAATACTATCCAATGTGCTGCTGCCTCAAATTGAATTTCAGCTTGTTGTTGCACTGTTAGGCCAGAATACTTCGCAGCTTCCCTGAATGTGTTTAGCCGGCTGCTGACGGGGCGGTGTGCCTCGACCGAGGCGGATTGCGACAGAGGGAAAGCGGTAACACTTCTGCGTGTCGTTCTGTACAGAAAATGGAAAAAAAAAAAAAAGCCACAAATTTGAAGCGGCTTCGCTTTGCCCTCTATGTGAAGGAAGAACTGATGATCCTTGTGAACTGCTGTGCACTGAAAACACTGAAATACGTTAATTATTCATGTTTCGCGTCACCTCGGTAGCAGTTAATCCTAAACCCTTTAACTGTAACTATAGATGGTAATGTCACGTCATTTTCCAAATTGTCCTGCTTTTTAATTAATCGTCGCAGCCTGAACTGTAGTTGCGTGTGCGCTGCCAACACGGACGCATCGCCGAAGGTAGAGGAACGATCGTCTCTGTGTCCCATTATGTTTTGCCCGCAGTGCATTCTCATCACGAAGATCCAATTCAAAGCCACAATCTCGAGTGAAAATAAAGTATCCATTCAGAATGTTTGCGGTTTTTTGCGTGTATGAATACGGAATTTCAAAATTTGCTCGATCTTCATGATGGCTAATGCACAGCCTTTTGTGTAAGATGATGTAAAAAGATATATATACATCTCAAAAGTTCTCTTCACTGGCATGAAGATGACGATAATGATGACGATGACGTTGTGTTCATGAATGATTCTAATTTCCTGGTTCCTGGCTGAAATGTGTGTTAAGTGTCTGTCCTGATACGTGTGTTTGTTTGTGAGTGTGCGTACAGGTATTTTTCTTCCTTTAAACAACTGTGTCGTATTCCTTTATGCAAATGCAACTGTTGATGGAAGGATTAGAGGACACAAAGAGTTTGTCGGCCTTTGAGTCTGTAAGCGGGGGGGGGAGTAGGGGAGGGATACGGTCTTTTTATAGTTAGTCGAGCAGGTCAGCAGACCTCCAGTATCACTGCCTTAAGTCAGTCAACAAAGCTGTCCGTTGAATTGAATGCCCATTTACCCATCGGCTCGGTTCGCTCGCCATCTGCTCCGAGTCGCCCGCTCTTCCAGGCCTCGATGGCTTTTCTGTGCTTTGTTGACCTGCTTTCCAGTGTTGGACTTTCACTTTGTGAAGAGCTTGCAGGGGGGATTTCAGAGGAACTCGGAGCCGGTGACATCACAGGAAGCACAATATTTGAAGGGGGTGGTAGGGGGAGCTTTCCGGACAGAGCAGCTGGTTGTGACGATTAGGTTAATTCCCGTGATATTTCAAACCTCTTCATTTTACACCAGCTGCATATTAGCAGCTGCAAAAGTTCCTCTGATTCTTTTAGTTCCACCAAGTCAAATTCATGACTCGGTGCGGTATTGCTTTGTCGGCCACAGTTAGTGGCGATGCACCTA
Source organism: Poecilia formosa (assembly GCF_000485575.1). Classification (NCBI taxonomy): domain Eukaryota; kingdom Metazoa; phylum Chordata; class Actinopteri; order Cyprinodontiformes; family Poeciliidae; genus Poecilia; species Poecilia formosa. The sequence continues at coordinate 4,397,087 of NW_006799948.1, forward strand.
TCTCTGGTTTTGTATAGCTTTGACCTGACAATATATGATTTTTGCCTATTCAGTACAATGTGTATTAGAAGAGGTGACGTCACACTGTGTGTATGTGTTAGATGGACCACTGTTAAGCAAGGTTTAACTCATTTTTTAAAATGACACAAAATTTCGAATTGACATTTTAAGCTATATTTAGCATCTTCTGTTACACATAGCTTGGTTAGCATAATTATAATTACTAAAACTGTCATTTTCTTGTGTATTTGCTTGAAATCTGTCAGGATTTCCAAATCCACTATCTTCCATGACAGGCCAAAATGTAACAGGGTAAAAAAAAACAAAAAACTTAGTTCTCTGTTTAGCCTTCCTGTTATCTCCTGAGAGTCTTTCTTTCTCTCTGCCAAAATGAACCCTAGATGTGTTAGACAAGGCTATTTCTTTTTAATAACTTCTGACATCGCTCTGCTTCCACTGATTTTGTTCAGTAACAGCATCTACGCCAAAGAGTGTTTTTACTGCAGCCTTGTAGCGCTTTGGTATGGTGGACTCACTCGTCAGAAATCGGTTGGTTTTTACACGTCAGTTTGGGGTCAGTGGCGATCAAGCTGAAAATCAGCCATTTTTAGGTGCATCGGTCGTACTGGGTTCAATGCTAATTAGCGTTAGCATTAAACTGAAACTGTGATGTCTCCCGACTCCCGTGTCTTGAGTTTGGCTCGGATATCAAACTGTTGAAACACATTGAAGATCACAGCTTCTGACCTGCTAGTTTTATTTTATTTTATTTTTTATTTTTTTATTACCCATCTGTTGTTGCTGCTCTTTTATCGCCGTAATTCAGTTTTAATGACCATAGTTGTTTTCTTTTCCAAATATGAGGTGCATTTAGTAAAATATTATTTTACTATTTTGATACTGTCTCGGTTCTTACCTCAGAAAAATATTATTTTGTACGACTAGGGAGAAAATTAAAAAAATAAAAAGAGATATCAGTAAATATCCTTATTTACAAACAGTGCGGCCATACTGCCTTCTCACTTGTACATAAAACAAGGGGGCGCAACCGAAAGCAGAGAGGGACGGCTAGGTGGATGACCAGACTAGATGCGATTTATTATTTTTGTCAGAATGACCATTTTTGTACCAACAGAAGAATATCCAAAACGGCTCGACGGAACCGGCCGGCGCGACTGTTTCTGGGGCCGTCGGAGCCTTTTAGTTTCTGTGTGAGCGTAGTCCTGTGTGAATGCCGTGTTGTGTAATGGATGGAGCAAGAAAAAAAAAAAAAAAAAAACGAAAAAAAAGAAAAAGTGGTTGTGAATAATTTGGATTTTTCTTTTACGTTGATTTAATCGTATGTATATGTTGTTCCAAATTCTTTTTTTTCCCCCCCTCAACACAACTGAGATTTTAACTAACATAACTTGCTATATTGTCAACAATACACTGATTAAAAATGCCACCCTCTTGGTTTGAAATGCTTCCTTCTCTTGTCTGCTTCACTGTTCGAGAGAAAGTCCCGAATTGTCCTCGGGATTTTCTCCCAAGTGTCCACTAGCATCTAAAAAGAAGCCAAGCGTCGAGTTGAGTCTAGTTTATTTAAGGATCACTCAAGCATTACAGTAAAATCACGATGTTAAGAGACCTCACGAAAGGAAACTTCACAAAAAGTACAAGTCAACAGCCACAGCCATTTCAAAGGATGTTAAAAGTCAACACATCCATTCAATTTAGTATTTATTAGTTGTTTTTTTAAGATCCCTTTTTGTTGTTTCAAAACGCGACATGTTTTAATTTAAAATGGGCTTTATTACTTCTGTCTCTGGACAGAAGTAATATAAAAGTAACAAACAGGCTTGTCTTTTATGAAGTCATGTCTATTGCAGCTGGGTAATAGCTGCGAGAAGACGTCAGAGTTTATGTAAAATCCAGACATTATGTAAAGAAACTAAAAAGGCTACATGCTAGTAGTCGCGAACCTTGACGGCCATTGATGCATAAAATCTAAAGTAAAAAGCCAAGTGCTAATCTTGCAGCTTTATTTTGAACAGCTCCAGTCTGAAAATCTCTTCTTGTATCGGCTTATTCACTTGGTCCAAGATGTATCAAGACACATCCATGTCCAGTTATACATGCCTTGTTTAATTAATGTTCAATACATATTGAAATTGGTTCAGCATTTCAATTCATGCTAGTTCAGGTTGGTAGATTTGTCACTTCAGAAAGGTTCCACCTCACTCACTGTTTTCTTCAAATGGCAATCATAAAAGAAGCCAACCTATGTTCATATCTGCATGAATATAAACAGCGGCTCTTTTGACTATTGTGCATATATTATTAAAGCGTTCCATACTTGAATTTAGTGACGCACGGCAACTGCATATTGATGTCGGTTCACGAGACGTGGGAGATGCACCTGAAGCCGTAGAGCTTCTACGCCAGACGCACCGAGATCCCTTCTTGTTTTAATTGGAAAGCGCCTGAATAATAAAATGCAATATCGCCTCCGTATTTACTTGCCGAGTCGAAATATATTACACCACTGCATAGCTACTGCTGTGTCCTCGACAGTTTCATCTGTACATTTGACTGGAACGTAATTCACTGGCTTTGTTTTAAGCTGCAGATGTCCAAGTGGGCCAGTTTTACTCCTTTTATGGGTTTCTTGAACAGCATTCTAAAAGAAGAATGAACAAATAGCACATAATAAAGCTTAGACTAATATAAACTATAATTCAATGGAATAACATCCAGTCTAAACAGAAGCTGCAACTCAACTTGTGCAGCTGCTCAGAGCTTCTTGGACCCTTGTTTTTACTATAAATCCGGCCGTTCGAAGTTCCTTGTCTGGATGTTTCTTTGTTTCCTTGTTAGGAACCAACGTTATGGTTTAGTATCTTTTTCAACTAATCAAAAAAAAAAAAACCTTGCATTTCCGTCATTACAAATTGAGCCAATGAGTTCTTTGTTTTAAACAGTGACGCACTGAATCATTTCCCCTAATCTGAGTTACTGGCGTAAATTTTCACAAGAAACGTCGTCTTCCTTAATGAACCTTAACCCAATCCTCGGCAGACCTGTTATACTTTGACTCTGCCAGTCAGATTTCTGAGTTACTGTGTCGCAATCCTGTATGAGCGACAATCCAATATCAGCTGAATGTATAACTGTATGACTTCTTACCGGTTTGCATAAACTCAATGACATGCGCAAGTACTGCACAATCTCTTTTTCGCAACGCGTTCCTGAATTGCTTTTGGGACAATGGCAAGAGAAATTCTCTGTTAAGTGTTAAAAAGAGGCAACCAAAAGAGGTGCTAAGAGAAGTGTGGCAGCCATATTGGGCTGCTCTGATTTAAGTTGCATTCCCGACTAAAGATTTTGAAAATCAAACTTTGGGTTGACTTACAGGTTCAAACATCCCTTCTCTAGAAAACCATTCCCACAGTATGATGCTGCCACCACCTTCCTTGAATCCTCCAAGGGGATTCAAGGAAATATATCCACAGCTGGATTTTTTTATTTATTTATTTATTTATTTTTTGCCTCATGTGGGCCAAGAATCTCAAGTTTAGGTTTCATCTTACCTCAAACTTTAAGTGGGACATTTTATAGCTTCCTTCAACACCTCTCCACATTTGTAGAGTTTTTTTTTTTTCAATCTCAAGGAACCGTTTCGTGTCCATTTGGGTCATATGACCAAAGACTGCAACCTCAGCGAGGAGAGAGGTTAAGTGGGGGGGAGGGGGAGCAGGGTCCATGTCTTTCTTACAATCTCATGGAATGGAAACTGGGTGGCTGCCTGGTCTTCTCCCACCTCTGGAAACGGAACTGAATCTTCAGTTCGTAGTTTGCATGGGTTTTCTGCGGTAAATGCCCAGCCGCGCTTGAAAACTGCAGCTGCAGTATATTTTAAGTCACCGATGCGGTTTTCATTTTTTTCTTGGTTGTTATTTTTACGATTTTGGAGAAGAAAATGAAAGAAAAAAAAAACTCACTTTTTTCTTTTTTTTTTTTTCTTTTGCATGTGGCGGCGTCGTTTCCCTGTAACCAAATCCCCACTCGCATGAAGCGCGCCGAGGGGGAAGTTTGGCACACTTTTACGCGCTGTATCCGCCACATCTTGAGCGCATCGCCCAGCAACAGAGCTCTCCCGCTGAAAGAAGTTCGCACATGAACAAAGGATCGGGCTCAGCAACACGTGTCATGAAAAAAAAACTCCCAACACACACCAAGCTGCATTTTAGGTAAGTGGATCCTCGTGCTTCGCGTTTCCTCCCCAGTTTTGGGGCAGAAGCTTGAAAGACAAAAAAGTTGCGCTAAATAACCCGATGCGGTCATTTCTTGCAGCGTCAGGAACACACCACGTCACTCTGTTCAAGAAACTCCCACTTTTTCCCCTTTCAGCTGGATCATCACCCACCCTACAGTTTAGAGAGGAAAACTAGGTAAAGATTTGGGCAGAAAACGGCTTAATCATGATGACCGGATTTCGACTCAACTTGTCGCCCCTCAAGGAGCCTCTGGGCTTCGTTAAGCTGGTTGAATGGGTAAGTCAGATGCGCATTTGTTTCATTATTTTTTTCTTCCTTATAGAGCAGGGAAGTCCAGAGACCCTCCTTGGTGCTCATATGTTCCTTTGAAAATATCTTAAAAATGCACAGAGATCAACAGTTTGGCTCATTCCGATCAACTTTGCGAACTTGAATGCAAAAAAACACGCAAACTGAACCCTTATTTGCACCTGGAGGTTGAATCCAGTTTTTGTCTAGTTAAGTTGAATTTGCTCCTTGCATAAAAGTGCAGGCCTTACAAGAACTCAGTTAGAGATTAATACCCATTTAAGGAATAATTTACCCCTGAAAAACAAAACAGCCCCGAAATACAAGAAACATGTCGACCTTTGTTCCAGCAATCAGTCACGCATTATAAGTGAATCCAGGTATATTTTCTGTTTTCTCATAATGTCCACATTTACACACACACACACACCGAGGACTACAAAGCAGCAGTCATCTGACTCAGGACAAGGCAGTGTGTGGAAGTGTGTGTGTGTGTGTGTGTGGAAGTGTGTGTTTGCTTTACATAAGCTTCATTTAACACAATGGATTTGCTTATTCATGCTCAGTGTGGAGCAAAGACTATTAATTGGGTCAGTAAATACCCACAAATCTTTCTTTTTATTTTTTTCTGGGAATTTCGGGAGGCCGGATCTGTGCAACACCTGGTCAGGATCAGAAAAAAAAAAAAAAAAAAAAGTAAATATGTATAAGTCTTCATGTGGAGCTGATTTAACACTAAATCTTACCAGAAAATGTTTCCAGAAAGCAAACTTTAACTTTTTTTTTATGTGTTGGTTCGAGAGAAGAAACACGATTGCAAGCAAATCCAAAAGAAATGAGTAGAGACGAGGGTTGATGACATTGGTAAAGTTTTTATCATAAAGGAAGCTTTTGAGTGGCTACAAAGCAATCTGATTAGTGTGTGAGTGATGTGGCCTCGACTCAGAAACCTCCTCAGATGTTATCGTTTGTGAGCTGTAAACAGGAAGCAGTATTTCTTCGAAGAAATGCTAGAAGTCTCCACTGTTCATTCCACTTGTTAAGGACAGATGGAAAAAAAACAAACATTTTATTGATTTTCCGACGTATGAGAGATGGTCGTGTCTTATTACATTTGTTACAGTTTGTTTGCATCTTGTACATATTTGAAATTCTCACCCAGATTAGATGCCAAATTTCCTTGACTTTTGTCTTATTGGGGATGTTGACAACGGAAGTCATTTGATTTTTTTTTTCCTGGTTGTTTTAAATAGTGACTGAGTTCCCCAAATAAGCAAAGTAGTATGAGAAGACCAAAAAAAGAGAAAAAACAAAAAAGCAGGAAGTGACAGAAAAGGACATCTGGGAAAACATCTGGAGTGAAGCATAGCAAGGTGTGTGAGATCATGTAAGCACTTTTAATGTGTGTGTGTGTGTGTGTCAGTTGTGCTGATGAGACAAAAATGAAGAGTTTTTTTTTTTTTTTGAAAGAGCGTTCTCGAGGTTACCGTTTCCACATTCTTTTGGTCCCTTTAATGAAAGCCACTTCCTGCCTCATACAGTGAACGCCTTCCAACAATTTTCCTGCAACATTTTCCAAAATTTTAGGGATAAGTTAGACCTGCGGCCTCCATTCATTTAATGAGTCCTACGATATTAAAGAGATGAACATCTATTTTGCAAAAAAACAAAAAAGAAAAAGATCTGATCTGATCTAGAGGGCTAATCATTACAAGCTAAAAGTTAGAACCCGAAGATCTTACTCCCTATTTAGATACCAAAATGCCGGTGGAGCCTTCTGATTTTACTGAAGGCTTAACTTGAACCCTGGGAGACAAAAACACGTAGGATGACGTTGCCTTAATAAGGTCTTCCTCAAGGGTAGAAATCCCATTGTCATTTGTTTCAGCTACGGCTGCTTAAAGGCGACTTATCTCAATGATGTAGGTCCAACTGAACAAAGTACAGCGTCATCTGCATAGAGGTGAACTTCACCTGTGAACGTGGTCTTCGGGGGACTCTGTACAAAATTTGGACCTGCCTAAACGCACTTACTCAAACCCAAACGTTGTCGTCTATTAAACAGCATCTCCTGATGAGCAGAATCAAATGCTTTGCTGAGATCTACACAGTGCTACTCGCTGTTCAAATCATTAAAATATAACTTGTTGTCAGTCCAGTTCAGTTTTTTTTTCTCCCCCGCCGCTCCCAAACCACATCCTTCTAGTTTTATTGTAGGAATATCATGGTATTTCCAGGCAGCCCTAAAACAAATTCTGGGTTTAGCCCCAGGCATTCCAGTTTTCCTATATATATATATATATATCTCCCCTGGGTTGAGCTGGAAGGGACTCTTAATCAGATGCCTGAACTACCTCCAAAGATTTCGATGCGGAGGAGACCGAGTCTGCACTTCCTCGTCCTAAACCGCTCGCTTTGTCCCGAAATAACTTTATTTATGGCCTCGGTCTTTTAATTTGCTATCTGCGGCTTATGAGCACAGGTTAGGGGTTGGAAAGTAGATCAGCTGATGATTGGACATCTTTACTCGTCCTTTGTCTTTTGGTACAGTTCCACCTTCTTCACCGTCAAACAACGGTTTACTGTTTCTGTCAGAAGATGCTGTCCTGTCGGAACGGACAGTGCCAGAGTCCGGCACAAAAACACCAATCACCTCTGACTTCAGTGGAAACGGCTCAGTTTTGAGCTTGAAGGGAAAGGTTGCGGATACTTAACATAAGTGCGATTTCTGTGTTTTGAGTAACTGTGCAAAAATCTCAAACTTTTTCCCCCCCGCATTGTCATGGAGGTGCGTTTGTGTGCAGAATTTTGAAGTCGGAGATCAATTTAATGCAATTAGGATTTAAGGCTGTGACATGATAAAATGTGGAACAAGTAAATTGTTGTGAATACTTTCCAGATGCACTTGAGATTTAAATGCATCTAGTGGATCTGTATAAATGTTGTAGAAGTTCAAAATGAAACGATAAATTCATGTTGTGGATTACGTTATGATAGCCATAATAAGAACTCTTTTGCTGACTTTCTTTGTAGCAGTAACTTAGGCAAATTAGATCTTGTTGTAATTATAATTTTTTTATATATCTTACCGCAAAAATATTTTAACATGATCTTCTCCAGGGCTTGCTACCACCAGCAATGAGCCGCGCTGTTTCAGGCTGACAGATCGTGTCGGGACCAGCAGTGTCCTGTCTGGGGGATTTACTTTGGCACATTTTCGTCCTGCATCGTCATCGCTGCCGGTAGCGGCGTAACGTAACATCAGCAGGGCTTTGAATGAGCCTGAGCTCTGATGGTTATCGACTTGCGCACTCGGGGAAGGCCTTGGCAGAGTCGCAGTCGCCCCGAGGAAGAAAGAATTTAGTCTCTGTTGGCTTTAAGAGGGGAGAATCGGCGTCACATGGTCGACAAACTGAATCAGATGCTTTTCTGCGCAAAGGAATTCGACGGCTGAATGGCGGCTTAAGTGAAAACACGTTGACAGAAAATGTTTCAAATAGTTTGATTTTCAAATATGTCATTGTGGGTTTTTTTTGTTTTTTTCTGCTTTTTTAAAACAGAAAAGCTTTGCAGAACCGTCCAGTGTTATTGGCACCCTTTTTAATATTGTGTGAAAAGCCTAGAGCGAGTGTAACTTTGATTACAGTAACATAACCAGACGTTGTTTTTTTTTTTTTAAAATACATAAATAATATCCAAAAGATTGATAAGTTAAATAATAAGATGGAGGATCAGTGATGCTGTGGGCCTGTTTCTCCTCCAAAGGTTCTGAGAAACCTACCAGATGTAAGGAATTACATCATGAACATAATGGGACATTTTAAATAAAAAAAAAGGAAAAAAAAGCCAAGAAAAATATCTATATATGAAATGAAATTTGCAGGGAAAAAAAATTATCAGACATAAGAGGAATCAACCCAAATAAAAGTTGGAGTAATCGACATTTTTCTGAGTGAAATTGTGCGACTGGGGTGAAATTTTTTTTTTAAAAAATCAGATTTTATTTTAAGGATATTTATGCATCTTCAGCAGGGATGGGTTAGTCATTATTTAACTGTATTTTCTGATGCTGGCGTGAGCAGCGTCCCTAATGTGTGTGTCTTGTTTTCCATCCACGCAGCTCACAGCCATATTCGCGTTCGGAAGCTGTGGTGGATTCTCGGGTACGAACGTCGTATCTCTCTTCTGTGGTGGTGGCATGAATGAGACCCTCAATGCCAGCTTTCACTACCCGTTTAGGTATAAATCTTCGATGCATTGATGCTTCTGTTTTTGAATTCTGAAGTAGATGTATTGATTAGAGATTTGTGGCCAAAATTCCAATCTCTGTATTTTTAATTTTTGCTTTGTAATCCTGCTGATATTAATTTAATCCTGATTTCTCTTAATATGTATAAATAACAGAATTCACCTTCTGGTCATTCATTATTTATATTAGGAGCAGAGGTGATGTCACACTGTGTGGGTGAGAAACGGCAGTCAATGGGAAAGCAAGGTTTTGCCATTGAAAAACAGAGACAAAAATGAATTAATTCCGACATTTAAAAACAAAAAACGGGCCTCCCTCTATCCCCGGTCTTAAAGTTTTAATTGCTCGAGCAACTAGTCTTGAGCAATTAAAGTTTCTGACCGGTCACTCTCTCATCACAGAGGGTCCCAATCAGCCAGTTTTGGTCACTTATCAGTGCATATGTCAAAAAAAAAAAAAATAAATAATAATAACTAAATCCAAAAGGTATTGAGTAAACATGTTTTTACTCGTTCGGGCTCTCCTCTATGTCATGGACAGGCTGAGCCAGGTCCCGCTCATCGATGGGAACGTCACTATTTGTAATCACTCTGTCACTACCACGCACCTGATGGGAGACTCGTCGTCCGCCGCGGAGTTCTTCGTCGGCATCGGAGTCGTGTGCTTCCTGTACAGCATGGTAGCTCTCCTGGTTTACTTGGGCTACATGCATGTCTACAAAGACTCTGACTTCGGGCCTATTTTTGTGAGTAAATAAACTGAACAAAACCAAAATGGCTGACCACATTTTGTATTGTATTGTGAAAATCTTATTGACTTTTTTTTTTGCTAGGACTTTATCATCACAGCAGTCCTGGCCTTCCTGTGGTTGGTCTGCTCATCTGCCTGGGCAAAGGGTCTGCAGAACGTAAAGGACGCCACGGACACTGACGGAATTAGCGGCACGCTAGCTCTTTGTAAGGGAACGAACGTCACGTGTGAAGTCACGGACTTCGCCAACATGCGGACGCTCAACATCTCTGTGGTAAGAAGAAATGCATGCCAGCGGCTAGTTTGTACTACTTTCAGTCATCAATAGCTGAAGCTGTCGATTAGTTCTAGAGCAAATGATTAGTAAAGTCTGATCTTTTCAATCTCTTACCTTGCTTAAGATTCTAGATTTACCTATGCATTTTCTTGTTCTGCTTGTGCATTTGCAGGTGTTCGGCTACCTCAACATGTTCATTTGGGCCGGCAACGCCTGGTTTGTTTACAAGGAGACTCGCTGGCACTCCCAGAAATTCTCCTCCCAACCTGGACCTGGAAGACAGCAGGTTCCTGCGCCAATCTAACACCAGTGCCCACTTGTTGTTATGCATAAGAAGGAAAGGAAAGTCAAATATATATGAAGTATTGAGCTTTTATACATATCTAGAAAATGTTCTTGATAGAGGGTGAGATTGTTGGAACCTGTTGTAGGTTGGGTTTTTGCTTGTGCTAACGTTGCACAAAGCCGTACTGGCATTTTGCAACCTAAATGACTTGACGTCGGTTTACTTCTTGCGCAGTGACGTTCCTGAAATAATAAAATCCCCCATTCTGCATATATTTCTTTGGAAAGTCTTGCAACTTGGAACAACGAAAGGTCTTTCTTGTATTTAACTTGCATCAAACATTTTTACCTTTTAAGTGGGCTTCACACCATCATGCAAGTTAAATCTATAGTGGAGGAAATAAAGCGACACCCAAATGATTTCCTTTGAATAAATGTATTCAAATCAAAGGTTGAATTTCAAAATATCTGTAAGTAAAACAGTTTTATCTTAAGGCCTTTTTTCCCCACATTTTCTCTAGGGTTCCCAATAAGTGTGATGCCCCATTGTTTAGTGACAAATAAATGAATAGAAAAATATAAATTACATTTGGCCATAAAATTTGTGTGAAATCTTTACAATTCTGTTGCTGTTTTTACTTGAAGCACGTTCGCATTTAGCTCAAAACGTTTTTCTTTCATGTTCTTTGAATTTCTTTGCCATTTACCACCACCTAGTGGCAGGCGGTGGTAAGTGCAACTCCTGGTGAAGCTTTTTGCCAAATCCCTACATTCAGCCATATTTTTGGTTTGCTTTCAAGCTTCAAAAATGACTGTCAAGTTGTTTGAAACTCAAATATCAAGAATCTAGTTACTTCTATGGTGCTTAATGTGACTGTGAGTTTTTTAAGTACGAAACCCAAAAACACCAGAGAGGCTGATAAAGATGCTGTGTTGAGTTGGAACCAAGGTACCAATTAAAGGACTAAGAAATCCTATAGAATGTATTGGTAACATCTTTTTCATTATATTCCAATTTTCAGCATTCATATTTTATAATAATACATGACATTCTGCCAAAGTACTATTTGTTGAAGCTCATTTTATTGTTTTCTGTTGTCAGTTTGCTTAATTCTTGATGTGACACCAAACATGTTTTTGTACTTTACTTTGTATTGAGTAAAATATGTTTTTGTTTCCCATATGTATCTGAATGAACAGTTGAAAAGATATCTGCTTTCTTGGATGTGGCCTGCATAATTTCATTGTACTTGTCAATAAAAGTGAATGGATTTTTTTTTTTATTATCATTGAATTTCCTTTGTATCTGATGGTGTTTGATTTTATACGTGCACTCTTTCTCCTTCCGTTTTGTCGCACAAGTTTTAAGAATGTTTTTAACTTTTGTGACGATGCTAGGTTTTACATCGACATCTTTTTGACATAAATACTTGCTCTCAAAGTAAACAGTAAAACAATCAATTCAAACACAAAATTAAATCTTTTGCAGCCTCTGGCTTGAACCCCCACCATTGCCAGCCTCCCTGATCCTTCAAAACATCGCAGCACAATGCTGCCACTACCATAATGTGTCAGCTGAGTGTTCAGTGGTGTTAATTTCCCTCCTATACTCGAAAGCATAACTTATGGTCTCCCCTTCTTCAGCTTGTTTCCTCTACGTGACTTATTGCAATCTGCAAACAACTGTTACTATGGCTTTGTGTTGTTCTCTTCACAGAGTAGGAGCCTTGGAGTCTTGGGTTTGATACGCCTACAGCCAAAGTGGCTGTGAGTCATGCACAATGGCTGCTTTTCTCTAACACAGGAGCCTAGACGGTGTGAATAACTTTTAGTTGTACCTTCTAGTACAATTAACCTTGTTATTTAATAGTGTGAATCTTATCCTTCAGTGATTCCTCACTGATCTCTCGACTGTGACAGTTTTCATGTTTAAAAGTATTTTTGGCATGCTATTTTGTGATGAAAAGACCTTGAGGTGTCTCCAGGAGCTTTGTTTGTGAAATGTAGTTTTCTTGTGAAAGCTTATAGTGAGAGTTAATGTGAGTTATAACACCACGTCATTTCCAGTATTGTGTCCTCCACTGGTCAGTGGATAAAGATGGATTGATTAATTATAAAGCCATATCTTTTATCTGCTTCCATTAGTTTGCATTCACATAAAATCTCGATGAAGATGTTGTAGAAAATGTGTTTTTAAGTGCAGAATATAACATAGCCATCTATAGATATTGCGTCTAATGTGTGGAACTGGCCTTCATAAGCTAATTATTGTCATTTCCTGACTCCCGATTAAGACCATAATGTCCTTGTAATCGTCAGCCTGTCTGTATCGAAATTGATGCTGATAGAAAACAAGGCTTGTATTAATGTGTTCAACCTAAAGTAAAAGTATAAATTATATATATAAAATTATATATATATATATATATATATATATATATATTTTTTTTTTTTTTGCAACTATATTATATATATATATATATATTTTTTTTTTTTTTGCAACTATATTACTCAGACTAAAGCAGCCTTTGCACTTGAAGAACAGTTTCTGCTCATTGCCACAAGAGGGCAGTGTAGGGTAATCAACGCCACTTGCTGAATCGTGCTGAAATTATATTGCTCTATTTTTTTTATCAGCAGATGTAATGATTTAGTTCCCACTGTTATATTTTATTGTGTGATGTAATAAACTTAAAGAATTACTTTCGTTAAACATGGTTTGGTTTTATTAGTTTTCCTCTATCTTTGCTTTTCCAATAGCCAACGGTGTTTTATTCATGTATATATATATATATATATATCATTTGTGTTATTGCTTTCATTGTTCATTTCACCAGTCAGACTGCTCTTCGACATTATTCCCTTCAGTTTTTATTCATATGTAAGATCTAAGTTCTTGTTCTACTATTTAAGTTATTTATTTTAGCAATTTTATTAATGCTACACACAAGCTATCATGTACAGTGCTACCACAAATCATAAGGCTTATGCCATCATACTTTACATTAAATATTGCTTTACTTATACCTGTCTTTATAAGGCATTATTGTATTGTGTTAGAAAGTCAAGTTGGCCTTATGATTCTTGGTGTTTTCTTGAAACATTAATGGTTTACATTTGTTCTCTATTATTCTGGAGTCATTTTCAGGGCAGCTATAGAATTTAAACAAAAATCCAATAAAATCTTGTTCGGTTTTTATTGCATATTTTTCTTAATTGTTGAAAATGCTGCACTTATCTAATAATGCAAAGTATTGTGGATTTACAGATTCAAGTGATAGAAACATTTCAAACCTTTTTGATATCACTTATAGCCCAAGCAATTCTACAGTAAAGCAAACAAATATCTTAAAGAAATATAGAAAGTAAAATTTAAAAAAAAAGAGAGCGAAAGAGACTCCCACTGATCTTTGCAGCATAGATAATCTTCAGCTTTTCCTATAATTTGCAGACAAATTCATGTGTCATTGATAATATAGCCCTGAAGTCATGCAGTTCACACCTGCAATTTCTTCTGAAGCTGAACCCTTTTTTCTTTCACTCCAGAGCATTAAACTCTAAATGATAAAATCAGAACTAGCTGATCGACGGTAAGAGAAAATGCAGAGATAAACCTTCTTGAGGAGAGGCTTCTTGGATTGTTTCTTGCCTGCACTTAAGATTTTATTTATTTTGTTTTTGCTTGATGAAAACTATAGATTTAGTTTGTGTCTGTAAAATAATATTTTACTCATTATAATAAATTCAGAAATCCTAGTTTTATATTTTTTAATGTGTTGCTTCCACACTGCTCACACAATTTAGTCAAAATTGCAAAGTAAAATGTTTTTGTTTTATTTATGATAAACAAATTATTTATTTATGCCATATTAATTTATTGAATCAAGACCTTTTCCATACCTTCATTTTCTTAATTTTTATTTTTACTTGATAGCAGTTTTTTTTCCCATGTATTTCCATCGAACTCAGTGAACTGAGTTCGATGGAAATACATGCTCCCCATTTGTCACTCGACCACTTGATCTGCCGGAAATGACCGACGTGAGCCGAAACTTTCCGACAGCGACGTCACCATATCTCGTTCTTTCGTTTTTCGCCTGCTGCGTGCGAAGAGAGAGAGAGAGAAAGAGAGAGAGGAAAAAACGGCTCTCAGCAAAGCAACAAGAAGGAAGAGCAATGGCGACACTGGATCGCCAAATACCAAGTCCGGATACCTTTTTGTGCGAACCTTGGTCTTCCTTCGTCAGTGCGACTAAATTACGTTTTGTTGATAGTAAGTTGGCGCCTCGGTGGTGTTGTTTAGCTGACAAACTGTCGGGGAGTGCGTGGTCCAACTGTCTGTGATTGAGTTGAGTAAGCTCCTCCACCATTCAGGGTCTGTCAGAGCTCAGCAAAGTAACTGTCAGAAATATTACTACAAAATGCAGTATTAATAGCTTGCTTTGACAGCAGTGCACATGCGCGTACGCAAAGCTAAGCGTTTCGGTGCAGAGTTTGTGCCTCTGACGCGCTCAGTCATGACGTGCTGAACTGTCCAGCTGTAAGTTTGTTAGCTTTGACAGATCTACTTGGTGTGAGGACGCTCAGCTCAGGCTGGCGCTAGCAGGCTAATGCTAACCTGATAGCCAAGCCTCGGGAGCTGCAGGGCTCCACGCATGGCCCCTAAAGTTTGTTGCGAACGCTGCCAATGTGTTTGTAAGCGGACGCTTTGTTCACGCAGACGCAGTCTCGTCTCCGGAGAAGGACGACACCGACTCTTGCCGCCCCGCCGAAGCCGCGAAACTCGGCAGAAACGGTAAGGAACTTGCGCAAGCAGCGCCGTCACGTACCACACGGTGATGGTTTGTTATTGTTTTTACAGCACATGCATGGCAGCGTTTACGGCTCCATTTTTTTTTTAACCACTTCTGTGAGAAAATTTGGTTCTTTGCATATGTGTAAACTGCGTGTATTTATAAATGTTCATTGTAGTTTCAATGTTGGCTGCCGTTTTACAGAATGGACACCTTTAGTTTTGCGTGACGTGTTTGATCCTCATTTTTTTATTGTTGCGGTGGATTTAATTTATTTGACGTAAGACTGGACTTACTAAGTAGTCGTTTTAACGGAGTTTAGTTCAAACATTCCCTAGAGACGAGATTTGTAATTCTTTATTTAATCTTGATATATTATTTTTCTTCGGATCTTATTTTTTTATTGTATTTTTGCCAAAGCATGACTTTTTTTCCTGGTTGTTATTTTTTTAATTAATTATTATCAGTCTGTAACAACTTTAATATTATAGCACCAATAAACATTAAAAAAAAAAAAATACTTGACTGCCATAGTAGTTGATGCTGATCATTTTAGGAGGAGGGAGGAACTTCAGCCATATTGTTATTTTTGTGGCGCTTTGGATTTTATTCCTATTGATTCATACATAAAACTATTCAACATTGGAGATAAAGATCATATTTAAATGGAAATATCAATGTGGGTGAGACTGCAACCAGGAAGGCCAGCTTGGAACATATTAAGCTGTAATACTTCAAGGTTTGTCCTTCAAAATTCCATGTTTTAATAACACATTTGGCCAATTAAATTACCTTCACTGTCTGTTATGGCCCCAGCAAATATAGATCTTTGTGATCAAGATCATAAAGTTCACGGGGAATGGTGAGGATATTGTGATGATTGAAATCAGAGCAATGGCAAAACTGTGGTTCAATCGACATTATCCCAGTGTTGAACAACAATATTGCCTTGTGATGTTTTCCTAATATCATGCAGCTCCATTGAGTATGTATCCAAAGTAAGAAACATTAAGAAAATGGCTTTAAGAAACAGCTTGAAATGTTACCAAGGTAAAGTTTTAGGTTAAGAATTAAGACAATTCAATTATTATTATTATTTTTTTCCCCCTGTGGTTTGAATGAATCAGTTTGATATGTAATGATCCTTTATGCAGTTAAAAGATGACATAAATTACTTTTAAATTAGCAATTGAACTAAATTAAAATAGTCCTTAGTTAATTAACAAACTAAGCAACATTTCCAATTCAAACGCTGCTAAATAATTGAATAAATGGACATGAGCTCAACAATGTGAAGGCTGTTAAACACTTTATTTTTGACAGAACGCAAACAGAGCACAGCCCTGATTAATACTATTTTATTAAGCATGTTCTGTTTATTTAACTCTGTTTACTTTTGCCATATAGACAGTGAAAAATCTTAACTAACGCAACATTTGGCTGACTTAATTGAAATTCATTCATCCTAAAGTAAATCAAACCTGGCTATGTTAGACTAGACGGTTAACGGGAACAAACAAACAAAACGAAACAAATTATATTCTGGGCTTGTTTACATTATTTCACCAATGTAGATTCTCCAAAACTGAACCAGCAAGTCCTAACAGACCAAACAAGAACATGTCTTTTTTATTATTATTATTATTATTATTATTATTTTGTACCAGTCAAGAGATTGATTGAGGTCATTTTGAAGTTGGCAAAAATGCTTAAAAAACTTCATTTGGGGGAAAAGTGGCAGATAGCCTGACTAACTCAGCAGAAAGGTCTACTGTTCTGCGCAAAAAGCTCCTTAAAACTACTACAAATTTTAGCTTGTTTGTTCCATAACTTTACAGCAAAGATAACATAATGCTATTGTAATCATAAATAGTTTAACTTGGCACATGTAGGAATATCTGCTTTCTTTTCTGATTTGAATAAAAGCAATTGGAGACAATTGCAGGCCCATCACATGCATCGTCAGTACTGCATTCAGTGTGATGGGGCTCAAGCCACTCCTTTTAAGTGTCAGACGGATGTAAGCCGTTTGCACAGACGGTACGGCTCGGGGGAGGAGACAAGGGCGCCGACTTGGTGCCGTCTCACTCCGACCTCCTGGAGGGGACAGACCCAGAGGAGATCCTCCACACCTCGCTATGCATAAAAACCCCGCAGGAGCATCGTAGGCTTCAGTGTGACACGCTTGAGTCATCCCCCTGAAAGTTTGAGTGTGCCACAGCACATACACGCCCCCCCCCTCCACACCCCCACCCCCGTAGGAGGACAGTGACGCACGCTTGGAGCCGGGGAAACTCTTCTCACTTTTGCTGGTCAGATTCCAGCCTCCCCTCTCCTCCTACGCACGCTCGCATGCCTCGTCTCTCTCTTCCCTTCTGTCGGAGCGAGACTGGAGCGCTGCTTCCAGAATTGCTGATCTGCTGGCAACATGACACCACGGCCTGCTGGGACCGATACGCAGACACAAACAATCAGGAGGTGGTGGTGGTGGTGGGGGTTGGAGGGGTTTCAAAGGCTTTACGTATAAATCAGTGTCCAGCAGAACCGCGACTGATCCGTCATCGAGACGTGGCTTCGACTTTTGACGCCGTCGCCCTTGCCGAATTCAGAGCGATGGCGCGAGGGCCAGTTTGGCTTGTAATTGATGTGCGGCGCGGGTCATTATCGCTATCTGCCTCTTTCTCGTTTTCACGCATACACACAGCGGAGGTGATGACAACCTAGAGAAACTTGGCCTGATTAGACATACAGCCACTGGCATGATCTCATTACAACTAGACGGCGCCCTAATGTGGCTATTTGCGGGTTAACACACCTCTTTAGTTCATGTCATTGAAACCATTACACTATGATTGAAGCGCCGCGGATGGCACCTCGGTTTACGACGCAGGGAAAATGGCCCACGTTTTTGTAGGTCGCGGCTCTGCGCCATTTCCAGTACATGTGATACTTTGTTGGTCGAAGCAGATGAGAGTGTTTGGAAAGTGGCAGTCTGAGAATTAGTCATGATGCGAATGCTACGTGTTCAGTGCCGAAATTAGTCACCCCATCCATGTTCGGCCTTAAAGTCCAAAAATAGAGCGACGACATTTGGGGAATTTTGTAAAAAAAAAAAATCTCTTATAATGCCAAATATTTCAGATGTAACTTTGGATAATTTATTAAATTATTAATTTATTTTACTTGAAGTAAAAAAAAAAAACAAACCTCAAAATTCATATATTCAGACATTTATTTAGAATCGGTTTCAATTGTAGTTTCAGTTTTGTTTTAAAAACAATTGTTGCTAGTGACTAATCTCATCTCTCAGTCTAATCTCAAAAGCTTTTGTAGATACTTATTAAATTGTCAGATTATAAACCTCGTTTAGTGAAACTTAAAATACAGTTTGACACAAAGAAAAAAAAAATCCAAACTTATATTTAGCTATATTAATAGTTTTGGAAAATAAAAAATAATAATAAAAAAAGACTCCCTATGAAATATCCAGTCCTTGCAGATTAAAAATTCATTTCTAATCATTTTATTTAAGTATCTCTTACTTGTGAATTTCTCAGTGCGATTCAAATCAGGACTTCATTAATATGGAAAACATATGCTGATCATCAAAGTGCAAAAATACTGGGAGGAGTATGTGCAAATGTGTCGACTTGCCACACCCAGTGTGATTTGTTAAACCTAAACCAGGCTGCGGGGCCCGTTTGTGCGTCTCCATTCAGCATGTTTCAAAGGCAGCTGCTATTTGACACAAAGATGTCTGCGGTCACCGTGGCGAGCAGGAGGCGTGCGCTCAGTGACGGAAAACATTACCTGTAAAATATTTGGAACGTTTAAATAATTCAATATGAAAATAACAAAATGTAGAATGAAAACATCCTCCTTCATAAGTTATATTCTGCTTTCGAAAAAATACAACGAGAAAGCAAACCACAACGAATGGGGTTAAAAAAAAAAAAAAAAGGGAAAGAAAAAAAGTCTGCTTTTGTTCTGGACCAAGCAAGACTTTCCTGATGTGAATTCACCCGTTCCTCTGTTCTTTGAAAAAGCAGCATAAACGTGGCTTCTTGTGTTTGTGAGTGTGGCCGTGGAGCATTAGCCAACTGCTACTTCTCTTGTTTACTCTGTCGTACCAATAATTATCTGCTTTGCCTGTTCAAAATACAGCTCCAGTCAGAACTGTAACCTCAGCCTGAGCATTACCCTAAAGTCCTCAAATAACTATAATATAAAGACTCCCGCAAGTTCGCCATTTTTATGTTCATAAACTCGGTGAAACGTTCTTCCATGTTTGCTCTTAAAGGTGTAATAACTGTTATGTTTCATTCTTTTTTTTTTTACCAACAATTTGATGCCTTTTTTTCTCTCTCTGAGAGCTAACTTGCAAATGATAAGTGAACAAAATCCATGTCCGACTGGTGAATTAGGTTTGTGTCGCTAAACATGCTCATTCGCCAGTGTCTAACTGTTGTAGTAGTTTCTTTTCTGGCCTTTCTTTCATTTGGCAGAACTGAGAAAAACACATAATTCAGCGGACAGGAAGAAGCACATCGTTTGCATTTGATTTGGCAGATGCAAAGGAAATTGGTCTCTTTTTTTTTTTTTCCCCTCTCCTTGCCCAGGTTCTTTTATACCAGGTCTTTGGAACTAGCCATTTGCAACAAATCTTATGAGAGTTTCTCTTTTTTCTTTTTCTTCTTCTTCAAGGCCTCGGTGCTCTCCCTTTGAATATTATTTACTTTGCTCCGAAAAGGATCACAGAAAAGTCTCAAATCGAAATAGTTGCCACTTTTTCTGTTTTTTGCCTATTCATAGCAAAGATATAATTAATCCTGGACACCTAGGTTGCTGCTTTCAGCACCGAGGGATTTTTCAGAGTCACTGTGCAAACTCAACTCCCATGTTTCCATCAGTACCAGGACCAACCGGATCACCTCTGTCGCGCACACACGAACATTTCGCACATTAGACGCGGTTCAATGCTGAACTCGGAGTTTGAACTGTTGCTAAATTAGAACCGAGTTGAAATTTGTGGCGATATAGCGAGGCTAAATCAGGATGTGAATTGTGGGGTTGGCTCTGTGCTTTTAGTTACGCAAAGGGCACATTACTGTGAGCGTAAACACAAACTAGGAAGTCTGACTGTAAGTAAGAAAGCCATGTCAGACAGAGATGCAAAAGAAAACTTTATTCTATAGTGAGACTGTTGATTGCATTGATGGCGTACAGAAAAAATAAACGATGCAAGTCTGAATCTGTTTATTCTTGTAAGTGATGAGGTATAAAAATGAGAGATTAGATATTGTGTATTTTTCCTTTACTAGTTAATTTTACTGAAAGATATGATTTAATTATTGCAGTTTATTTTTGCTATAATGCGATTTTAGTGAGTGCTTGTCATTTCATACTTTTATAGTTTTGGTCGTTTCAACTATTTTAGCTACAAAAAGAAGCTTCTTCTTCCTTTCAGGCTTCCATTTTGTACCAGTAAACAAACAACAACAACAACAAAAATCACAGTAATGAACTATAATAAATAAATAAATAAAAACTCAGAAATTGCTCAGATATCACACATTTAATTCAATTCTCCTATTTTGTTTTTAGAATTTGCATTACATAGGCCAAACCAGTATAACTTTAGGCGACCTCTTGCTGGTAGATATTGCTTATTAAAATCACTCAACCACATTTTCCTGGAACCGAATATAGAAAATTACTTAAATCCACTGTGTGTCAAAGCTGGCTTGAAGCGTTCCCCTCCCCCCGCCCCCCATCCCACTTCCCCACACCCACCCGGCGGGTATGAATTGGCGCATCGTCAGAACAAAACGTCTCACGACGGACGGCTCCATTAGCGACCAAAACTAGAAAGGTTCAAAATTTCTCTGCAGAATATGATCATTCGATGTTGGCTTTTGTTTTTTTTTTGTTTTTTTTCCCACGATGCGGCTCCATTAGTAGAAAGCGTCGTCTCGTGGCGGTTGTGTTAAGCTGTATACAAACAGGGCTTTCACATATTTATGTTGCCAGCTCAGTAAATGAGTTGATAATTTTGCTGTTTCGACCCCTCTTCACCAAAAATAATTACTCAAGCACAATGTGAGACAATATTGTGGCATTTTCATTAACATTTTATAAGGAAACCTTATATATATTATTATTATTATTATTAAATACACTTATTTTAATGTAGAAATCCTTACAATATGTTGAAAATACATTGGAATGGAAACTGGTATGCTTTTGGGAGAAAATGTCTACAGCTGATGCATTTTTCAAGGGTTCAGAACCGTTAACGGTCAACTGGCTGAAAGAAGACTCCCACAGTTTTTACTCCATGGTAAAAAAAAAAGCACATATTTAACTATCAAAAAATAGTCTTAGTCATAAAAATGTACAATGAATATACAGCTGAGAACGTAGAAGATGTGTTCGCTTTCTGGCCAAGCAACAAATTAGCCAAAGTTACAATATTTTGGAAAGTATTTATTTAGTTAATCGTCAGCAAATAATATTTCAGGTATAATAAGTTTAGCATCCATTTATTATCATCTAATCTTACATAAGTAATAATGTTCAATGAAATTAGATTATGAGCTGGATTTAAGGGCTTATCATCACAATTTTCCACAATTCTTAACGACTATAATAAAGCTGATACTTGGTGAGAGAGTTAAAGGGTACAAAAAAAAACTACAGTGCCTAATTTACAGTTTTATGCTGAGTTTATTAACCTAATTGCTTCATATCTTTACGGAGCCATCCTCTTCCTAAATCTCTTGTCACAGTTGCAGAGTCGAGAGTCTGTTCTTTTTTTTTTTTTCCTTCACATTCTCTTGTACTTGTCGCTCAGCTTTCTCGAGTACATTATTCTGTGTCAGCATGTCTTTTTTACCAGAGAAAAGACATAGTGTGTGGAGGTGTTCAGTTGTGCCAAGGTGTCCAATTGTGAATATCTTGACTGGAGTTGCACCGTCTCTGCTATTATACCTGAAGAAACTCTGCTCCCTCACCCCACCACACACTCACAAGAAGGCGAGGGAAATTTAAGTTTCAGAGGCTTTTATTTTTGCATAATCAGTAAAATAATTGCATAATTATTTTTACATTCACCAACCACGTTGCGTGGTGCACATCGGTACAATTGCTTGTTGGCATAAATATCAAATCGGACCATCATATCGTTGCAGGTCAATGCATTTAGTTGAGCATCAGATTTATCAGATGATAAATGATTTACGTGTCCTTGTTTTCTGGTACCAGATGGATCTGCTCTGCGTTTTTTTCAGATGCACTTGTAATATTTTGACAAAAAAAAAAAAAAAGTCTCTGAGTGATGTTTATAGCACCTCGTTCCGTCCACACAATGAATAATTACAGCAGTCCTAAAAGTAAAATTGGATCCAACCCGATACTATCGAGGTATACCTAATAGCGTGGCCAATGACTTTATACAGCTTAAAAAAAAAAATCAAAGTTAGGTGAACCATGCTGGCAAAGCACATTAGTCTCATAATTCTGCTTCAAATAACATCATAACTCTAAATTATTTACTCGCACCAGCCCTTAAAGTTGCATTAAGATTGCTGCGGTCATGAAATGCGTCCGGCTGACCGGGGCCCAGTCGGTACGTGACCGCCCTGATGGCTGTTGAACGTAACGCAGTCGCTTCTGACCCGTTAAGCACGCATTAGCGCTTTCATTCACACGCTCTTGACGACTGGCATCACATGCACATTCCATACATAACAAGTCAGCAGCATGGTACAGTCCAGCTGTACGACTCTTTGCCAACAGGCACTTAGCATGACTCTGTCTTAGACGCACAGGTTGACAGCAAACTCGCCAGTAATGCAGGGTCATCACAACACGAACAGTCAGGCACCCACACACACACACACACCCACACGTCTCTCAGACAATTTTTCCTCCTCCTTGCATGCTTACTCAAACACGCGCACCTCCTCCCTGTGAGTGTGGCTTAAAGCCCGTGCTAATAAGTGCTGTGATTTCTGTCAGCAGAGCTTGTTTAGCTTCTGGAAGGTTAGCCAGAACAGAAAATAGCTGCTTTTAAATGGACGTTTTTTGTTTTGTTTTTTCCTTCTGTATTTATTATAAGCTTGTGTTTTTGTTGAGTGGGTGGGAGTGTCTCTTGTAGCTTGAGGGATAACGATGCTGTGCTCCATCCAGAACACTGTATGCTTCTAGCCTTCCTTTCAGAGGACAATTTGTCACCCGGCCGTTTCTTCTCAAGATAACAAGACTGCAATCAATCACTTATCTCTTGTTGGCTCTTCTAGACAGCCAGGAAAAGTAAAGGATACAAGTTATCAAAACATCACGATGGCCTGGCTATGTAGTCTTTGGAAAAGAGAGCACACATGGTCAGTGCTAGCAGTAGCAAGAAGCGCTACGGCAAAGTAAAACAAAGAGTATGAGAAAACAGGACAAAAAGAGAAACTCACCTAATGCTTCAATTAGCAAGTACTCAATTAAAAAATGAGTTTAGAGTACTTTCTACGAGGAGAGAAAAGTCCCTGGAGTAAATGTAGATGACAGGAATGACAGAGTTAAACCCAGAAGCCGTGCCCTAGGAGTATGAATGAGGAATTAAAAGCAGTAATGGTTCTGTCAATGTCTTCATCCTGAAAAGAGATGAAGGTTAACACAGGATCATTGCGTCCGGCCTCGTTTCTCTGGACAGCAAAAGAGAAAGTATGCAAAGCTAATATCAGCAATAGATCCGCGTAGAAAAAGAGAAACTGGTTAGACAGAGAATGAGTCTGAATTACTATCTTTGCAAATGAAAAAAAAGCTAATTGGAAAGCAAAACGGAGAGTAAACGGTTAATTATTCAGCTGGTTATCCAAGAGAAAAGAAAAACTCGGAGACAACCAAAATGACTACATTTGTGTCACTCTTGTTATGCTCTTCTCAAAGCAGCCGAGGAAGTTCGGTAGAAATGTGTTTTCCTCATTCTTGTTGACTGAGTGATGCTCTCTACTCTCATTATCGCACGCAGCTTGTAGTTTTTGGTTTACAATTAATCGGAACAATAAAGTACAAAACAGAACGGGGTGTGCGCTTGCTTGTGCTGCTTTCTCCTTTAAACGCGCTGTTCCAGGGGCTCCTGGAGTAGCCATCAGCACAGTTTGTTTTATCAGTTTGTTCCCTTGAGTCAGGGTCTGTGATGCTGCTGCCTCGGCAGGTGGCTTCAGAGTAAACTGCGCTGTCATCCGCTGACTTATTGAACAAATAGAACCTGTTGCCGCCGCTGCTGCTGCTGCTCTTCATGTAATTCCCTCTTGGTTTTGCAGCTCTCGTGTAAAAAGGAACGCACAGATACTTTTTTTGCCTCCGCCACCTCCGTAAAACTAGATGAATAATATGTTCATGGTGACATTAAATTAGAACACTAAGTTACTTAACAAGACAAAACCAAGCAGTACTAGGAAACGATTCACCTCTAATTTGGAAAGATTTATCATCTAAAGGGTCTGGAGCGTACAAAACGTATTTGTTGCAGCATAAACAAGGAATCTGATCCATGCAAATGTATTCAGCTGCAGACTTGTACAATTTATGTCTTTCTCATCATTTTGCACATTTTTTTTCTTCAGCGATTAACTACAGCAGCAGAGCAGGTTGCTATGGGCTCCTGCTTTCTGCTCCAATGGTGAGCGTCAGTGTAGCTCCTAGTTTTGCACGGTTTGGTTTTGTTTCTTTGCTATTTAGTAACCGACAGAGCCGACGGCTGATTACATCTTTCTTTTAATTCTTGCCATATTAGAACGGAATGCTGTCGAATATAAAAACATTTGGGCTGTGAAGCTAATATTTAGATACCATTAGCTTCTGTCGTCCAGGAGGTTTACTACTTCACTTTTAGAGATAAAGTAGCTGACCTTTTTTTAGGTTGTTCTGTCACTGCTTGTAGCATTAGCTTGTAGTGTTAGCACAGCCAGCCTGTGTCTTCATTAGGCATTTCGTTTTTGTTTTTTTTCCTGTCCATCTGCCTCAAACGGAAAGTACCTTTAAACAACGGTTTTGTTTTCCTTTGTCGGCTATTATTGTGACCCCTCCAGTTGGTACGCCATGTTTCTTCTTCCTCCCATATCAATATGGCATCTTATTTGTCTGTCTGTTTCAGAGATGCTTGTCTGCACCCATTTCCCTGCTTTGGAGGATTTTTGTCTTGTTGTCTGCCATGTCTGCAGTAAGGTGGTGACTCCTCAGGGCATCCTCACACATTACGGTAAGGCAAAGACGCTGAAGGCCAAACTCATACACTTTGTGCTATTTTTATATTTACTCTGCTAGCTTATGTTGTTAGTACAGCTCACAGAGAGATCAAAACACACACACACACACACATATATGCTCACACTTTTGAATAGACTTGAAATAACATTTATTATCCCTGTGACAGGCAACTGGAAGATTATACAGTAAGGGAAAATGTTCAGCATAATAAAATAACGTGTTTTTAATAACACTGTGCAGTTATTAAAAATAGCTCCAATTCAAAGAAATGTGCTTTACGGGAAGACAGACATTTATGGCCATATTCATATATTACTGAGATATGCTCTACACACTCGCACACGCATGCACACACTCACTCACACACACACACACACACACACAGTGTGACAACCAGATCGATACAATACCTGGTGATTATCACTCCAACCTGTCATTTATGTAAGCGCCCAGGCGCCACATGTTTATGCCTTCTAATAATAAGCAGCAGGCAGACGAAAGCTGAGAAGCACTAAATAATTTACAGGTGGAGTTTTGTAAACAAGTGTTTTTGTCTAACAAATAGGTACACACACTAATGTGTGCCTTCCTTTATAAAAGGTCTTTAATAATCACAGTGGTACTTTCTGCTGATTTGCTTAGGAAAGTATTTCAGTGCATCAACATGTTAAAAACAAATATTATGTGGATCAGAAATGTCTAAACAGGATGGACAGAATCCGCATACCTCAGTGTATTGTCTACCTTAAGTAAATGTTCTAGTTATAGGGTGTGTCTTTGCCTAACAATCCTTAGATATAGATGTTGATTATATCTAGGTCTGGACTTTGACTAGGCCATTCCCTTGTGACTCTGGCAGTTTCAGGGCATTATTTGCCCCAGCGGTGTGAATAATAAAAATTTTTCAAAGTTTTACATGTAAAGAATTTGTGAAAACCTTGTTCTTCACTACCATCTACGTAAGGATTATCCTCGACTTTGTTTTGATTCGTCGTATATGATTCTGAGCGGGTAAGAGGAGGGGATAGGCACAGGGTCACGCTCGGTGAACAAACACACACACACACACACAAGCAGACTTTTCCTCAGCGTGGACAGCAAGGCGAGCAGAGTTGCACACACATACTCACACACATCCTCACTTTCTGTTTCTCAGCAGAAGGAGGTCAGCGCTATTGTGGGATACACACTCACAAATAAACTCCTGGCAACCACTGTTGTTCTGTTCGTACTCCTGTCCCCTACAGCGACCCCCTTCCCCTCCCACCACTCCACCCACTTTACTCTTTTTGGCAGAGTTTCTGCTTGGTCGGGTGACAACAGGTCATTCATGCACATCAACGCTCGCAGTTGAGCAAGGGAGACACGACATCCAACTTTTCCTGTTAAAGTGACGTGATTTTGGAAATTCTGCAGCAAAAAGACATTTTATCATAATTTCAAGCCAAATTCAAACATTTTTATTGCTTCAGCCAGACACCTCTTGGTTTCTTTAAAAGGATATTATGGCATGTAAAAATGCTCCAGCTGACCTTCCCTTTAAGATCCCTTTAAGAGCTCACCCAGTTTAGATAGTTTCATGATACGCGATGTACTTCCTTCTATTGTGGCGCATCCTCACACGCGCCATCGTTCCCCTCTGGGGTTTGACTCTAAATGTTGTGACCCACATAAGCGTCGTATTTTGTCTTTGTGTTTATTCATCGAGGGCTTCGCTGTTGTGCTTGACCTGCACATCAGAGCAGCTCCGAGGTTTTACAGCTACACACTGAAGGGAGGGGCAGGCTGGCTGCCTCGGGGCATTCCTGCCTCCTGGCTCTGCATGCACCGTTTGCTGCTCATATCTGCTGTGCTGGAACATCGGAGGGATCTGAGGCCAGCCGATGTGTGCAGATGATGAGGTGGAAGGGAGAAAATGGAGCACTGTGAAATGTTTGTTTCCAGACTTTATTCCCTGTCCCATTGTGTCTAGAACATCCATCTGTCTGCCATTCAACCATCAATTATTCATGTGTTGGTCATCTATCCATATGTTGATTGTCCATCCAAATGGATGGAGGGATGTCCATTCATCCATCTGTTAATTATCCATCCATTAATCATCTGTCCATTGTATATCCATCCATTCATTCATTCAGCCATTCATTTTTTGGTCCCTCATCCATCCATCTTCTGGTCATTTATCTGTCCATCCATCCATCCATCCATCCATTAGTCAATCATCCACCTATCTGTAAATCACCTGTTCATTCATCTGTTTGTCAATCATTCATCCATTTATCTATTGGTCATTCATCCATCCACTATAAAGTTTTAGATTTCAGCTTAACAAACTTGGCTAAATAGCACAGAAACCAACAGTTGTTGTTCATCAGACTGGTTAATTTTTTTGTGGATGTGTTTATTTAGTTCTCCTTAAAGTGAAGCAGGCATGCATATTCTTAGCATAATTTTTCCTGTGGGATATAATCTAAATCCGCGGCGCTGGCAGTGTCAGTATCACATTCTGTCTAGAGAGCATTCAGAGAAGAAATGTGAGAAGAAAAAAAAAGCTCAAAAATACTAAAACCTTAAAGCCTATTATTGTCTAATCAGGGTGTAAAAGTAAAATTTTTGCTGTAAGAAAATGAGTAGAATCCATGTTGCCTGTGTAGGAAGCTAGTAAACTACCTGGAACATGAGTTCTGTGTGGGCAGCCCTTATGCTGTGTTTGAAACCGGACTCCATGTGAGTCCCAATCCCCACCAGACACCAGAGAATTAACGGGTCAGTGCAGATTTCCTGCTTTTGAAGCCACGTGTTTGAATAAATCAAACCTCCAATCGTATCTTTTTGATAATTCAACGCACTTCTTCTCCTCTGCTCCTCTTCCTCTCCTCACTACCTCTTCCTCCTCCTGGTGTGTGTGAGTAAGTTGAACACGCGATGAAAGGGTCATGTTGCTGCTGTCAGTTGGAGTGTTTTTCCTCTTTCCCCCCCGCCCCATCTCTGTGGCTGTGGGTTTATTGAGCTTCCAGGCACATCAAATCAATTCTAGATATCTTCTCAGGTTCAGTATACCCCAAACTCAACAACCGTGATGCTGAGTGTGTCGTCATAGAAGTTTGTTGTTCGCATCGCTCGCCGTCTGAATGTTGGTGGTGAAATTTGCCTTTAACCACAGAAGCGCTGATGGGTTTCACTTGCCAATGGCGAGCGGCGCGCACAACTTAACAGTTGCTGTTGTGGTTTGGAGGCATATTAGCTCTCAGTTGGGCCTGTAAAAGCCGATTCTTTATTTTTATCTCACCGAAAAATTGGGGTGACATTATAATTTTTGTTGTTGTTGTTGTTTGTTTGTTCTCAGGATTATTTTTGCCATCATCACCTTCTTATTTGGAGGAAGTAACAGGAAGTGTTTTTAGTTCTTCATGCTCATAACTGGTGCAGTGGTTTTTGGTTTACTTTTATTTTAACTCAAGTCATGTTTGGGAGAGCAGGTCTGGTCACAGTGACACATCCTGCATTCATTTGCTCTTAAAATACTTTTTTTTTTAATCATCAGCAGTACTATGGCAACCAAAGTTTTATTCTTTGGTATTTGTCTGGGATGACGAAATGGTTTAGCAGTAAATGAATCAGTAAAACATTTTGTATAACTTTAAGACAATTTACATAAATCTACTAGATATTATAAGTGCGGATATTTAAATGTCCGTGGTTAAGCATTTCATATTTTTTTTTAGATAGGGGAATAAATTAACTATTTAAAATTGTATATTAAAAATAGAAATAATTTTAGACTAATCTAATTTAACTAATGCAGAATTAGCACCACCCAATGAAAAGAACAATAACATTCATGATGTGTTGCAGCACAGGATTGTGAAATATCAAACTAAATTAAAAAAATATATATTTTCTTTGGTTAAAAAAAAAAATCTAACATTATTATTACTAAATTATAAAAATAATATACAGTAGGAAGGATTTGTGGAAGTTTTCACTGCACACACCAAAACAGGAAGCATGAAATTGCAAAGTGAATAATTTTTTCATATTGCTATTTTAGGATATTTCCAATTGCAATTATTTAATTATATTTCTACTTTAACAGATGACTTCGACATGCATAAATATTTTTGTTTTATTTGGATTGTGGCCCCGATGGCCCTTCCTGCTCTGACCTTTTGTCATTGCATATTGTTTTGGTTTAGCTAAAGTTTGTCACTCTAAAGAAAGTTTCTAGTATCAGACTCTTTAAATGGGATTTTTTTTAATATATATATATGTATATAATTTTACAAAGCTGTAAAAAAAATAGTTCAAACATTCTGCATAACTTAAAAAAGGCTTAATAAACAGTTCATTTAAGCACTGTGAGAGAAGGACTTGAACGTTGATACTGTTTCTCAGATGATAAATTGTCTTCTTTGTAACATTTTAATAACTTTTTTTTTCCCTAATGTGATCTGAAAGGATCTGTGCCAATCACTGAAGCTTCAGTTTTGTCGTAATTGAGCTGAAGAAAATCCCGTAACATCTAATGCAGCTCGATTGCACCAGTGGTGTCATCTGGGGTCACTACAACGTACAGCTGCATGTCATCAGCATAGCTATGTAAAAAAAAAAAGTCATGTTTTGGGATGACACCACCCAATGAGGAGCACACAAAATCGACGGGACCAACAATTGAATCTTGTGGTACTCTGTTTTTTTTGTTAAAGTTATATATTTTGGTCAAAATAATTGTCATTTCAAAGAACTTTGCAGAATATCTTAAGTAAAGGTTCTCCGGTTTCTTCTATGCTCTAAACCAAAGATTAGGAGGATGCAGAACTAATGTTAAAGCTCCATGTGAAACCAGCAAAACAAAGTGTTAAGCATCTGCAATTGTTATTAAGCTGCTCAGAAGATTGGCTAATTTATGACGCAATTTTCCCTCCCAAGTAAAATCATTCTTGCAGAAATTTAAACAAAAATTAGTCTGACTCATTGTTTGGATTTTGGTTCTGTGTGCAATTGAATTTCTATCCTGAAGCAGATTAAAACATGACGCTTCCTGGAAACTTGGCAGGTTTCTTTATTCATTGTTATCCAAATCGCCGACTGTTGCTCAGCTGGATGTGTGCTATACATTTGTTTACGACGTTAAGTTAAACAGTAATTCATTTGCAGCTTCTTAAGAATCATTTTCTGGTCACCAGGATATCTGCTGCGTAAACCAGCGCCGTCACTGCGCTGCTGGTTTTTCCAGAACTTCGTGTTGTTTATAAGAGAGCAGCTGCAGTAGACAAAACACTTAATGGCTGATATTAACTGGGGTTCATCGCAGATGTTTGTTCTTATATTCTCATCTTTCTGTCCTCCTTTTTGCTTCTTTCTCAACATACTCAACATAACTCAGCTGAGCTCTGAGAGCCTACTTCCTTATCGTCTTCTGGCTCTGCCTGCAGGTTGAATAAGAGACCAATCAGCAGCCAGCTGGGCTGTCAGCACGGCCAATGACACCAGGCGGACAGGAGAGAGTAGCAGGGATAGCGACCTTGGAGTTGAGTGGCTTGGTGACCTTGCCAGAGGATTGTTCATTTAAGTGAATCATGGGGTCTGGCTTCCAGTTTATCCTTAACTTTGAGTGTTTTGGCAAAAGTGGGTTCATTAGCTCATATCTTGTTAATGACAAGTACTTTTTTTGTCACTACATTACCTAGTATCACTTAATTGAAAAGCTACTATACTATATTTATTACTTTTATTTAGCTAATTTTACCTTAGTTATATCCTTTTGTCCTTTAAACCAAGAAAAACTTTTTTTTAATGTCTGTTTTATTAGCTCAAAGTTTATAAAGTTGTTTTTTTTTTTTTCTACAAAGCTCTGTAGCATTTAGAATAAAAATGCAAACATGAAACTTTAAAAGCCAACCACCAAGAGTCATCGCAACAAAAGTGTCATCGTTCGTCATCTAATTTTGGAGCGCCGAGATCTTAAAATAACATCCTTCTTCAAAATCAACATATACAGCACGTGACGTTTAGAGTTGTGCAAAAATGCCTTCTGCAGAAACGCTTCATGATCGCACGTTATGCTGACCAATAAAACAATTCTGATATTTTTTACGGAGTAATAGAAAATTATAAAAATGTTAAAGGCAGAGTTTTTTTTAAAATTATTATTTAACAAGCTCACAGTACATGTGACCTATCAGACTGTATGAAATAGATGATTGAAAATTAGCCAAAGAATGATACTTCTTCATTACATGTTTAATCAGAGCGTCAGCTGCTTTGTTGAGTTGTAAAGCTGAGTTGACTAAAATTGTGCGAGTCCCGACGTGCGAAGTGGCGAAAGAGCATGTGAATAAACGTGTGAAATTTGTCCTGCATGCCAGTGAATGCGACTCTGGACTTTAGCCCTGCTATTCTGAATACAGCTGCCTCCGCCGGTTGTCTGCCTCCGGCGCTTTATTTACACACCCGTCGTCACACTCAGGAAAACAACACAAGCACAAGAAACTCTTTGGGAAAATAAGAAATCAAAGTGTGTTTTGTAGAACTGCAATGCTTAGATTTAAGTCCGTTTTCGCCAGGATCCACTCGGAATATGTGCGTTTTAATACAAAGTCGCGATATGATCCGACACGCTCCCTGTCCCCGTCGCCCGCAGCCCACTTCCACACATTCACTCTGAACAAACACACAGTTCAGGTTCTGCAGTTCTGCTATGCTGCCCTGCCATTAAGTGGTTGTTCAGCTATGTTATGTGCTACTTGCTGGGTGAATCAATAGATGTTATTGTAAAGATGCGGGAAGAGATGCTTTTAGAAGCGTGAAAGGAGACGGAGCCAGACTTTATTGCCGGATATATTGGCAGAAAAACTTACAATACCACATTTAATCAGTTTTAGTAACATTGAAAAATGAAGTCGTCTGGATAGTTCAATTTTATTTGCGTACAACGAATGTTGTTTCAAAGCATTTACCTAAAAATCATTTCAATTCCATCATACATGCATTCCAATTGAAGGTAGGTTCAGTTTTAAAGTAGTTTAAAATGTTTCTATCTAATGAATTAATAAAAACTGAAGCGAAAACTAAAAAAAAATAAAATAAATCTGGAAAATATAGTGGAAGGAAAAAGTGCTATTTTTGAGGATTTCACCTCAGCTGCACATGATTACAACTTTGTTCCTCAGCCTTCTGGTGGATTTCTACCCTGCTTAGGGATCCAGCTTTGGTTGAATAAGAGAAAAATCCATTTTGTGACTTTTATGCGTCTTTAACGGCGATATCATGGGTGGCAAGTGCCGTTTCCACCGTCTGTCGCAGAAAACTCCGGTTCTTCTTCCTCTTGTTTCTCTTTATGTGGAGGGTTTGCCTTTACGTCTCGGTGTGTGTGTGTGTGTGTGTGTGTGTGTGTGTGTGTGTGTGTGAGTGTGAGCACGCTTTGTTCCTGAACCAGGGAGCGCTTTGAGTCTTGCTTGAGGAGATGAAACGCTGCTTGTGGGATGTTGTTGATATTCTGACCTGTGGAGATGGGGGGAGGGGGGGGATAAGATTGTGGCTTTGCAAAAAAGTCGATTTGCATGAATGTCCAGGTGTTTGTTTTTGATTGCTAATGATCGAGAACACGGCTTTCCGACTGAAGTGTCAGTTCAAAATAACTTTTTCTCCTTGAACTGAACACATGTAGTAACTTTTAACCCTTTCTTGTCTGTTAAAGTTACTTTCCTCTCTGTTGGTACGTTTCAGTTTTGCAGCTTCCTGCCTGCACACTTTGATTCTTATCACCAAGCAGGAAATTCAGACTCTCAACATTTTTGTGCACACACCGGTTTCTTTACCTTTTTTTTTTTTACCTAACTTCTCTATCTTGATCTTCGCTGCCCAAAAAGACAGTGTGTGAACGTGCGTGTGTTCTCTTTCTCCCCTTTATGCTTATTTCCTGAGCGTTTACGACATCTTCACCCCTCTGTTTTTATTCAGGTAGCTGGGATATAGTTTCCCTGTGAGACAGACTCAGAGAGAGACAGTCCTGGACCACACACCCCCAACCCCCTACCCACCCTGCTCCCACAAAGAACATGCATAGCAAAAACCGTAAGTTAAGCTCCTCCTCTCCTCAGCCACCCCCCCACCACCACCACCACCACCCCGAATCCTCCACCCACACACCCCAACAGACTTGTGTGTTTGATTTTCCCCTGCTGTGTCTCGGCGGTCTTTCGCTCCAGCATTCTGATCAGATCTGGGTCAAAACGGGTTCATTATTGTGGGCTCCAGTCTGATTTACATTAGTAAGGTGGCGTTCATCAGATGAGTGTACTTCAGGTAGCGTTGGGCATGTCGTTAATTGGAGCAAAGAGCTGGAAGTTGGTTTGGGAACAGTTGTTTTTTGTTGTTTTTTGTTGTTTTTTTTATTGAGGTGAAGCTGAGGCACAGTTTTGCTATGTGCTTTGTTACAAAACAACCATCTGGTTAGGGAGCAGGAAATGACTTTCAGTGTTATATTCCACTTCTGATTGTCAACAAGCAGAAAAGAAAAAAAAAAAAAAAAGAAGTACTCTGAATGTTCCTACTGACAAAATAGTGCGTGCTTTTAAAACTGTTTGTTTTTAGCTCCCTTTGCAAACATGGAGACTGAAATTGTTGCCCATTCGTCTTAGCCAAACAGCTTAGGCTTAATCGGCTGGAACACAGAGCATCTGTGAACATCGAACCACAGTTTCTCAATTGGACTTTGACTGGGCCATTCTAACGCACGACTATCCCTACACCTTAACGAACTTGAACGCAGCCCTGGCTGTATGTTTAGCGTTGATTTTGTGCTGGAAGGTGATGCTCCACCATGGCGTCAACTCTTGCAGCCTCAGATAAGTTTTCTTCCAAGATTTTCAAGCACTTAGATCCACCGTCACCCGTCTTCCCGTCGGCTTTGGATCGTTTCTTTGTCGGTGGTGAAGAAAAGCGACGCCACGTAGTTTTTACTTCCCCTGCATTGATTGTGAACTACATCTGTCATGATTTTTTTTTCTCTCTCTTCTTCTTCTTCTTGGCACTGAAAGAGGTAGAAAGGGGGAAGTGGCTGAATACAAATTCATGCCAGAATTTGAAGAATTTTAATCAAAAAAACGATCATTTTTTCCTCCGATTTACAAGCAAAGTTTACTCTGCGTACATGTCGATACAACAGATTGAGGTTTGTAGTTCCAGTGTGACAAAATTTGGGAAAGTTCTTTTGCATGGCTCTGTATGATGAGTGTGTTGTTTCTATTTACATTCCTGTCTTCTGTGTGTGTGGCTTAGCTAATCTTTTACTCTTCCTCGTGGTTAAGGTAACCATTTCTTTTTCTTCTTCTTCTTCTTAGAGAAGCGACACAGCTCCCCGGTCCCCTCCAGGAGCCCTGTGCTTCCCATGAAGCCCAAAGCGCCTGCGGTGGCCTCCGCTGTGGCCCCCAGCCCGGGGGACTCGCTGGCTTTCAGGGTCCCCAAAGACTACCCTCATTCCCGCTTCAGCAAGGCACCGCTTGCCGTCTACCCACCGAAAGGAGCAAGGAACAAGACATGGTTTGTGCATCTTTTCCACTTTTTTAAAACTTCCGCTCGGCTTTTGCAGTTTCCAATCCACAAATTTTCGCAACGTTTTAACGCTGCGTTACCCTCTCCCTCCCCCTCCCACCAGCGTGTCGTTGCCAGTCGTGAGCTTGGAGAAGATGCCCTGCCTGAACCGAGCAGACTCGACGTCGCACGTTCGCCTCAACTCCTCGTCCTCCTCCTCTTCGTCCTCATCCACGCTCTCGCCTCTCAAATCTTCCTCCTTCGCCTCGCAGCGCTCCGGCGAAAAGCTCACCAACGGCCGCGGCGGCGGCCCCTCAACGCCGCGCTCCATCACGCCTCCCTCCTCCTCCCTGGACAGGCGTCCGAGCCCGGCCAGATCGCCCCTGAACAGACGAGCGCCATCGACAGCGTCTCCCTCCCCGATGGACAAGAAGCCCTCGCTCTCGCCCTCCCACAGGTCCGTCGCTCTCCCGTCATTGCCGTCGCTTTCGCCTTTGGAGAAGAAGCAGCAGAACGGAACCAAGACCCCCGCCAGGCCGCACAAGAGAGCCTCAGGTGAGTCCGAGTCCAGATGAACGGACTTTAAGCTGCTTTAATTACAAGCTGTGAAAGTTTCCTTCTGAGTTCTAAAGCAAGATTTCTTTTAATTCATCATTGCTGTGTAAAAATAGAAGAGAAATGCAGCTAATGGCGGTATTGTTTATCGTCTTTGATTTACTGCTGTAAAAGCTGCTTATCTAAAGAACCCCCCCCTCATCCCACCTACTGTATCTCAACATATTTATCATCTTAATATTCTGCACCACCTCCTCCTTGTTTTTCTCTGGCATATTCACACTTGGCTGAGTTTTTCCTTCTCTGCTCCTCTCTGCTTGTTTTGCTCTTTATCAGGCTGCTCTGTCTAGCCAGTGTAAATTGAGTGTGTTTCTCTCTCTGTGTGTGTGTGTGTATAAGAGCACGCGAGTTTGTTTATATCCACGATGCCTGTTTGCCTCTGCGTAGATTTGACCTGTTGTCCGGTGCAGCAAACGCAGAAAGATTACGAGGATTATAAAACAGGCCAGGACAAGATTACAGCCTTCTCCCAGCAACAGTTTAAGATAACCTGCCGACTGGAGGTTGGAGTTTGCCTTGCCGTTTTGTGCGGAGAGACTCCCTGTGTTTGGGCACGGCTCTCTAGCAGTCAGAAAAGTTTAGTTTTTAAAATCGTCCAGTTAAATTTGCTTCCAACAAGTACGGCAAAACCTGTCCAGAATCGAATCCACATTTTTCCAGCGGAGTTCTTCTCCATTTTGCAACTGCAAACTTGTTCCAGTACTCTCTGTTCAGCTGCTTTACAATTTGTCATTAAGTTTTAATCAAGTCTAGAGAAAACAAAGCTGAAAGATTAGAAGTAATCTGCGTTCTTGTTGGCGGTCCCTGGATTTTGTAAACACCGAAAGCTAAGCCAGGAATTATTTTTCTATCCGTTATATTTAGGTTTTAAGTAATTTTTTATTTTTTTTTTTAATCTTTTCAGCATCTTACTTCTGGCTGCTTTCTAATGTTAACATTGGGGGATGGATTAGCTGGAGTCCCGTCTTGTAACTGTGGAGGGAGCTAAAGTTTAGGGAGATGGTAAAGAGCTCATTCAACATCAACTTGCAGGAATGCAAATGGAAACTTGCAAAAAGCAGGTCAGCAATTATAAAAAGTATCAAAGTTTCCACGAATTACTGACTAGGGTGTAAATAATTTTTGGTGTGCATTTTTTTTTTAAATTAAAAAGTAATGGTTAAACATTTTGCAGACTTTTTGGATGAATAAAAAGCATTTTAAATCTAAATCGTCCAGTGTCATGAACTGCGTTGCATTTGAGAGCATCTGCCTCAGACTTGTAGTGAGTTTTTGTGCATTTTTAAAAGTAGTCCAAAGATGGAACGAGTTTGCAACCCTGCCATCTGCTCTGGAGCCTTGAGAGATGCATTTTGTATTTTAAGAGTCAGAAAAGAATGAAACATACGAACGGCATTTCCGCTGTTTTCAGAGCAAACGAATTAAACGCTGAAATATCATGCATTTTTTTTGTTGGTCAGACCTGGAAATGTTTGCCATTCTGTAAATTCATGTTCCTTGAAGCACTCTTCTAATGCCTATTGCTAAGTGAACTGTGCTTTTGCAGACAAACAGCAGTAATCTTGTAATTCCTCCATTTGTCGGATTCAAAAATCTCCAACCTGCCACATATTTTATTTCTCCCGTGATCAATGTTTCTTACGTTTGAGTGCTGGATTAGAAGAGTTTACACAGATGAGTTTGGGTGTGTTATAGTCAGTAAATCAAACCTATCAGTGCATCTCTTAACAGTCACGTTGAATATTTTTCTCCCTTTTTTTTTTTTTTGTCAGAAAAAGAAATCGCATCTGAACACTTTCGTTGTTTTCTGTCATTCCCTCATGAAGTCTTTTCTTTTCCACCGTACATGTCTAAGACGGATACTTCTTAGGCTTTGTTTTTTTTTGTTGTTGTTGTTTTTTTTTTGTCAATTTTTGACCAGATTGTATCTTTGAAGTGCCTACATTTGTCATAAGCTGGACTTTTTTCTGTTGGTGTACTGTTTTAGTTTTAGTTAGTTTGTGTTGGTTTTGAAAACCTTCTGATATAGCTAAGCTAACTAAGCTAACAGTTAGACAAAATATGCTTAAAATAACTGTTGTCTGAGTTTTGTTACTTAGCTGACAAACAGATTAAATAGATTTTAGCTCAGCAAAGAAAGTGAAAACGGCTAAAAGCTAAACTTTACGTTTCCTCTTAAAAATCAGTGCTGCCTCCAGACAACATTGATAAACAACAGAGCTGGCAGGGCTGTCAGTCATCGGGGACTCCTGTCAGCCTGCCAATATTTCTTGCCAGAAGAATTTGTCACAGCACGGATCACTTGTTCATTGGATGTGTTTGATACAGAAAAACACAGGCAGCGATCTTACACAGAATCACAGTAGCTGACTTCTTTAATTACATCTGAACGACTGAAACTCTCAAGGTTGACGCCGAGGAAGAACAAACTGCTTTCTGAAAGCGCCGAATTAGCTCAGGCAGTGGGCCGTAGAGCTTCGTCTTCCATCTAATGAGATTTGATATATTTTAGTGTAATGTGTGTGTGTGTGTGTGTGTGTTTGTTTTACAGGGAGAGTCTTTGATCCTGACAAGCACTGCGGCGTGCCCGACCCCGAGACTAAACGCTCCTGCACGCGCTCGCTCACCTGCAAGGTAACTCAGTCCGACGTCCCAGCTTTCTCCCGCTCACGCATCCGATTCTGAGAAGAAAAAAAAAAAACCTCTAAGATCACCAGTCATCATATCTATAGCTGGGATCTGTCTGTGCTTCCAGTTTCTCCGGTAGCACAGGATAGCTCCGCCGAAGCGTTCCAGGGTCCTCGCTCCTCTTGATGAGTTAATTATAGATGTGAGATGAGGCTGCATCATCGTTTAGCTGTAATGCTCTATTACTGCCCTTTAATTACCTCCACCAAGCTTTACTAATCTTTTCAAACACACTGGTTATTAAGTAATTAGAGATCCATCAAGTGACTGTTTGTGTGTACTTTAAGGAAAAGGAGGGAGGGGGGTGG
This sequence comes from Poecilia formosa, assembly GCF_000485575.1. Classification (NCBI taxonomy): domain Eukaryota; kingdom Metazoa; phylum Chordata; class Actinopteri; order Cyprinodontiformes; family Poeciliidae; genus Poecilia; species Poecilia formosa. The sequence goes on from NW_006799948.1 coordinate 4,435,396, forward strand.
ATAGAAGATGATGGGCAGAATATTTTGTATTTTTATTTATTTTTTTTTTTCAATTTATTTTTCTGGACATGTGGCATGATGTGAGACTTGTACATGAGAAGCGTTCACTTCTTTACCAGAGGCGCCAATAAGTGTCGCGCAAAAATTCTATAGGTTTGCTAACTTCCTGCTCGTAATATTATTTAACTTATTTTTTTTTTATTTTGTTTTTACGTGCTTGTAAAGATGGATTTGTTCTGATCCGAACAGCACTGGCTTTAAAACCCGAGCACCTGCAGAGTAGCGATGGAGTCGAACGCACACTCAGGACATTTCCCGTCACGATTTCTACCATTAGGCAGATGCAATTTGCAATTACGTGCCGCATTAAATCTACACCAGCAGCATTAGTCCTGTGCTGTAGACAGACAGACAGAGGCAGGTAGGATCAATGGTGCTGTTCCAGTTACACCACGCGCTCGTAGCTGCTAAATTCCTTTCGCTGTCAGGACCCAATTATGCAGTGATGAAGAGTTGAGAGAAGCGGCATTGTTTCTTTTTTTTTCTTCTTCTTCTTCTTCTTCTTCTTTTTTGCGTCAGCTGTGTTCCTCACTGCAGCCTGTGAGACGCTGAACATGATGAACAACCTTTGGCCAGGTAGCCTGGAATCTTTGCCTCTTGTCTAAACATTCGGAGGCCCCAATTAGTCATCCTGGATGTCCGGATGCATTTCTCTGCGGCGGCAGCCTGCTTGTGCTCTTCTGCATCTCTCTTTCTTTTTTATTTTTTTTTCGTCTTTTGAATGTATGTAAATTAATAGTTCAGCAGCCTCACTTCTTTTTGGAAAGCTGGAGGTATTTTAGTACAGGTGACCTCTGTTTTTTTTTCAGCAAGGGCTGAATCCTGCCAGCTAACAGATCCGCTTTGCGTCATCTCGGTAATTGCGATTAAAAAAAAAAAAAAAAAATTAATCTGCAAACAGCCTTATTTTTAAAACATAATCTCTACGCGCCGTACAGTTGAGACCACTCTAAATATAGGGCTGGTGTTGGTGTGTTTAAGTTCTTTTTGTATTAATTTAATTGCAGTAAATCTCTTCAGTTAGCAGCACCGTTTTCTGCGTATTATTGTGATCATAAAATCCCACCCTGCTGCCGTCTCACCTGGTCTCGTCGGAGCAACACCTGGTTCTGTCCTGGCTGTCGTCCTTGACCTCGCATCAGACCAACACGAAGACAAAGTGCTCCCCAAAGCTCTCCGTCTGTCCTCGCACTCAGATTGATCAAGCCGTCACATTCTTATTATTCTGCAGTCGGGATAGTTGGGAGTGTGATTTATGCACAATTTGAAGATCCTCCCTGACTTTTAGTGTTCTTTTTTTTTTTGTTTGTTTTCTAAATAAAAAATTTAAAATTCTTCCTTTTCCTAAACTAAAGCAACTCTTTAATCGTGATATTTTGTAATCCCTCTTACAGGTCACGTTGGCTCTAAATTTCTATTCATTTTGGGTAGAAACATTTGGTTTTTATTATGGGACAATTATTCCTTCTGCTTTTAGAGGCTTTTTTTTTTTACCTCCTACTGTTTTACTCTGATTGTGGCAACCATGGCAACACAGTGTGTTGCCTTGTGTGTGTGTGTTTTGTCTTTTGCAACCCAGTAGCATCTGATTGACATCCCAACAGCTCAATAGTACCATAACCACGAAGTTCAAAACAAGGGTCACGTGACTGTGAGATGCTGTCGGCTTCTAAAGCCGACGTACAAACATATTTTAACAAGTTTTGCATTTTTCCTTGAAGTGCCGGTTAATGCGGCTGGCACGGGAAGCTGCCTTGTAAAACACACTTAATTCTTCTCCTCGTTCCTCGTTCCGCCACAGACTCACTCCCTAACCCAGCGCCGCGCCGTGCCCGGCCGGAGCCGGCTGTTTGACGTGCTGCTGGCCGAGCACAAGGGGCTGGCGAAGGAGAGGGAGGCTCTGAAGGAGAAGGAGAAGGAGAAGGAAGCGGCGCAGAGAGGGAAGGAAGCGTGCGGCCAGAGCGTCGCGCCTCAAGACTCGGCGAGTCCCAGCAAGCCCCACTGCCCCGGCGAACGGCCGCTGTCCTCGCTGAAGCTGCGGCTCGCAAACGCGCACATACCGAGGTAAAGCCACCAGACGATAATTGATCACCGCCACAGGGAAGGTTAAGCTACGAAACGCAGCTTCTTCACAGTCAGCGCGGATTTACAGATTGATCTTTCTTCCTTCGCTGTCTGGAGTTGAAATCTTTAGTGCTTTTCTCGAAACATGTTGAATTCATTCACTTTGTGATATTCTCCTCTTTGGGCTGAGTGAAGCGCTCCTAAAGTAATAAACACAACCCACACAGGGAGGTTTATTGGCTCCGTCTCTGCTGCTCGTCAGGATGAGCAGATCCCACTCATGTTGCGCAGATTCTCTCTTCCAGCCGGATCTGAACTGAGCTGCTACTGAAAGAGGGAAAAGACGCTGCGTTTCCATGCTTAACCACCAGGGGGTGCTGCAAAACACAAACTTCTGAAGAAGGGAGACGCAAAAATGTGAGAGTGCTCACTCGTTTTCTGTGTTTCCGATGGATTTTCTCCAGAGTTCCAGGCGGCTCCTCCGCCTCCTCCTCCTCCTCCCTCTCCGCCTCCAGTCCTCTGCCTCCAGCGGCGCCTCCTGCCGCGACGCCCGTCCCAGAGCCGTCTCCAAGCAGCTGGACGAACGCAGCGGGGGACGGCGGGCGGCTTTCCAGCGACGAGGGAGACGCGGACACCCCGGATGACGCCGACAGGCCTTCCCTGCACTACTCCAGTCATCATCCACGGCCTTCAGGGGTAAATGTCAAGAGATGTAACTGTGCAGAAATCGAGACTTGTTGCCAAGCTTCTGTTTTTTTATATTTGGTATTTATTTTTAATTATAAAGAAGCAAAAGATTTCGACTTACTTGCAGTGATGATATGTAGCGTCCTTGTGAATTCAGCTTTTTGTCTAACGTTCGCTTCTTCCGTTTCTCCCATTTGATCCCTCGCGTCGCTCTCGTATTTCATCCTTGAATGTCCCTTTTTTTCCCCCCTCCCTCTCTTATTTATCACTGTCTCTCTCCTGCTCCCCTCAGTTCGCTCTCAACCGGCTTCTCTTGTGTCTCCCTCCAGTTTTGCGTCTTCAGCAGCCGGCTCGTGGGTCCGGGCTGCTACGTGTTCGACAGGCGGTGGGACAGGATGAGGCTGGCGCTGCAGAGCATGGTGGAGAAACACCTCAACGCGCAGATGTGGAGGCGAGTGTGCACCAACTTTTACGACCCGTTATTAGAACCGGAGTCGGATGTTAAAATTGAGGTGATCGGGGTGTGAAATGAATCGGAATCTAAAAAAAAAAAAATCTGATGTCGGTTGTCTTCAGGAGAAATATGGCGGACGGTTTTCTCTTCAGAAAAGTTTTGTGCAAGTTGCTCACCACAAGGAGGCTATAGATTTCAAATGTCATGTTTAATTAGTTCGTGGTAATTCTTCTGCATGGCAAAGATTTTCTTTTTATAAGAGTTTTGTTTTGCGTTTTCCAGGAAGGTGCCTCTGGCTGCCGAGAGCCTCCCCTCCAACTCCACGTCCGTCGCCGCCTCGGTTACCGCGCACCAGGCTCCTCCCGCTGCCGTCCTGTCCTCCCCCTCCAACAGCCTCACCTACACCACCTCGTTCCCACAGTCGGCGTCGGCGGCCGGACTGTTTGGCGTCAGAGACTCGCCGGGAAAAGCCCGGAACGGCTCGCACAAGGCCGGCTGCTCGCCCAAAGACTCGGATGCCCCGGCGGCGGCGAAAAAGAGAAAGAACTCTTCGCACCCTCCGTCGTCATCCTCGCCGTCGCCGTTTCAGACGGTGGACGCCCACAGACGGAACGGCAGCAGCTTTCATCAGACGTTTCAGGGCTTCGGGGCGGCCAGGGCGTCGTCGGCCAAAAACAAGGGACCTCGAGCGGGAAGCGGGCTTCTGAGCAGCTCAGACGACTGGCTGTCCAGAGCAGAGCAAAGCCACAACACACACAACTGGTAAGAAAAGACGCCGTTTGTGTTTTCCTGTACTCGCCTCCTCTCGACTTGAGGTGTAGTCCTCGTAGGAGAAAACGTTCAGGCCCGACTAACGTCGCCCGAAACCCACCGAGAGACAAATCTGACAGTTGCAAAAGTTGTTTGACCAAAAAAAAAAAAAAAACATGACTGAAGGTCAAAACTGAGTAACAGTTACAACAATGATGGGAACATCCTGCACACATGCATGTCTCTTTTCTAAAGATGAATTGGGGTTTAATATTTCAGGATCACAATAAATCCAGGCATGCATCCAAATACGAAAAAACGCTTCAGAAGAAGAAAAATAACATTTCGGTATTCAATCCAATCTGGAAGAAACTCTGAAGGGTTATACATTTGGGTTTTTTTTTGTTTGTTTTTTTTTGTTTTGTTTTGTTTTTTTCAGTTCAACTGTGTGAATTAAGTCTGCCAAATGTTTTTAAGCAATTTATTATGGTTTTATTTGATGGAGCTGTGTTTTCCAGAGCGTAATGAATTTTTTTGTTTGGTTTTGTTTTCTGCTTCTAGTCGTGAACTTGGCACCAGTGGTCTAACCTACGCGGCCAGGGAACCGTCCTCGGCCCCCCACCAGCCAATGCCTCCGCCCACAGGACCCTTAGCTTACGCCGGAGGAGCAGAGGGGAGGAAGAGGAGGAGTCCCAGCTCCTACAAAGGGAAATCCAGCAAAGCGAGCCGACCGGGCGGACTGGAGAGCCTCTTTGGGAAGGGAAACGACGGCATGGGGATCTTGGCGTCGGGGCCCGAGTCGCCCAGACAGGTCGGTGGTCTTCAGACTGCGACGCATCGTAGTCGTCGTCGACGCTAAAGCGAAGCTCTGAATGATAATTCTGTGTGTCTCTGCAGGCCAAGTTGAATCACTGACAGAAAGCCGTTGTGCGGACAGAACGTCGGGCCGCTGTCCAGGCCACCACCATATGTGACCTTTGACTTCACCACTCTTCCAGCGACGGCTTCAGTGTGACACGGTGGAGGTGTGGGGTGGCGGCGTCCTGTCGGGAATCTCCCACGCCTCTCTCTTTGATTGTGGTTTTTACAGAACAAAAAAAAACTTATTATTTGTAAAGGGAATTCTCCGGCGCCGCAGAAGTTTCTGGAGTTTTGTTTCCAGCCCGCTGGGCAAAGAAAGACAACTGTGATTGTTTTTCCAGGACCACCCGACACAACTACTGTGGGACTTTAGCTATGCCACTTTGTTGCTCCCACTGGCCTTTTTTCCTCACTCTGGCTCTTTCTGTCTTTTTGTCTGAGACGGGGAGCGTCGGCAGCGAGTTCGGCTGGGTTTTAGCCAGTTCTCTCCCCTGTTCTTTGTCTCCCTGCGCACCCAGCGGCTTTGTCCGTTTCCCTCCGTTTCTGTCCCAGCATGCCTGTGTTCCAAGTGCACTTACTGTCCTGAGTTCCTCGACTGACTCCCCCCTCCTTGGCCTCCCCGCCTTCCGCGTCGGTGCCACGCAGAAGTCCTGCTCGCGCAAAACGGAGGGAAGGAAGCGTTCGTGTTACCAATGATGCCACATCGGTGCGTTGTATTTCAGTACCGGATAAGGTTTGACTTTATTCGCTTTGTTTCTTCTTCTTCTTCTTCTTCTTCTTCTTCTTCTTCTTCTTCTTCTTCTTCGTCTTCGTCTTCTTCTTCTTCTTTCTGATTTTGATGGACTAGCATTCAAAATGGAATTATTACAGTGGTGTTGGATTGTTTTTTGTTTTTTTTGTATAATAATTTATCTTAAATAATGTTTGGTATCGAAGTGACCATTAAGGTTTGAGCTACAGAGACTTTTTTTTAGTATAATAAAAACAAAATATATATAGAATTTATATGGAATTTTTGAAGAAATGTTGAAAGTATTATAGTTCATATTTGTACATATCTGTTATTATTTTTGTATTTATTAATAATTCTTCCCTTTTACTAAATGAGGCCAAGAGATATGTTTCCCTTCCTATCTTGGTCTTTGTCTAACAGTAATAAAGAGCTAACTATATATATATATATATATATATATATATATATAGAATTTTGTTTGTTTCAGTAGCAAGTTGATGCCAATAAATGATGCGCACAAAGCCAGGTGTAAACGTTTGGCAACTGCTGCTTTTCATGTTTTGTTTTCATCTAGTTGCTTTGCAGGTTGACAACGATAAGTGTTTGGTTTAAGGAGAAGTTAAGTGTTCACTTCTGTTCCATCTGTAAGCACGCTCCTCACCCTCCATCCTTATTAGCACCCTCGTTAAGGCCTTAAAGCGAATTGACAGTCGACTGATTTTTTTTTTTTTTTTGCATAAATCTCACACTGGAAAATGTAGATGAGAATTTCCTTGGTGAATCGGAAGGAGGGGGAGGGGGAAAATCCTTTTGATCATTTTAAAGTTTAGCCCAGAAGTTTAATTTAGTGATTCACGATTCCGTTCCTTTGGCTAAAAATACGACGCTACTTGTTACCAAGTTTCCATGGCTGCCAATAATATACAATCTGGCTGTTCAGGAGGCAGAGCAGGGCAAAACATTTTTTTTTTTGTCCTACCATTACAAACATAAATAAGTGAAATCTGGCATTAAACAAAGGTTGGCTGTAAGATAAAGAACCTTCTGGCTAACGGTCAGTACGGTAGAGGGTTTATCATGCTGTGGGCCTGTTCTCATTCCCGGTGCAGAGGATTTTGAAACCTCTCCAATCTTGTGAAGTGTTGTAAAAAAAAAAAAAAAACACTAAAAGACTGTCCTATTTATTTTAATAATGTTTCTGCATTATTACCAGGAGTGCCAATGAGTGTGATGGGTGTTTGTTAATAATGCTAAGTTTCAGGTGTTGTTTATGATCATGCGAGCTACACAATAAGCATAAGCAGTATGGATTTCTAAGCGTGGTCCGGTCCAACATTCACTCAAACGCCACTTGTCTGTTTCAGATCCTTCACCAAGTTCCTAATCAGGAGCTTTTCACATATAAACTTTCCCCAAGTTCAATAATTTACAAAGGTAATGCACCATTTCATCTATTGAGCTAATAGGTACTCAGTATTTTTATTTTTTGTTGAGCCTTATTTTTCCCCCCTCCCAAAGTTGTAAAGTGCGTTTTTTTTTTGTTTTTTTTTTTTTATCTTTCTTTATCTTCTGCAACCCGTCGGCCTTGTCTCGGTGCGGTCATGTGGGTTGCAGTGAAACGTCAAGTCAAAACTGGGTCAGAAATGCTCTCACTTACTTTCGGCGAGGTACAGTTTTCTTCCTGCGGCGGCCGAGCGATCGGGCCGCTGCTGTGGAAGTGCAGCAGTGGCCGTTCCTGTGAGTCGCTTTCCTTTTTAAATATGCATCGCGTCCGCGTCGTCTGCTGGCAAATCTCAACGGCCAGAGAAAGTGTTGAAGCGTCAAGTTTTGAATGAGTTCTGTCGGATCTTTAGCGGCATCTTTTGTAAATGTGGAGAGAAAACGTTAGAATACTGAAATGACTTAACTTATGGAGCAATATGTCTTTCTTTCTTTCTTTCTTTTTTTTTCAGTGCACCACCCAAACATGTGGACTCCCTGATAATATAGAAGTCACTATATTATAGTGACTTCTATATTAGAAGTCACTATTGAACTGTACGGTTCAACAGTACAGTGGCGTAGCACAACAGTACAGTGCTACGCCACTGTACTGTTGAACCGTACAGTGGCGTAGCAGTCCTCTAAACCTGCCATTCGGCAGCTTTCTGCGACAACTCAACTTTGTGTTTAAGCACGAATTGCACATAATTGGTTGTTTCTGATTCATGCCTCTGTTCCCAAGTACTAAAAAGTGCTTCCTCCGATGACACTTTTATCGATCGGTGTGTGAGAATTGCCTGCAGCACCCTCCGCAGTTGTTGTCACCTCTTGTAAAAAAAAAAACATGTGAAAAGCCATAAAATCCGTTAGATTTTTTTCTTGCAGTGGCGTAACCTGGCACTGAGAAGCACAGAGAGTCCCTCTGGAGAAGATATACGGGCCCCCACAGCATGACAGATCCTCCATCATGCTTAACAATTAGTGTGAGGTGCTTTTTTCCACCCCCACATATCCATCACTGTGTATTCTGAAACGTTTTGCAATTCCAGATCACCTCTTTTGTTAGGATGTATACACACTGTGCCCATTTCCTTTGGATGCTCTGTTAAGTCAGGTAGATATCCATTTCTCTTCACAATTTGAAATATTTCTGCAAACTTCCTCCCCTAAAATACAGTAGGGGGTGTGTGATGCTGTCAGCCTGGTTTTCTTTGGGATTTTTTTGTTTTGTTTTGTTTTTTTATATCAGGAAGTTGTAAATTAAATTCTGATGGCTTCAACCAGTACCCTGAAACTGACCTCTTTTTTTGTTTTTGTTTTTAAAAAAACAAAAACAAGACTTATGGCCAAATCAACACAAATAGCCGTCGTCAGAAAAGGGTTCACCTTAACTTGTGGTGCCAATAATTTTCGAGTGTGCTGAAAGTGCTTGGACCAGTTGAGTAAACCCATTCAGTGTTGTGCTTGTTTCTGTTTAGATACTCACGGTTTCTTTGGGTACATCTCAAGTCTCCCATGCTTGGGAGAACAATGGCTAAGTTACAGCGGCTAAATAGCCATTTTGTCCTGTTTCCTCGCAGCTAAAATTAAGTAAAAAGCTTTTATCTAGTGTAAAATTGTCAATTTTTAATTTTTTTTTCCACTTTCTCAAATTGACTAACATTAAAAAAGGATCTGAAAGTGTTTCTAGGATTTACAGCAAAAGAATTCTGTTTATTTTTTATCTGTCGTCCAAAACACCCCAAAAACCAGCACACTGTTGTATTCCGATCCACCTGTGGTGAATGTTGAATGTCCAGGGGAAAGAAATGCCTTGTAAGATTTTGTTGGTTTATGAAATCTTGATGCAGTTTTTTTTTTTTTTTTGACAAACCAATGTAATAAATACTGTAAAAAATGTCTTATATTCAAGCTTTTATTAAAAGATTGAAAGAGGAGATGGTGGTATTTGTAAATCAAATATGCAGCATTGAAATTCTATTGAGCTGCTGCTGAATGTTTTTTTTTTTATTAGTATTAGTATTATTATTATTGCATAGCATACTTGTCAATGCAATGATTTGTTGAATGTTTGAAAGTTTACAGTGAAAATATAAAACTGAAACTCTTCCTACTTCCTTTCAGGACTATTTCTGATGATGTGCTGATGTTTTCTTTTTAATATGAAATCAGAATTAACTTCCTAATATCCTTCTTATTCTAGTAAGATGCTAGTGATCAAATTTGATAAATATATACTTGAGGCTACTGGTAAGTACCTGCTAATACACCCTTGCTTGCTAAAAAGAGTATATTGGCAGCTACATTAACAAGAGCATTGGTTATAGAGGGGGGAAAATAGCGAGCTAGCTCTCTTTTTTTTGCATCTGCCATGGTTTAGTTAGCTAGCTAGAAAAAATAGCTAGGCAGAAAAAACTAGCTACCTAGCTCACTTTTTTGCATCTGCCAAAGTTTTAGTTAGCTAGCTAGAAAAACTAGCTAGCTCTCTGTTTTTGCATCTGCCATGCTTTAAGTAGTTAGCTAGCTAGCTGGCTCTCTTTTTTTTGTATCTGCCATGGCTTCAGTAGTTAGCTAACTAGAAAAACTAGCTAGCTAGCTAGAAAAAAAACTACCTAGCTCTCTTTTTTCCATATGCCATGGTTTAAGTAGTTAGCTAGAAAAATTTGCTAGGAAGCTAGAAAAAACTAACTAGCTAGCTCTCTCCTTTTTTTTGCATCTGCCATGTTTTAAGCTGTTAGCTTGCTAGAAAAACTAGCTCACCAGCTGGGAAAAAAAACTAGCTAGCTAGTTCTCTTTCATTTGCACCTGTCATAATTTCAGTACAAATTTATTGCCAGTTGGCTAGCTAGACAATGTTTGTCTTCACCATTGGATAACTTCTTTGCCTACCCATAAAATGCTACAATCACTGCAACAAAAGCTTGGCAATAAGAAAGTTGAGACTTCATTCATTTATTTATTTATTTAGCTTTACATTTCTGACGTGATAGGGGTATTAAATTTCATTTGTGACAGTTTTAAAAAAAATCTTAAAATTGAATTGGTAAAACCTGCAGAAGGGTCTGAATAAACGTGGCTAAAAAAAAATAAAAAAACACACACAAAATAAAATCCCAATAAATTAAACTCACGTTTTGGGTTTTAAAGTGAAACAATTCGGTAAGGACTCACCAGGACGTAAACCTATCCATACCTAGGCTGTTAATCTTTGTTGACTAATGCAATTGTTTAGCATGAAATGCAGCGTCTGAGGCTTCACCGCTGGTTCTGACCACATCCTCCATTAACAGAAAAGGCGTCTTCTGAAGTTGGAAATAAGATCTCAGGGCCGGGACTCAGAAGCTTCCCCTATACTCAGCAGGACGGCTACAGGCCTAATTTAAAGGCAGATAGCACAAAAGCACTGCTGTTGTTTTTTACCTGATTTTTTTTGTTTGTTTTCTACTCTTTGCTCTCACTTGACTAATGGATTCAGTCAAATCACTAATGACCATAAGCAAAGTAAACCACAAGCAAATGTTGTGCATGTACATAATTACTCCGTCCTTTAAGCAAAGTTGTGAAGGCGCACATTGCGATTTACTCTGCTCTTTTCCAAAATTTTGAAAGTATGATACACCTCATGCTTTATTTCCCACCCTTAAAATATTTAGTTTTTGTCCAAATAAACAACCAACTCAAATTTGTCATTTTACACTACTTTCCCAACACAATAAAACAGGAACTCCCTGTTCTCACACTACACTATGTTACACTACTCAGCCAAATTGTTAATGAGCCTTCAAAAAGACATTACCACAAAATAGCGTGTTGCACTTCTTTGGCAAAACTAAAACTGAAAAAAAAAAAAAACTTTTCTTGCAACACAGTTTGCGTTTACCATTTCTTTATTACAGGAATTCAGAAAACAACTTTCATATGTCTCACTTATGTCATCACTCCAGGCAGGGTTTCTCAGTTTAATCTCATCTTTACATACTTGAAGATATTTCAAACTTCATTTAAACATTTCATTTACAGTACTTACTGAATGTTTTCAAAAATGTACAATTTCAAACCATATCAGAGGTTGAATTAGATTCTGTTTTAAATTGCAATAAATTCAAATGTTACGTTTAGAGTGAAATATCCTTGTAAAAACTTTTTTTTAGATGTTCTGCTGCCTCTTGTTGGTTTACAGACAACATTATCACCTTATTAAGATCCACAGTGTTTTGCTCGTACCAGCAGAAATAATGTTTTAACACGTTTTCCCACTTCATTAGTGGTTTTCCTCTGGTGAGTCGGCCGATTTCTGCTGCAGTTTATTTGCCGTCCGATAAGAAACTTGCGCAACGTCATAACTGCTGTCTAATGATGGAATGTCGCTTCTGCTTTCTGTGCCCAAACAGTAATGTGCTGTGGATTCCAGTAAAAGTTGTGCTGTTGTGTCTAAAAGCAAAACCTTAGAAATAGCTCCGTTTTAGTCGTGGACGTTGTAAAGAAGGGCCGCCTCATGGATCAGACTTGTTTTTCCAGAACAACCAACAGATGCTTGATTACATGTAGATTGTGGAAGTTAGAGGTAAAGTCAACACTCAAGCTTTTTATGCTCCTAAAGAGTTTTCCCAAACTTTTTTTTTTTTTTTTTTCTTGTATGGCAAGGCATAAAAGCAAAGCATCCACCGGCTCCCATAGTGCATCCTGGCACTATGTGTTCTCCCAGGTAAGTAGCATCTGACTATCATAGCCCAGGCTACCTTCATGCATTGCCACCTTCATGGGTTGCCATGTCTCGGGTGATAGAAGTTGGAACTGAGTCTAAAATGTCTTTGTGTCTTACAGGATGACAGCAGACCGCCGGTGGCAGCTCTTCATACAGTCGTTTACGTTTGAGGTTTGTTTGACCACGTGCACCGTCTCGTACAAATTAGCCCGCCTCGCAACCAAACACAGCATTTTCTGTTCAAATTCAAAACGATTATTTATCTTACGGATACCTAAAATATGAAAGCGTACGATCAAGATTTTCTTTTAAATCTGAAATAAAAGTATCCAACTTATTTTAGCAGTGTAAAAAAGAAAGGTAGTTACTGTTAGAAGTGTTGGGTTCATTGATACTTACTGCAGGTACGCAGGGGTCTTTTTCATTCATTCATTTCAAACAAGAAAAAAAAACAATAAAAAAACATGAAAAACATGTGCATACATAACCAAGAACAAAAATCATTTGTTTTCTACTACTTTTCTGTTTGAAAGGAGTAAGAAAAAGTGAGCACTTCCTATGAAGAACCTCTGTTATTTATATAAGGAGCAGCGGAGACGTCACACTGTGTATTGGAAATGCGCATTGTTTTTTGGGGGGGGTTTTTTTTGTGATTTTAGCACAAACAACATGGTCACCTCTGGTGACATTTTAAGCTGTACTCCTAATATAACGTGCATTTAGCACATAATATTAGCAATTAGCATATTAGCAATGTAAGCGATAGGAACTGTTAAAAGTGGGAGAGCCTGTCACTTTGGCACACGTGTGTTATAATCATTTGTGCTTTAGGGAGGTTTCACACAAAAAAGAACTGTTAGAGGTCGAAAATGAGACTGAGGCTTAACTTTACTTTTTCGTGAGTGTTTTAGAGGAAAGTGTAGTCAAATTTGAAAGTAAAAAGCGTTTTCAAGGTATTATTATTATTATTTATTATCTGGTCGGGTCTGGCAGTAGCACGGCCCGCTGGAGCTGACCGGCGCTCGGGCAGCGGTGGCCGGAGAGAGTCAATAAATGCCTCTCGGCTGCCGCGTATTTCCTGGAAGTCACTGGATCCAATTAGATTTGTTTGGAGCGCGACATCCAGCAGCAGGACTCCTCCACCTGCAGCTCTCCTCTCTCTATGCGCTTTCTCACATTAATGGGGCCGAGATGTCACAAAGCAAAACGCACCATCTGACAACATTGACACCTTGTGGCCATTTGTTTCCAACACGACCCCAGGCAAAAGAGAAAAAAAAAAGAGAGAGAGAAAAACACCTCATCATCAGCCACATATCAGATCAGACACGGTCGGGGGTTTTGTCGGTGGGGGAGAACTGTGATGCATAACAAACGAGCCCAAAAGTAAGGAAGTGCTCTTATTAAGTCGTCATTTATTCAGACACTCCTACTGGGACGAATAATTACAGCGCAGGCAGTCCTCTGCTTAACTAAAGCAGTTTTCCAAAACCCTCTGAGAGAGGACAGCGAATTTGTTCAGATAAAATAAACAAAAACAAAGTTTTAACAATATAATAATAACATTTAATCCGGTTTTCTCTTATTTCTTTATGCTTCAGATCATCTGGCAATTGATTGAATTGGTTTGTTTTCAAACTCAAACTTAATTTATTAAGGGAACAAAGTTATCAAAACCAAAAAAAGAAAAAAAAAAGAAAAAAGGAATGCCTCCTTCAACTTAATAACCGCTTGTCCCACCTTTGGCAGCAACAGGTGAGTTTGAGTTTGAAAAAAATCAAACTCAGTCTTTTATATCTCTAGAGGAATTTTGGCCCACTTGTGTTTGCAGGATTGTGTGCTGAATATATGACATGTGGCCTGTTTAAGGTTATATCTCAGCACTTTAGTGTATGCTTTGATTAGGCCACTTGTAAGCCTTTTTCTTTCTTTCTTTTCTTTTTTTTTTTCCTTCATCTGAACTTGATCATCCAATGTCTTGAAGCATTAAAGGAGCTCTGGGTAACCACACCACCACCATTTTGTTTTTGCTTTTCTACTATTCCAGACACAACAGGATCCATATCTTCTCAAGACAAAAAAAAAGGTTCAATTTAGTTTCGTAGGTACATGTAAAGGTTTTACATGTCATCAAGATGTTTTTCTATTCTTTTTTTTTTTTTTCACCCGAAGCACTTTTTAAAATTTTTTTATTTGGAACTCTCCCAGTCTCTTTCTCGTAGTCGAACAGTGAACTCTGACATTGACAGAAACGTGTGAGCCTTCCAGGGAGTCGCACGTTATCCCGAGTTACTTCCTGACTCTTTTGATGAGTCATTGTTGCACTCTTACACACTGTTGTCTCACTTGAGTACCAAAGCCCTTGCAGACTCGCAGATGTAAAATTATTTTGAGTCGGAGCGTGTTGCGCCAACGTTCAAGTTTTCAGAGGTCGGCCATCAAGCGGTAACCTGACAGTAACCAGGATCGTGTCCAGCCGGTAAAACTTATTTTCTAACCCCCAAAAATCAAAGTGCAACCTGCATTGAAAGAATTTACTACAATCATAATAAATGATTGTAGTAAACATGCACATGTGGTGCATGTTTCACTTGGAAGACCAAGTTAACAAGTCTGTACTACCCTTTCTCTCATGGAGGCTTGTTTGGGTTTCTACAATATGATGTTGGTTGCCATGGAAAACCTTAAAGCCATTTTTGTCTTCAGATGTTTTTTTTTGTTCCCCTGTTGCATCTCACTGAGTGTTGCACTTGCGTTTCTTACTGTTGCTTACACGAATAACGTCTGATGTGGTTGAGAAAGCAGCTTGTTAAGCTGGATGTTGATCATTTCTTTACCAATAAACAAATTACTATCAGAAACTCCTCCATCAGAGGGCAGACGATAAGTTCAGCATTCCAGAAAACAGCTTTCTGGGTAGCATACAAGTTTGTTAAAGATACAGAAAATATATATTTTTAAAAATTATACAGCTGATATATAGAGTTAAGGAATAAGAATGTGTCCATCCTCACCAGTCACTCTCAGCCTGTAGTTGTAATCAAACTATTTAAACAACAATAAATGCATGAAATATATTGCAAAGTGGTTTAAACTCTGCGTGAAGATAAAATGTCTCAGTTCAATCGGCCACATCAGTGAATGCCGAGAAGTTTCTCAGCTTCCCCCCCCCTCCCTCTATTGCAAACAGCATTCTTATGATAATGGAATAATGCTGCTCCTTAGTTAATTGTGTATAGGCGATAGTGGTGGGCACCTATTGTTGCTGGCTCACATGGAGCTAAAGGAAAAAGCTGGAGGGGATTATCTCCTTTATGGAACTTCTCAAATTCCTCCCCAACTCATAACTTATTCAGTGTGTTAAATGTTTGTCTTTATGTGATTTGCAGAACATGTTGACGGGTCTATTGGTTGGATCTGTCTATTTTTATTAAGAGATTAAGCGATTTTTATGTAAAAGTTGCCTCTCTTGCAGGCAAAACCAAACACGTTTACAAGTAGCTTAGCTTTCCAGAACAAAGCTAGAAAAATGTACAGCTGGTTTATGACATAATGTTTGTTTTAACGCGTTCAAAACATAATCCGTTAAAGAAAACAGGACACCAACTGAGCATTTGTTGGATGCTTGTTGATTGAAATCAATCTTTAACATGCAGTTTAATTAGCTCATGTTTGCTAAAGCAGAATGTCTTATCTTATCTTATGAAGCAACTAACAGCTCACTCTGCAGTCAGCTGCTTAGATTACTTGATGACTTTTTTTTTATCAACTCTAGCAGCTCTGAAACATATTTTGTGACCCATTTTTTTCCATGACTAGAAGTTCCACATTGTGCCCTGACTTTATCACTGGGAATAAATGGAAAAAATTGTGAATTATGTTGAGTGTTGTTGTTGTTTTTTTTACCTTTACAGTATTACTCCAGAAAACTGCTCTTGAAGATGTGGCACACTCAGTTGTACATTCATAAAGTTTGTGAGTGGAGCTGAAGTGGGAGCTGAAAGCAATGTACATGCCAATGTTTTTGAACTGGTACGTTTCTGTAGCAGTATTTTCACTTTTCTTTTCATTGTTTGCAGGTGATCTACAGAAGTTGGAACTTGGATTTGTGAAAATGATCCTTACCTGTGGGTCAGTCTGTGAGTCAGTAAACTAAGTAAGTACATTTACTCATTTCACAATTTTAAATTGTGAAATTGATTAATCTCTGCTGTGTTCTGTTATTAGCATTTAAGCAACAGAAACTTATGTATGTATTTATTAGGAAGATTTACAACTAAATGTAAAACTTTAATTTGCAAAACGACCATTTGCAGGAAATGGTTAAGCAGGAAATAAACCCAAAAAACAAGATGTGACGCAGAGGTCGATTTCTCTTAGTCTCTGTAAAAAATAAAAATAAAAAAAACAGACAAAATAGAGAAAATATTGTTTAAATGAGGCAGATTTGTTTTGATCTCCAAAATCGGGCAAATGACTCCATTCAGAGTAACAACTGAAAAGTTTGAAAGAACTTAAACTTTGCTTATCAAGCCTGAACGAGAAACCAAGATTCCATGCACAAATCGAATTAAATTCAACAACAGATGAAATACAAAATCACAGAGTTATTCTGGAAAAAGGTTTACAAATCCATCTTTAAGGCTAGGAAACCATAGTCAGATTAATTAGCAAAGAAAACATGAAACAACCTACCATACCTTTCCAGGAATTGCCGGCCTACAAAAATTCTTTCAAGAGGACAACAGCAACTTATAAAACTAATGAACAAAACGAATACAAAGCCTGTCTCATATTTGGTAAAAAGAAAAAAAATCCTCCTAATCCACTTTAACTACATCAACTTCTCAGGATTTCTAATGACATTTTTTTCATAAAAGAAAACTCCTGTTATCCATTAGCCAATATTAGTGGATAGCGGTCCAGAAATAATAAAGTTATTGTATAAGTCTTTGGGTTATTCAGTTAAAAAATGAAATCAAATTAATTGTCACACTTTTCTTTAAACTGTGTGTTGGAAACTTAGCTTCAATCAAAACATGTACTGTCGCTTTAAATTCCAGTTTTTCTACCGGCTGCTCTGGTTGTAGCTAATTATCTCAGCTACGAAATTTCTCTTTCTCGTTAGCTGTGAGCTAGCTATGATTTGCCAAATAGTGAGGATTAATAATGGCTCCTTTATAGTTCGCAGACTAAATAACTTGTTAATAAATTATCTGCTTTTATTTGGCATGATGTAAATGTCAGAGTTCCCTGTTGAAAAGCCTGTGTTTTTTATCACCATAGCAACGAGTGAAATCTTTATTGCAGTCCACAAATAAGGTAGGAATATGCTGTATTTACATTGTAAGTTTTTTTCACAGTCGTGTTGCCTGTATTTGTAAAATGCAGGCGAGTAATATGACTTTATTTTAATAATAAGTAAATTGGAGTAGTAAGACAAAAAAAACAACAACAAAAAAAACAAAAAAAAAACGAAACGAGCAAAAAAGTTCATGCTAACCTAACTGAATTAACTGTTACTAGGTCGTAGGAGCTAAGCTAACTAGCTTGGAGACATCAAATTATATTCAAGTTTAAAATCTCATATTTAATCAAGCAAAATTTCAAAAATACAAAAAGCTATATGATTTTTGATATGCAAAGCAATGCAAATGTAAGAAGGGGGGCGGGATATATTTAGGTAGCGCAACCTTTTTTTTTTATCAGTAGACTGACTTAGCTATAAATTACAGCAGAACTAATACTAATGGGTTTGTTTGAATTTTTATCATTTTTGCAAACTCCCAGGCAGTTTATTTTGACCATCATGCTTAGTTTTGCTTTCATTTTGCCATCATTTTGTGTTGGTATAATAATACATTGATATTTACTGTACTTGCATCAATATATTACAATTATTTTGAACTATTTAGCTGTGCTATTTCAGTAGTGAGGTTTCACAGTGGGGCACTTGGTAGCACTGTTAACTTGCAGCAAGAAGGTTCAGGATTTGAATCCCAGCCTGGGGATTTCTTTTTCTGCCTTGAATGTTCTCTCTGGGTACTCCGGCTTGCTCCCACAGTTCTAAAAACATGACCATTAGCTCAGTTGAATACTCTAAAATTACTTCTCTTTATGAGTGTAGGCATGTGTGCATGGTTGTTTGTTTTTGTGTTTCCCTGTGATAAACCGGCGACCAATCCAGGGTATACCCTGTTTCACACCCAGTGACCACTTGAGATAGGCTGCGTCCCCAACCCCCGTGTTCCTGCAAGGACAAGCAGGTAAAGACAATGGGTGGATTTCAGAACTTTCTGAGGGAAGTGAAGCACCCATTTTGTTGCTGGGAAAGTTTTTCTGGTCAGTGTTTGTGTTTTTGAGAGCAAATGTATGCATTTATAGATTTGGCAGCAGAATTGCTGTGGTTAACTTTATTTTCATAAAGTATTCCATTCATACCTTTTGGAGATCTTAAGATATTATACTACAGTCAACAAGTCACACATGGGTGACTTACAAAAGACCAAAACCCATATAAGTGTGATTTATTTTATTTTGTGTGTGTTGTTTTCTATCCTTGTGTTGCTTTTGAATTTTGTGCAGTCTTTATATTATAGGGTTGGCTCTTGGTATTCATGGTTAATTTTCTTATTCATCGCACCTTTTATTTTTCTGTTATGTTTGTCTTTTTAGTTGATGTCTCTGTTCTGTATGTCTTTGAACCTTTGTGCTCTGAAGCCGATTATAAGGGTACAAAAAGCAGTTTTGTTTCCACATATGTGGTGATTTACTTTTGTCTGAATGACTCCACAAACCATCAATACCACATGAACCCCCCCCCTTTTTAAGAACAAACTTTAAAGTTTTTTGTTGTGATTTTTTTTTTATGTTTTATGTAGAACTACACAAAGTAGCACAACAAATTCTATAAAGTTCTATACAGCTCCATTGAACCCATCTGTCCGTCACCCAAAAATGTAAAGAATATGAGTTAAACCGTCAGGCCGGGCGGGGAGAACATTAATCAGTGAAGCTGGAGAAGCTGGAGCAATCCAGAGCTCGGTTCTGCAACAGAGCTTTGTGGAAAGAAGCTATCGGTGCAAAACAAGACAAAACAAAAAGCAAAGTAGACATGCTTCCAGTTTGCAAAAATGCTGCTTGTTTTTTTGGCATTAAGCTGTGGGAACGGGGCTGAACACATTAACATACGAACTGCACTTTTCAGATATTTGGCAACCATTAGTCCTCTTCTTTCTATTTTACAAACAAACTACTTTTTGGGACTAAGTGCATGAAAATGTGAAGTTTTAAAGTGGAAAAAAATGCTTGGTTTTGTTGGGTTTGTTTGTGATTTAATCCTTTTGTGTTTGTTATGTATTTGTATGCTGTTCTTCTGTCTGTTTCGAGTCCTTTCTGATATTTTCTGTAGCTTATGTCTATTTTAGGCAATTCTTTTTGTCATAATTTTCCCCCCCATAAATATGATTAGCTCTTGTTTAGTTTTCTAATTCTAAATATGCAACAGATAAAACTTGGTGATTTTCTGATTTTTTTGTATTAAGCATTTTTATTTGATCGATTAACCTTATCTAAGGGTGCAAAACCTCCTGTTTTACTTTGCATTTGCGTCGTGGACTTTCGTGGAGAGGCGTGTGTCCTCAAAAGGTTGCGCGTTTTGGGCGACAAAATCAGCCCCACAAATGCGGTGCGGTTTAAAAACGGGCGATTTCTTCAACTTTTTCCGAATTTAAACAGTTAAAATACTTCCTGTTTTCGAAGCGTCCGTCCGAAATAGCGGACATTTCCTGCTGAAATCGGATGCAGAGAGTGCACCTTTGCGCAGAGGCTGGTTTTATACCGAGTGGCTCCTCTGGGTGCACAAAGACAGCGGCTCGCAGAGGAACTTGTTCAGAGCGAACCGGGGACGCTGGGAGGCGAAATCCTCAACCTCCGGAGTCCGAATCGCAACAACAGCGCTGTTTACCTCCTGAAACCCTCTATTCTGCTTCCCACCTCAACAATACAAGGTAAGGAGTTGTTTTAGAAGCCTTTCGGTGGTAACGGAGCGCTGCGGAGCGGGTTAAATCCTCTTCGCTCTGGCTTCCCGAGCGTGGTTGTTTTTGCAGAAAATGGCGTCATCGCCCTCTTGTTTCTGCTTGGCCGCGGCGGGGAGAGGAGTAGTTTCAGCTACTTGTAGCGGCGCACACACGTAGCGCATACTTCCTTAAAGGCAAAAATCGGGTACTGCGACGTCTTTTGTTCAATAATAAGGCGTTAAAATGCGAAATACTTCGCGTTTTGGCTCAGCAGAAGGACGCGCAAAGATGGAAGGGTCACCGGTCTTGTGCGCCAGGCTGCTTCTTGGAAAAGGTGGCACGGAGCCGCTAAACGCAGCGTTTTACAACGGCTCGAGACCCATCCAAATGACCTCGAATGATTTAGCCTTCTCCCCACGACGTTGATGGAGATATTTATGGCAGCTCTGCGCCGTATCTTTGTGTATAATTTACTCGGGTTAGCTCGTTTTTACGCCGCACTCCCCTGCCATGCTGCAGTCGTTCCGAGGGGCCTCTCACACACACGGCTTGAAAAGGTGCATTATACCCTTGGCTTTTCCCTCTGATCAAATGAAGCTGCTCCTTTGTTGCTGGAAATAGCGGCTACAATATAAGCGTGTAAAAGGAGATTTTCGAGAGGGGGGGCAGGGAGGTATTGGAGGGGGGGTGGGGGGGCGATGCAAATCGTGCCATGAGAAACGGCGACCTGCCCCTGCGCTCTGGTTTTGCAGCTGAACCAGACGAGGACGTGCTGAATGAGGTGGAAATAAAAAAAGTCCCCTGGATGAATCGCAGACTTTTTCTCTAAACTGCACGGGGAAGTCCAGGCGCTGCGCAACGATTGTGTTGCCGCTTTGCGCAGAGAAACGGTGGCAGCTGCTGTAACCGCCGCCGAGCGTTTCACCGCGATATTTTTTTTTGTCCTTGTTGGCCAGCCTTTTGTAAATAGTTGAGGACTCTAGGATAAAAGAGCACAATAGTATTCAAGCGGGCCCTTTATGGCCTGTGAATGTGGTCCTAAGTCCCCACTCCGACAGCTACGTGTATGCGTCCTCGCTCTGGCCACCACACATCCAGCACAGCGAGGCCACTGGCTCTCGCCTGTATCCGCTCTGCTTGGTTCCTCCTGTGCCACAGAAGTCGATGCCTGGTCGTGCGCTCTGAGCTGCAACGCAGGTCAGCACAAAATCGAAGCAATCCACGGAACATCCTCGTCACAGTCGCTCCGTGCCCGTATTTTTATTAAGTTTTCAGAGTTATGCAACAGAATTGCCGCTTCATTAACCTGAAATCCATCACCGAGGGTGGATGTGTTCGCGTGAAATATCAGGGAGATCGGAAAGGACCTCGCCACTTTCGCGTTGAATTAAAAAGGATCTGTCATTTGCAAATCACCCAGTGCCATTTGCGTCACAGCCCGCGGCCTCGCACGCCCATGGGGGGCGACGGAGTTGCAAATGGAGACTGTATGTGTGTGCTGACGCTGCCCCAGCTGAAAAGGGAACCAATAGACACGGACTCGGGCGGCAACGATCGCCAGCGCGCCGCCACTCTCGGGCAGTGCACCGACTTGGGATTCCGTATCAACGCGGAAGATCGCGCAGTTTTATTCTGGGTTTCGTCGGGCTTTCCATCGCTTTGGCCGAGATGCGTAAGTGGATGTTACACACACGGCTTAAACCTGCTACGGAGGCCAGCCGGAGAGGAGTAGCCTATATGTGTGTCCTGTTCTCTTCCCTCATGGTGATCGCTGCATGTGGCCTCTGAGAACTCGCTCTTTAACGGATAACTGTCTTTTCCACTGGATCGTGATGATATGGCCGTAAAACCTTTATTACCAGCGCAGAGATCGCTCGGATATTTTACGATTCCAGCGCTGGTTCGGTCACTTTTTCTCAGTTTTTTGTTTGATTCGCGACGCGCCACAAGTTTCTGCTTTGGAAATGAACGGGGCGTATTTTATCCAGGAAGGTTGCATTTGTTGTCGATGCGCTTTTGGGCACTGCGCATGGTGTCATTCACCGGACCTTAAAGGAGGCGGAAAATCACGAAATTCTCTAATGTAAGTTAATTAAATGTGGATAAACTTAAGCTACAATTTTCAGTAAGAATGTTTATAAATAGCCATAATATGCTCATACACAAACTTTCACATTAAAAGGTAATATATATATATATATATATATATATATATATATATATTAAATCATTTTTAATTTATGATTTCAAGGAAAAACATTGCATCGTGCTAAATTTAACCTTTTCCCCCCATTTTGTCAAGTTACAGCCCTACTGTATTTTATTGAATTTTCAACTGAAAGACCCACAAAGTAGCACTAATTATGCATGATTTAAAATAAAATAAAATATGAAAAGTGGCATGCATTTGTAATCATACCCCTTTACCGTGATTCACTTAAACAAGATGCAGTGCAACCATTTTCTCCTATAGTCTCAGCTTTGTAAAGTAGAGTCCACTTGGCTGCAATTTAAATCATCTCAGTTTAAATGCAGGTATTCTGGTGATACTGTTTTGTGAATACCAAAACATCAAATAGCACAGTGATAAAGTTGGGGGAAGTTTAAAGCAGGATTCGGGTCAAAAACTAAATCACAAAAGATCTACCTCATCTGCAAACCTACCAAAATATCTAATCTGAAATGCCAGATAATTACAGCATTGATCATGGAATAATAAAAAAAAAGACACAGCAAGTGAGTGGAATGACTTAGGGTGAAGAACTGTGAACTTGAACTTTTTGACCTAGACTTTATTTAGCAGAAATCAAAGACTGGTTGTTTCCCCTATGGTGAAACGTGGTGATGGTATTATCATGCTGTGGGGATACTTTTCTTCAGCAGGGACAGGGAAGCTGTTAAAAGCTGATCAGATGGATGGAGCACAATCGTAGAATAAAAACTATTGGAGGGGCTAGAAAACTTGAGTCTGAAGTGGAGGAACACCTTTTAGCATTACAGCAGCCGTAAACATCCAGAGCTACACTGAAATGTTTTATATCTGTGTTTTGGAATGGCCCAGACCTAAATCAGTGGCAGAACTTTAGGATTACTGTTCACAAACACACACAATCACATCTGAGTAAGCTTGTGCTATTTTGTAAAGAGGAATGCCCAACAACTTTTGTATTTGGATGTGCAAAACTGCTAGACAGACGCTTATAGACTTGGCACTGCTATTGCAGAAAAATCAGGGTTTTCCGAACTATTTACTCAGATAGGCTGAGAAAAGAGAGGTCACATTTTTCCTATTTTTAGTCATAAAAATATGTGAAAATCTTGTATATTCTTCACAATTATGAAGCCACTTTCCTTCACAAGTGGCTTCCTTCACAGCCACTTTGTGCTGATCTATCATATCAGCCCCACACCCCCCAAATGTACATTGAAGTTTTGGATATAATGTGATAAAAGTAAGACAAGTTCAAGGTCAGTTGATCAGATTTATGCAAAGACTGTTTCCTAGAACAAATACACAGAAGAGTGATAACTTTACTCACTGTGGAGAGAATCTATGGTGGAATTTAAGAAGGATTCGGATACGTGTCGGTGCAACTTAAGGGTTTAATACTTTATATAAAGTGTTTTATATTTCCAGTAGCATTAGGACTTTTAATTTCTTTGTCATAAGATTAACTTGACACAACAGCAGCAGCAAGGATTTCCTGCTTTGTCTGAGTTCGGATCTCGCAGTTGTCAGTTTTTGGTTTGCAGCAGTCCACTTATGTCATTGTGTGATTCAGTCAGTTTAATGATGTATTACTGTGTTCAGTCAATGAGTCAGCCTGTCAGACCCATGAGCAAGTGTAGTCATTCAGCAAACCTATTAACCTGTCAGCCCCATTACTAGTCTGCGAAGCAAACAGAAGCACATGTGGTGAGGGATCCACTCAGCCAGGCAACTAGAAAATCAGCATCTGGCTCCCAGTTAGTAGGTCAGCTAGTTGTTCACCATGCACACTCACTGAACAGCCCGGCCGAACTGATATGTTACTGTTTCAATGGTGAAGGGGGAACTTTGTTTTGGGCGCAGCTTAACCTCTCAACAAAGACCTGCCTCTTTTCCTTCGTAGTGATAGAAGGGCCTCTAACTTCTTAGAACTTCTCAAGTCTGCTGTAACAACAGCGTTCGCTCAAGATGGAGTTGCTTTAGGTAATATGAATTATTACTTTCCTCCTTTGGTTTCACAAAATACAGCGCCCCATGTTTAAAATTTAGGTGTGATTTTTCAGAGCTGTGAATCCACACCTGGCCTGAAAATGCCCATTATGCACATCCCATGGCTATATTTATTTAAATCTGTGTCTGTGCTCCCTTTACACACTCTCTGCTGCTGCTTCTCTATATGCTGCTCTAAAATGCTGGGTCTGTGCATAATTTAAAGTAACACTGGACAGTGAACTCCATTTGAAAAGTCTCACTATACATTTAAGTATAGGTTTGTTGCTGTGTTTGGTTCCCACTGTTCTGTCTGCATGCCTTGTCTTAAAGTTTATTCAAAAAAAAAACAGAGCTGACTTTGGATTTTCGTTTGACACTATCTCTTTCAGTCCGGTGACCTTTGAACAGATAAAAATGGAAAGGCAAAGAAATTTAATGATAAAATGACAAATAATACTCTTAGTTTGAGTTGTTGTACACCTTTCAGGATGGACTTCAGACATTGATAATAAGGTGCTAGGTGCCTCCTGCTCCAGTACAATTAGTACATTTTATTTCATGGCATGGGGCTATAACCAACACACATTAGTCAGTGTTATGTTAATTTTTTTTTTAGCACTGATTAAATTTCTTCTTGACAGAATTTGAGGGGTTCATTTCAACTGGTTGGTTTTGTCTAAAATTTTTAGGTATATTCCAGATCCAGGCTTTGCATCACCTTAATGTTGGGCAACTTTATCTATTTACAAACAGTTTTGATTCATATTCAGTCTCCTGATGTGAGTCAAAGTGGTAGTTTCAAACTTAAAACATTGTACCGATTTTTAAGCATGGTGGTGGCTGCATTATGGTGAGGATCTGTTTTGTGTGCAGGTAACACCAATAACAGGCAGGGCAACTTAAGATCCTTAAGTTCCAGAAATCACACGCTAAACAGCTGAAAACTTCTTACAATTTTGTTTTCCAAACTTTGACAATGATCTCAGACACACAAAATCTGCTTCTGGAAATGATCAAGACAAACATTAAGATTTTGGAATTTAAAGTATGGACTATACTTTAAATTTCTGCCAAGAAGACTCATCATCTGCTTAGCCCAATGTAATGTCAGGACCTTGCTGTTTGTTTCAGAAAGCACTGGATCAGGGTACAATTTGCTTAGGGACATTTAATTAAACCTTTTTTGGGGGGTTTATCTACTGTATGAATAGCAGCCTGTACACTGTATAATTTTGCCCATGAGTAGGTTAAAACAAATCCCCAATAAATTCAAACAATTCAGTAAAGATGTTAAAAGCGTCTAAAATAAGAAATCATGACCATGATTTGTACATGTAGCACCTGACCAGAACTGTGTTATTTACATTTTGCATCAACATGTTATAATCAGTGCGTTTCAGTTCAGGAAGTCACCTTTCACTTCAAACCAACACGCAGAGGATGTGATCATGTTTGATATGTTGCAACTCGGTGAGCACTTTGGGGACTGCTTGTAGATTGGACATGAGAATATATAGAATTTATTCAACGCACACACTGTAAAATCGACAGTGTAGAATGAGTTGTTTACATAACCTTGCTCAAAGTGCCTATATTTATATAAGCCCTATTTGCACTTGTAGTGTACATTGGCACCGGTGATGTAAACCCGCCGTCACGTCACACGAACAATGCCCAAACTGCCGGATTCAGTGACTGAGTGCCGAGCGTTTGTAATATCAAGCAATGTGGATGTGTACCAGTTGGCTATGGCGCTGTCTGTACTGTCCTGTGGCCAGCTGGTATCAGTGGCGTGTCTGCCAGCTGTCAGCATCATGTCAGAGCGTATCTTCCTGTCAGACTGCCTCTACTCAGCCGCAGGAAATGCATATCAGAGGACACTGATTGCTGCCACACATGTCTTGGCTGTAGAACCAAACAAACAGTTCATCTGTTATTGATAAACTGATACGCTGAGGTAAACATAAGCACATAGGCCAAATAAAATATGTTTTTTTTTTGGGTGACTTGTATTCTGCATACAAAAGAACTAGAGGTTTTCTATTTACATTGGATAATTTCTTCTGTTGGCTCTCGACGCACAACAGATGATTTGCCTTTTAGAATAACAGTTGCTTAAAACTGGTCAACACACCAATACATTATTTTCTGGCTGAGGCAAACAGAACCCCAAGAGATGGAAGCTAATATTAGTTGTATTTGTGAAATATTGGGCACTGGTGGAGTAGATTGTTTTGTGGTATAAATTTAGCTTTAAATGGATCATAACCATGGGGGTAATGCATACAAGGAGATGACTGTAGGCACAGAGTCTTAATGTTGTTCTGCCTGGAGCTGGATACATTGTTGGTTGGTATGGGAAAGATGAAGATAGTCATTTAACTTGTAGTACCTTGCAAAAAGTATTAACTTTATCACATTTTGTTGACCAGCTCGATACAGAGCATCATTGTAAACTGGAAGGAAAATTATACATGTTTTTCAAAATTTTTTTACAACAAAGTACATCAGACGTTTGTGTGTACTCGATAGAAATACATTTTGCTTCTCCTGCAGCTTCAAGTCATTTATAGAATAGGGCATTTTTGTCAATTTTTTCTAAATGCCTCAAGATCAGTCGGATTGGGTGGATAGCAGCCATTAACATCGGATATCAAAACCTGCCACAGATTCACACTTGGAATCAGTAAATGAATATGCTGTTTAATAACATGAAAGTTTTTTTTCGGGGAGCCAGTTAAGTGGTTATGTTAGTGGTCGATGCTGAATTTTAAGTCATTTTCTCTCTGAGCTGTTAGCATTAGCCGCAATGTTAAATCGGTGTTTTTCTCAGATAATCCAGTATTTTCACTCCATCTGTCTTCCTATCTACTGTTGCTGTGGCTCAGTGTCTGGTAATTGCAAATTTGTGGGGGTTTTTCCAGATTCCTCTCCCTGGTCACATGGGCAGTTCACTAACACATTAATGTATGTTAGCTTTTTGGGAGATGCTCATATAGTGGTTTTATAATGACTAGAATAGCACAGTATCCCTTCAATCCATTTACCATAACTTTGGAGTCAGTGTAACTGCCTAAGAAATGCATTCTCACAGGATGATGCTACCACCATGACTCACAGTTCAGCGTACTGAACTGTGAGTCAGTACGCTGAACTAAGAAGGTAGTTTTTCTTAGAACTACCTTAGCGTACAGGCGAAAAGTTAAATTTTGGTCTAATTTGACCAGAGCAGCTCTCTCCACTACATGTGTTCCCTATGGGTCATAGCAAAGACTGCAAAGACGTTTTAGATTGTCTCTTGCTTTTTCTTCCATGAAGTTTAGATTAGTGGTTTCCACCAATAGTCGTTTCCTGATGAACAATTCTCCCCACCTGAGGCATTGTCCTAAGTTATTTTGTCTTTTATAAAACTCTTTTAAAACATTATATCTTTTCCTTCCACTTCACAACAATGTGCTAATTTGTGATGGGTTGTAACATGACCAAAGACAAAAACAAGCTCAAGGGGAGTGAATACCTTTGCGTGGTACTGTAGTAAAGGAGGCTCATGAGTCTAAGAAGTTCAATAATCTCAAGATTTCTTAAGTGTGATTTATCTGGCATTCCAGCCACGTCTCACTTAAAGTTTCATCTTTTTCTGCCACATTAGCCATTGTTCCAGTGCTTTACTGCTCAGCAGTTGTTCATCAGTCTCTTCAGAGAAGTCAGTGAAGAAATGTTTCATTCTAACCTGCTTTTTTATTCACCTAATCATCTACACTTTGATTTTTGTGCAAAAGAACATTTTTTCCTAAAATGATTATGCGAACGGGTCCATTAAAGTTCATTGCAATCGAGATACCATTGTAATCTTTTCCAATGGGAGGTGAAGTCTTATTGATATGACATTTTTAAGTATTTCTAACTACATTTAAGAGAGCATCAAGGTAAAAACTAAGTATGGATGCAGAGTTTGGGCCAAAGAGCAGATTTGGCATTCCCAATTCATAAGTTTTAGCCCAGGACACCTTCTCTTTTATTGCCTGAGTTATAACCAGACTCTCTACTTCATAACCATGGCTGTCTGTTGCCATGGAAATGGGAGAGTCCCTTGCGTTATGTGTGTTAGTGTATTATTGGTGAGGGTCTGGCTAAATCCAATTGCTTCCGATCTATGTAGTACATCTAAGCCCTTAAATAAGTCATTTCTGGCCGTGTTTTTCGCTTTGAGATGGCTGACTCTGGAGGGTTTCGTTTCTAGCAGCTTGTCAGATTTTTTAATGAAATACCTCTCAGCAAAGTAATTAGCTCCTGGTGGTCTTTGTTTGGCATTTGCAACCTTCTGGATACCGCTGTACATTTAAATCAGACTCGGGATCCCTGGATAAATCAGTTTGTTTATTACTGTTTGCTGATGCTGTGGATGCAGGTAGTACGGGAAGTTTTGAGTCACTTAAAAAAACTCAGCTTTACTAAGATGTTCCCCGACGCACAGAGATTTTCATTAGACTGAACTCACTCATCTATATGCATTTCCTACAGCAACTTATTCTTGATGAAGAGTGAAGCAGTGTATCCCAGCATCCATCAACGCTAAAACCTTCACTCTGCCATCAGGAGGCACAGAGCTTTATTGACCCCAAAGTATTAACATGTATTAAGCAACAATCAAGCTCGACAAATGCATTAAAATCTATATTTTGTGAAAATGTCCTCGCAATTTATTTTCTTTTTCAAGATTTTTATTAAGTGGCAAAACTATTAACTGACATATGATGGTAGCCTGGTTTTCTGTTTTTCTTTTTTCTAAACATCTGCCTGACATAAACAGTCTTGGTCTTGGACCTGTCATAAGGGCCCGTTCCCAGGGGACATTCACTAGACATGACCCAGCATAAGATTTTCATATTCCGACTTTTTTTTTTTCCTTTAGGGAAGAAAAAGGCCAGTATTTTGAAATGGTGTTTCTTCAATAAGAGTGAGTTTCCAAACCACGATTGTCCGTGTTTCTTTGTGACTGGAGATCTTTTCAAAGAGCCAAAATTGTCTTTCTTCAGCCGATCAACATGTGAAGCAAGATCAACTTTTAAACTGGTTGAGAATCAGTTTTGTTGTACCAACAAAAAAGTTGCTAGAAAGGTTGAAAGCGTTTTCTACAAGGAGGAGAATATGAGGGATAGATCACTTCTTTCAGAGATGATACTGATGAACGTGGTGACTATTCTGGTGTGACTCTATAGGTTCTGGGGAGCGCAGTTGTCTTGGATGAATGTGGCTCCAGCGTTTAGTGCTTTAAGTGGTCATTATAACTAGAAAACAAGCATAGAAATTCAGTGCATTTGTCGTTTTTAGAGGCTGGTGAGCTCGTTTGCAGCAGTCGGATCCCAAAGGTTTTTTACTAACATCGCCAAACCTCAGGACTCAAATGAAAAGGGTTGTCAGGCTCAAGGATACAAAAGTCGAGGCAGAATAACTTCTGAAGGGAAGAACTATAAAGCTGTCTGCTCACTGAACTTTATTTACTGTGATATCTTTGCTTTGTTGCTCTGTTAGCCTAATAACTGCATGTCTGCAGTTTGATCTATTCATGTCAGTTCATTACAAATGTTCATTTTCCTCTTCAGAGTTGAGCTTGTTATTTTCACCCTTTATCTCCACCTAAACAGCACAGATATGTCTTTATCTGTCCCACTGTTCATGCAGCAATGAGAGCTTTGTTTCCAATTAGTCCACTCAGTAAAAAGAAAGTACACCCTATGTGAATTCAAGCATTTTAAAGTATAAATGATGTAGCCTCTACTAGGTTTAAAAGTTATGTGAATATCACCTCAAGTGTGCAAAAGCATAGAGATATACTGATTGGAACCTACCAATTCTGATTTTGACTGAATAATAGGAAGTCTTAAGGCATCTTAAATTGAAATAACTACATTTGAAAAAAATTATCCCCGTTTTGATGCATCGAAGCACATTATGCCGTTATCTTGTTCTCATTAAATTATAGTATATGGCAGTACGTGCTGTTGTTTTATGTTTATTGACTGTAGGCAAAGAAGTTTATATATATATATATATATATATATATATATATATATATATTTGACCTATTAAATGACAATAAAAGAAAAGGTCCATTTTAAGAGCAGCTAATTTCTAAAGTTGCTCTTAAAATGTTTTGCGTGATTTCTTCTTTGTCCTTTAGAAAAAATAATTCCAACCAGGCAAATTCTCGTTTTGAGCAGAGTTCAGTCAAACTAACGACTTTCTTCACCTGTAGCATCTTTACCATTTTGAAATAGGAGTGTTGTTTATTTGCTTCTTTGCTGCCACTCCGTGGTTTGACACACTTCAAATTTTATGATATACAACACCCACAAGCAGCAGACATCATTTGTTGCGTTTTCCTAACCGATGCTCCATTTTACCTCCGACAGACTGACATTTTCTCGTCTGTTCTCCAGTTGCGGCTCCACTCCAGCTATTAAGTCGGAGCTTCATCATTTCAAGTAGCCTCTGCTGTTGAGTTATTGCCTCGTAGTAATCTTGTGTATCATCAGCACTGAATGCGAGGATTCAGAAGTTGCCTGCAGCCTGAACTTGGAAGAAAACAAATGTCCTCATTTTGCCAAAGTCTTGAAAATCTAGTTTTAAAAAAACAAAAATCCACTTAAGCTACCAATTGTGCAACTAAAGTACCTCTGCTTTGCCTTATAGGTAGATTTAATTCTTTGTAAACAAAAAAAGCTGTTAAATTACAGTGGATCATAGCACTGTGACAATGCCATAATTCACACAGCCGTTACTATGTAAAATATTAGATTTAATTTCCTGTTGCATACTTCACTGCGGGAAGAGCTTGACCTTTGCTTTTAAATGAACAAGGAGGTCTTTTTGCTGTTATATATTTTGTAAATCATCCACAGTTTTCTCTGTTTTGTTCTCTGGAAACCTCAGCACATTTGGTGTTCATGCTTAAAAATGTTCATAAGCTCTTGCCGTCCGTCACTCTGGGTCTGTTGTTTTCTATATGTTGAGACAAAAGAAAGTTTTGAACCGCTGGAACATTTTACAGGCATGTTTGTCTCCCTCTGCTGGATTTTGAGGGGGACTACAAGTACCATGACGGTTCTGAACTGGGTAGTCAAAGATGTGAAGCTGTTATTTAGTAATTTTCTTACTTTACAAGTTTCTTTAACTTTATCTTATAGTTTGAACGAATGTTTCTTTCGCTTTTGTCATTTTTTGTTTTAGCACAAATGTATGTTTTGTTAAAGATATCGAAGTATGTTTCAAAAATATATTTGTGCATTCGCCCACAAATGCTGTATGTAAAGCTAAGGGGACGAAAGAAACAAACGTAATATACAACTTCCGAGCCACACCAATCTTCTGTTTCGTGAAGATCTTTTTGGTTGGTTTTTATTTGTCTCTTTTTAGACACGGCTTCACTCACAACATTATTAAACTGCGTAACGTTGTAGATAAGGAATTGTACTTTCAACTCCTTCTGGAATTCAAATTAATTGTTTGTAGTCTCACAGAACAGGTAGTGTCTCCCGCAACTCAGTTTATCAAATTTGATCAATAGTTCCCACTAGAGGGCAGCAAGTTAAATTTTGTTTTTCTTATGCTTTGACTAAAAGAATTCTTGTTTTAAATTGGTGATTTGCTCTTACAACTACTCTGCCTTGTCTATTTATTTGTGATATGCTCTTAAAAGTCGGCACTGCTGATTCGGAGTTGAGCTGGTTGAGATTTCTCTTTATAAAGTATTCATCTCCTTGGATGTTTTACCCTTTTATTGCTTTCAAAAAGGATAAAATGGAGTAATTTTGCTGTAATATATTCTGCTTCCTGTTAAATACTGAGGACTATCTCCCTGTGGTGAGATCGTGCTTGATGTCTCTCCATAATGAATAATTTTCTTTCAAAATGGTCTTTACAGCGTTTCTGCTTCCTCTTAACGAAATTTTTAAGCGCCTCATTTTTAGTTTCCTACTCACCGATCAGGGGCAGTCAAATGCAAAAATCCTTTGATTGCTGACACCACATCTATAATTTTAAACTGCTCTGTGTTCACATTTCTTCTATTCTTGTCAGTCCGACAGAGAAATTAAATATGTGGAAGATGATTTACAAAGGTAGCTCATCTTTTGGTTAGAGTTTTGTTCCACAGTAACAGTCAAATTTGCATGTTTTCAAAGAATTAATATGTATGCATTTATGTTGTTAATTTGCCTGTATCAGGAATTTGCTAAAGACTCCGAATGTGATTAAAAACAAAGATCACACACCAGGTTCTGACGTTTTGCTATCTATTTTGGCTCAGCCTTAATTCACCAAGAGCCATTTTTAACTTTAGTCACACACCCAGCTGGAGTGGTGTCTAATTCATTAGCTTACATGGACTGTTGTTGCATGGTTACAGGTAAGCTGGTAGTGAACGTGTGGTGCACCAGGCCAGTCTTGGGAGCATGGCGAAGGCCCAGAAATCGCCTGGGAGGAAGACTGCTCACTGTCTCCGCAGACAGGTACTGCAAAAAGAAAAAAGAAAAACACTCTTGTTACCTTCCTCCTCTTTTCCCACTTAGACTTTCTTGTATCCCTAACTTGGATAAGGTTGTGTCCTGCCACCTCATCCAAGCACGAGTGTTTGAATGTACGGAGTGGCCCAGTGCCCAAGCGGTACACCGTCTTGTGCTGATGTATTGTAATGTGCCTAATGTGAACTCATTTATCCATTTCCAAGGGCAGCAGGGACACACCGTTAGCTAGACAGACACAGACAGAGAAAATGAGAATAAATTGGTTTGTGGGAAAGAAAAAGATTAAGGAGTGGAAGAGGAGGAAGGTCTGGTTTACAGACTCAACAGCTGGGCCTGGACGATTAATTGTCTAAAAAATTATTGCGATAAACGATAATATTGTTTCAAGACCTTTTGACACTGATTTAATGGAAATGACTAATAATGCATGCTATTTCCTGCCATAGATAGATGCGCTTTATTTTCAAAAGAACACATGACACTGGAACTGATTAACTAAATAAACAAAACGAGCAAAAACAAAAATAAAATGGATTCTCAGTCTCCATTAACAAAAAACGTACATGAATAAAAACTAAACAACATAAAACCAAAGTGGAAATAAATACTGTATTCAACCAAAAGAGTGCAGATTATGAAGTCTGTATACTATATTGCCCTTCAGTAATCACTAGATTTAAATAGAGAAGATGGCCATCCGACTACCTAATGCTCTATTCCAGAACAGCTGATTCAAATGATTGCATGACCATCAAGTACTGCAGAAGCCTGTTAATCACCCAGAGACACAATTCAGGTGTGTAGCAGAAGGGAAATACCTAAAGCACGCAGGACAGGGGGGCGGTGAGGACCGGAGTTGAGAAACACTGACCTAATGCAATAGTTCACACTGCACGACTTTTTGCCCCTATTTTCCCCTTACGACAATCTTAGAACGTTGGCTGATCTAAGATTGTCGCTGGTGATTTCGTAACCGATCATCCTGCAGTGTGATTTAGATCGTTGTGGCCTAAATCAGGGGTTTCCCCCGACTGGGAGCTGAAATTACGGAGGGGAATCCCAAACAGCTGACACGGTGCAACCCGAAGTCCAGCGGACATCAGAGATGATATGTGCAAACAACATTAATGTTTATTCAACATTTCGTGCAAGGAATATGGAAATGACAAGGGGTTGGAGCAATTTGGCTCCAACTCCTCTATGGTTGGAGATAAACACGGTAACTTTTCAGCTGTTCTTCGTTAACGTGACATAAATAGGTTATAATGATTTTCATTCAGTCAGGACTTTACGCTGACTCTAGCCACATGCATTGCAGGTAGATTCTAGTAAAGCATTGATTAATGCCTGATTTTAAAATTAGTAAACTGGACTTGTAGCCATTATTTTGGGCTACAAGTCCAAAATAATGGCTGTGTGGCTTGAGACCACATAGCACGATCGAACCCGATCGAACCGTTATACCTAGGATTTCTGTCGGCTAATGGGTCTCTCAGGTTTTGAAAATGGGCCGACAGTCGGCTGACAACTCATGTTGTGTGCGCTGGACATTACACTAAGGAAATGAGGAAGGGAGGGTCAGTGGAAAGCACCGGAGTTGAGCCTTTTTTCATTCAGTGTCATCAAGAGAAAGAAAAAAGGAAGGAAGAGACGATAAAGCCGATAATTAAAATGAGGTTGATAGGTTTAATTTATCATGCGATTTAATTGATTTATCGTTTATCGCGACAGGCCTAACAACAGCACACACGTTAAATCTAAAAAGCTGGAGTGGAGTCACTTATCTGCTCAAGGGTACCTGTGTATTCTGAAGATAATGGTCCTTCACGAATAGTCCAGCTGTTCAGCTGACTTGATGGCCAGACACACGGGTACCGTCTACATCCAGGTGTTCTGAGCCCATATTTGTCACCAACAATGTACCTGGTTAAGATCCTAGGAGTTTGAAAAAAATTACAAAACTGTCTTTTAGCATTTTCCAAGCTCTGAAAGACAACTTGTATATTTAATAATGACACATTCGCTCTTGCTTATTCTGTTTTCTAATGGAATAAAAAGTGAAAGGTGTAAGCTTTTTAGAATTTGTAGTAGAACTGATCTAAATGAACCTGGACACCAAAAGAGCAGTCGATCAGCCTTTTATCGCACAGCCAAGTCAGAAGCCAACTTCAGACCTGGCTGTACAAGCATCAGAATATTCAGTTTTGAAATGGAAAATGTTTGAATGCCTTTATAAGCCTTTGATCAAATCAAAAGTACTCGTACTGTGCCTTGCTGAAAGTATTCTCACCCCCTGTTTTTGTCTAAATTCTCCCAACATGTTTGCGGCAGCACAATACTAGTGAGATACTTTTGAAAGCTGAAAAACTGTTTTCCACCACTGATCTCTATTTAATCTGACTTTGTTTTAGCTATTTTGTGTACCAAAACGGCCTTATTTACATCTGCAAGTCCCTGTTATATTAGATCACAAGCAATCCCTCACATCCTTTGAATGATAACTTTGATTGTGACGATTTCAGTTGATTTCTTTCTTTGTGTATAATTTTTTTTTTCTTCATTTCTGGTCTGGTTTTTCTCAGGGTGGTGGTCAGACAGACATGGAGGAACTTAACGTGGACACTCAGCATCCACCGCAAGACCAGTCCAAGGGAGGAGATCAGATCCTCATTCAGAACTCTCCTCCCGCCGGAAGCTTGTCGGAAAACTGCGAGCACAAGGAAGCTCCGGTGGAGGCCCAGGAAAAGAGCGACACCTCCGCCCAGCCGCAGGCCAAGTCTCTGTGGAAGCCCATTCCCCCTCTGGTGCCTGAACTCCACAGGAGCACAGAGACCAGGGACCAGAGCTGCCAGACCGAGGAGCAGGGTCAGCCTCCCGCGGCCAATAACGACGGCCATAACGCAGGTGCTTCTTTTGATTCTGCACGTCTCGCCGCTTTGATTCACTCACCTCCAGGCTAAGGCTGTCCGTCAACCCCCTGTGCAGCCTCGCTGCCGGGGCACCGAATGTAGCCGCTCAAAATAAAGCTGAATGATTTGTTCTCACTGAGAAATTGACTGCTCCGAAGAGGAGCTGTTTTTGGCTCCGAGTGCCGTGACGTGCATGAGAAGTTGGCCCGTGTTATCCAAACACTTAAGAAAGTTTTGTTAGCAGTGGAATTCTTCCTGCCAGGGTTTGCACCCTGTTGAATCAAGCTCCAGTCATGTTTAGAGTTTGAACTGACGCTAGTCGTGCTTTGGTGTAATGCTTTGAGCACTCACTGTAAACAGGACTGATCTTTGACCCCCTCCGGCGGGGTCATGTGGGTTCAGTGACCTGTGCTGCTGGGATTAAAGCAGTTTAGAAGTAGAGGTGAGGGGGTGGGGATGGTGGGGAAGACAATGCTCTCTGTCACCCATTTAGTTAAGCTAATCCTCGTCACTTTCTTTCTGGCTTTTCCCTTCCATTCTCATTCATGTTTCCAGCCTTTCCAGTCGATGCCTTAGGGGCCTTGTCGATGCGTCCGCAGCTTTTCCTCCCCCCTTTCTCACTTTTACCTCCTCAAATCAGCTGACACGACTGTGAAATGGATCGAGTCCATGCTGCTTTTCCTCTCTGGTCTCATGCGTCTAACTCTGATCAGGTTGATAGCCATGAGGGAGGCGCCGACTGACCCTGGCTGACACAGTTTTAACTTGCGTCACTGTAACGTTCTACAGACACATTGGCCACAACACACCTCTTTCCTGTTGCATACGATCATCTGCAGTCGTTTGCACATAAAAGCCGGTGTGACACGCTTTTAAATGTCAACCACGTTACCATTTACCTGCTAATGAGGAGCATCTCCTGGTGAAATCCGTCTGATTTGATCTGCTGATATTAAATACAATACGAGCAGATGTAAAAACAACTTAAAAATCTTACTTTCAGTTATTTCTGTTGGGTGCATTGGCGACATCATGATGCATGTATGCGAGAAAGGTTACTGTAAAACAGCATTTTAATGTCATTTTGAAACAAAGGCTTTTTAAGATGTTTTAATCACAAACCGGAGTCTCACAGACAGAGATTGAACCCTCAGAGGGACAAACTGAGAACTATTCCTGAGCTTGTCAGCCTTCCTGTTGTCTGCTTTAAGTCTCACTCCCTCTCATTATCACTCGGCATAGATAAAGTGCTAGCACCGTCTTGATTCAGCAACAACTTTGACAAGAGTGTTGTTGCAACTGTGAGACGCGAGTGCTTGGAAACGGCAGAGAACGATCAGACATTAGCGTTCAGGCCCATCAACCTGAACATCCTCTGATACGAGTAACCAGTTGGTTTCTCAGTGCAACTTTCGCAGGTTGTTGTATGATGCTGTAGTTTTTTTTTTTTTCTCCTTTTATTTTGTATTAAATATTTCAAAACCTCAACAGTAAAAATTCGACTTTTATGTAAAAATAGCATCACAATGATTACCTTTCGGTTTTCTCCCAGATTTCAAGATTCATAACAAAGGATGTCGGTAAATAATAACAATAAAAAAAGATTCTTCTTCAGGATTTCTGCTTCCTACTTGACCCTTAACTCTGTTGCGATTCAGGTCACCAGTGAACAAGGACACGTCCATTGGGATGCTTCTCTGATTTCGTCAGATTAAGTGACAATAAGACGCTGTGGTCTGTGTTGAACCAAAAGGACCGATGACGTGCTCTTCATTGGCCCAACTGAGTGAAGATTTTCATTTTCCTCGTGCGATGCATTTGTTCTTCCGTAGGGGCTCCAGATTTTACTTTGAAGAAAGATGTCCTCCTTTATCTTTGCCTTTAAGAGCTTATGTGGTGTTGGTGTGATAGGCGGTAATAAGGTCAGAATGAATCACTGTCCTGTACAGATCTCATTGTGTGAGCTCTTTTCAGCACACAGTAATTTACCTCGTTCATAGCCGCCACAGAACCTCTTCTCTTGCGATGCTGTAGTTCTCCAAGATGGCCACACTCTTATACAATTAGGAGCTGACTTTGATATAATGCTATGTCTTTCTCTCCGTCTAGGTTTGTGTGCTGAGCCTGGCGATCCCCCTCTGCTCCAGCAGCCTCTGCAGACCTCCAAGTCTGGGATTCAGCAGATAATTGAATGCTTCCGATCCGGTATGCGTCTCTGTTTTCTTGTTGTTTCCTCCTCCTCCTTTCTACCTCTCTAGCTCTAGCTTCTTATCATTATTTTTAATGTGTGTGTGTCCTGTTTTTTTTTGTTTTTTTTTCTTGGGGTTGTTCAAACCCAAGTTTTAATCGTTGTGATTAAAACCCTCATTACTAAGAGCTGGATTTAAACAAAAGGAAAACACAGTTGATGTTCTTTCTGGATTATTTTGTATTCATTTTTTAAAAGCATTTTTTTTTGTTCATTTGATGAAATCTTAATTCAAAAAAAAAATTAGAAGTGTATCTAAAAAATGTATTATTAACTATATTTTCTTTTAGATCTACACTGTTTTAAAGTTTTAGCCCAATTTAATACATCTGACTTTTGTAATTCTTTGAACAGCATACCTGATTTTAACAGACTTTTTATTTGAACTTTTTTCCAAGGATTAAACAACCAATATTTCTTTAACCTTAAACACTGCTTGTCCTTAGTGTTGCTGTTTTTGATTCGACTATAATTCCTGGATTTGCCTGCGTCTGTGTTTAAACGTATAATTTGCACAACCTGATGGAAACGTTCTGCAGGATGCAAAATTTGCACTCCTTGTACTGTAAAATGTGCTCTTTAAAACTGCTATGAGAACTCGGGTTCAGTCTGAATTGATTACAAACCGCTTTAATCAGAAAGCTGACGCCAGTGACATAAAGAGTGGAAAGGGGTTCTTTTTATGCAAATTAAACACTTTAAAACAAAAGAAACCAGGGAAAAGAGAAGAAAGATTTGATTAGAATCAGGATAATTTCATTTCTTTTTTTTCCCTATGAAACAAATTCCACAGATGGGACAAAAATACCCCTGACATTTATTACTTCACCAATTAGGTGTAGCAAAGCAAACCAGTCAACAGAAGTTTTAAAATCTTTTTTTTTTTTTTCATCAAGTAAAAGAAGGGGAAAAATGAAATGATGATCCAAAGAATCACAAAGCATCACAACTGCTATTTTGTTGCACCGCAATTCAAATCAGCATTTTGGAAAAAAAAAAAAAAAAAAAAAAAAGACTTGATCACTACCAATCTCCTTTCAAAATATGAGAAATGCCAAAAACGTTATTGCAGACCTTTTTGAGCAAAGTTCCAGGCGGGTTTGCCATTTTCTCCTGGAAGATCGCATTAAAATGGATAATGAGGTACAGAAAGATCCATCTGCTCACCGTTTTTCCCTTTTTTTTCTCTCTCTCTCTCTCTCTTTACTTGCAGGCACCAACCAGCTCAGAACCATGCTGCTCAGGGAAGTAGACACCATCTTTGAGTGTAAACTGTGTCGCAGTCTGTTCAGAGGCCTCCCGAACCTCATCACGCACAAAGAGTACTACTGCTTATCACGGCTACCTGAATCTGACGGTGGGTAACGCGACACATGCAATACCAAAAACCCATTAGCAAACAGAATCATGAAGACCAAGAGACTCTGCTTAAAAATTCCCCACAACTTGACCCCTGATCTTTCATATTAAAAGTTGGAGTTGGCGCTCCAATTCAATGGTTTTGATCAATTGTGTTAATTATCGACCAAATGTGGTCGAGTTGATGGCGCATGTAATTTTAAGGGACTGTCAACAGCCTAAATGTCCTCTCGTTGTGAAAATCAACAGAGAGAACAAGCGAAGGCTACATCAATTAATTTCTGCTTGCTAAAGACGACGTAAACATCTGAAAGCGTCCCACAGATCAGCTAGATTTGTCTCGATTTCATCGAAGTCGTTGTGAACTCTGAAGTTTGCACAAACACTCTCTGTCTTCACAGTCTCCTTGGATGTCTTCGCGTTTTACTTCAGTATTCTGTCACTCCAAGGATCCCTCACTCGCTTTCATGCCATCTGTCTCCTAATTACGATTCCCTTCCTTGCGCTTTCATATAGAAGCATAGGCACACAGTAGCATCTTCTCTCCTTTGAACGTTTATTACACAAAGGCCAGCTTTCCCCTCCATCAGAGAGACTATAATTTGTCAGTGTTGGAGCTTTTTTTTTTGTTTTCCAAACTCTTAATTAGCTGCAGTGTGTTTCCATGTTTTCCACTCTTGACTCCAGGGGATGAAGAAGTCTGTAAAACTCTTGATATCGTTTCTGTAACTCTTCCCCTCCTCGAAGGGAAAGCAATCCCAACAAAAGGAAGTCAATATATTTTGCTCAGTTTTCTCTACCTTACCAATTACTGCTGTATGAACCTTCTCCATCCTAATGCTATCATCATCTGCCTGGGGTTGTAATGATGTTTCCTCTGCATAAGTAGCTCAGTTTTTTTTTTTGTTTTTTTTTTCCCCTCAATAAAGCGCTTATAGCTTTGGGTTGGATGTGTATTGTATTATTAAGTGACCTAATTGCTGCCGTTTCCATCTTTGATATTCTGAGCATTGATCGTTTGTGGTTGCGGCAAAGTTTTGCTCGATTTGTCTCACCTGTCGCATTGCACCCCGACGGTCTGAACAGATGAGTCTTCTGCCTCTTCGTTTCCAGTTGAGAGTTTTTCACGCTAATGATGCTTAATGGCAAAATGATTATATGTGCTGTAGAGAAGGGAATCTCTCTATGATTAAAAGTATTTACCAAACAGACTGAGCAACAACAAGACGTGTTTTTTTGTTGCTTCTGACAGTCACATTAACAGTAGCAATATTTAATGTGTTGGTTTTTTTCCCCCCCTTTTACCATCGTTTAGTTATTAAGCAGAAAGTTGAAGACAGGACTTATTACATTGTCTGTTTTGATTTTAAAGCTTTCATCTGATTCTGGCGTATGAGCTCAGAGATTTGAAATGAATGTCTGCTGCTTCAGTTTCATTATTTTTTGTCTGTTAGGCGTTATACCCCTTGAATTTTTTAAATATTGTCAGACAGAATTCTATACATTTAAACACAGTGATTATATGTGGGAGAAACAGGATTATGCAGTTATCTTAACCATTCCATAGTAGGTTTGACTGAAGGGTTTATTTTTAACTATCCTGTGTCTGTGTCTTGCTGTGGGGATGAAAACAAAAACGAGTCAAATCATCATCCTTCTTCCTGTTAACTTTGTGGAGCTTTGCTGCTACGGGAAGCCGTAAGGAAGTGGGCAGCATGGCTGTAAAAACTTGGTTCTTTCACCGCCGTACGTCACAGTGGTCATGACATACATTCACTGAAATGTTCAGTGTTGGTTTGCTGCCACACAGCGTTTTGTATGGAAGCTGAAAAGTTCAGCATTGGTTTAATCTAACCTGAGGACGTTTTGTCGCTTGTTTACCGTGTTGCCTGCGTGGTTATGGATTTCTTAAGCACACGTAAAGTTCGTGGAGAGCATGGCTGTTCTGACCCCAGCTTTGACGATCGGACATTAAATAACCACAGCTGAAAAACAAATGCCTATTTAATACATTAGGTT
Source organism: Poecilia formosa (assembly GCF_000485575.1). Classification (NCBI taxonomy): domain Eukaryota; kingdom Metazoa; phylum Chordata; class Actinopteri; order Cyprinodontiformes; family Poeciliidae; genus Poecilia; species Poecilia formosa. The sequence goes on from NW_006799948.1 coordinate 4,476,471, forward strand.
TGTGTGTGTGGTTAATTATAGCATTATGTTGTAACAAACCCATCCCTGAACTCCGTTTGAAGTAATGGACGATGATTTTTCTCTGACAGGCTCTTCTGGTGATGACCGACAGAGTGTAGCCATGAAGGATTTACTGGACGCAATATATCCCAGAGCTGACCGGCCCGACTACGTGGTCCGATTAGAGCCCATCCAGACCACCAACAAGGCGGTGTTCCAGTACCTCACCACAGAGGAGGAACTGGCGAGATTTCCATCACACACAACCAGGTGCGTTTTTATTAAAACAAGGGACAAACGCGTTGCATTTAAATTCACAAACGGAATGTATTTTATTGACTCAAGTCACTCGTTTGTTTTTGTTGCTCATCACAGTGCCCGAGAGAGTCCTGTCGCTTGGGAAGGAGAGACTATGGAGGGTGTGGAAAACAATCCAGACAGTCAGCCAAATGCACCTGAGAGCCACGTCAGTCCAGTGCCGAAGACATGGGAGGCCGACGATGAGGCGAAAGAGGAACAGCCAAAGCCTGAAGACGAGGGCTCCAACAGTGGGGTAGGTTGTAAATCTGTTGTTAAACGATTCTTTTTGAACATGTTTTTTTATTTTTATTGTTACACGATCTGTCTTGCTTTTGGTACAAAGTATGTTTTTACTTTACCTGACCGTCCAGGTTGAAGATGTGACCATTTCCTGTTGTCTCTGTGGCCAAGACTTTAACTCCCGTCGGAGTATCAGGCGCCACTGCCGCAAAATGCACCAGACTAAACTGGAGGAGCTCCGTAAATTCACGGAGACGCGCACAGTTCCTACAAGCCTGCTCTCTATGGTGAAAGGTAGGAAATTATACAAGTGAATAGCAATGAATTCTGTAACATATCAGTTAAAAGAACTAGCTCATGATATTAGAAAAAAAAACATATTTTCTTGTCCAGTTTCAGGTCTTTTAGCTAAAAAGATGCAGCTTCTAGATAATCTGTGTGCTTTTTGCTTGAAAACAATAAATGATCAGTCTGAATAGATATTGTAGATGTATCTCGGTGTTGTTGAAGGCCGACCAAGGACTCTCAGTATGCCAACTGGAAAGTCCTGCCCAGTGTGCCTGAAAACCTTCGCCACCAAAGCCAACGTGCGGCGGCACTTTGACGAGGTGCACCGGGGTCTACGCAGGGACACCATCACACCGAACATCGCGTCAAGGCCGGGCCAGCCCTTCACACTGGAAGTCACACCACCCAAGAAGAGCAACAATTCCTCCCCGACACGTGCCCACAGCTCCAAGACCACTCCTGTGAACTCTAAAACCTCCGCCTCAAACCAAGCCCAAGGGAAACCTCAGAGTAAGCAGACGAACTCGGCCTCATGTCGATGCACCCTGTGCAAGAGGAACTACAGCTCCCAGGTTGGTGGATCGACTCTGTCGCTGGGTTTTCACCGATTATCAAATGTACTTTGGTTCTGAAAGCCTTTCCAGTGCTTTCTGATGATATTCACATCCCTTCTACCTTTTTTTTGTCACATTACAACCACAAATCATGCATGTTATTTGAATATTGTGTGGAATCCCAATGCAAAGTAGGATGTTGAAAGGTGGAATGAAAATGGTCAATGGTTTTCAAAATATATAACAAACTAAAAACATGGGGCATATTATTGGCCAGTAGATCTGTCTGTGAGATACAAACGCTGCTTAATAGAAACAGCAGGGATGGACTCAATTTTGCAGATTCTACTTTTTGAAAGACCCCAAGCTCACTCCGATTGCACGATAAAGCATCATTTTTAAAAGGATTCGATTTGATCACATGAAAAGGGAAACACAAGTACCCAGGTTTGTGGTTGTAATGTGAAATGTGTCGGGTGAGATTTTCTGGTGGTGTGTTCTAAAAAAGCCCTTTATTTGTTCTTTTTAGCTGATGTTAAAGAGACACATGCGCATCGTGCACAAGATCTACAGCGTCAGAAGTAACAAGTCTGGTGGCACACCGTCACCTGCTGCTAGCGCGAGCAGCGCTAATGTTAGCCTTAGCAACAACGTAAGAGTGAAGGAGGAAGCAATGGAGCCGTCGGACGAAGATGACGACGACAGTAGCCCTGCTCCGTCTCCCTCTAACAGCAACGGGACAGCTAGAGGCGTTCCACAAGCCGTTCTGAAGGTGAAAGAGGAGGAATCCCCATCCAGTCCAAAGGTACCTTCATCCACATCTTCGTCCTCCCGTGGAGGGAGCGCATACACGAACATGGCAGCCAAACTAAGCAAGTTGTCAGTCGGCTTTGACTTCAAGCAGCTCTTCTGCAAGCTGTGCAAACGACAGTTCAGCTCTCGTCAGAACCTAACAAAGCACATTGAACTGCACACGGACGGCAACGACATCTTCATCAAGTTCTACCGCTGCCCTCTGTGTCGCTACGAGTCGCGCCGCAAACGTGACGTCCTGCGCCACGTGACGGTTGTCCACAAGAAGTCGTCGCAGTACCTGGCGAAGATCATGCCCAAACTGGAGAGCAGGGCGGTGAAGAGGCTGGCGGAGGCGGTGCTGAACAGCACCAAGAGGACAGGCGGCAGCGCCAAAGAGGAGATGAACGGGCGTCACATTTCGTCGTCCTCCTCCTCTTCCTCCTCCTCTTCTCCGTCGCCTCCAATCACCCGCAAACAAGAAGCCTCCACGTCTGCCTCGGCCGCCACTTCGGCCTCCGCCCCGCCTGCCGCCCCCATCACCAGGAAGCAGCAGGAGCTTTCATCTCCGGTCCCGACTCCCTCCCCGCCCGTCACCCGCAAGCAGGAGAGACAGCAGACGGCTCACCAGTCCCGCCCCGTCAGCCCTCCTCTGACCCGGCGCAGCGAGAAACACTCGCTCTCTCGCAGCGCCTCCTCCTCGACCCCGTCCAGTAACCAAACGCCACACACCCGGCGACACGACGCCCAATCAGAGAGCAGCCCCGTGACGTCGTCCACTGAAGTCAAAGTGACGAAGAATTTCTCTCTCCATGCTTGTGACCAGTGTGGGCGGGCGTTTGCTAAGAAGGTAGGGATTTTAATTAGCCAAATTAATTGGTTCTAAAGAACTTTTTTTCTTTTTTTTTTTTTCAATGAGGTCAGACAGAAAAGATACATTAAGATGTAAAGAGCTAAGATTTAGTCATATAGCAGCTGTGGCAAACTGACGGAAATCTTGTTTTTCACAAACTTAACTACAGTTTTATTTTGATTTTTTTTCTGCCGAGTCTGGCTTAATCCTAATTCTAATAAAAATATTAGAGCACAATAGTTTAACTTCTTTTTGCATTAAAAAGGTTTGCACAAGTGACACATTTTTTATGTCCTGTGCGATTGCACCTAAATAAAACATTTATCAGTGCCTCCAGGATGTTAATGTTTTTTTGTGACTGTTGCAGCATAAAACTACTAATTTTCTGACACTTCTTTTTAAAAAGTTGCCATCAGAGTTGCACTTTTTTTTTTTACTGGAACATGGTCTTAAATGATAATTCGTGCAAAATTTGCAATCTGTGAGTGAATTTGCATCAATAGCTGCGATCGCAACATTGCAGCATCCTGGAGAGACTGATTTATTAACTCATTAAATACTTTAAAGAAGAGATTCAAATACTAGAAAGAAACTTTTAGAGTGCCCAAGAAGTTCAAGTCTCTTCTGCAAATCTTACTCAGGAATGGCAGCAGGTACAGGCAAGTGTTTCTACGCACAATCGCTACATCTGGTGTCAACAAGGGCAGCAAAAAGCCTCAGCTCCAATGAAAACCGACTACTGTCATGCTGGAAGTACCAGCACTTGCCTTTAGTGAAGATATTATCTCCAAGGAGTTTTCCAAAAACGAATTGCGTCGAAGAGGAAAAGGCGGACGCTTCGCATGCAGAGGTCTCTCATGTGCTGGAATGACTTCTGGTCCAAGGGAGAGTTGCTTTGCCTCAATTTGCATAAAACACTCCCCTAAATAAAGAATGGAGCCGGAAATCCTACCGGGGCTAATTTGCCCAACAAACCAGAAACAGCACTGTGATGAGCAATGTTTTGTTGTTGTTGTTGTTGTTTTGTTTTTGTTTTTTTTTTGTTTTTTTCAGCATGATGGAGCATCATGCCATAAGACAGCAGTGACAAACTGGTTTAGGGATCAAAGAGCTAAAGGTTTGCCTCTGTGGTTTTTAACCCCATTTAACCCCAACATGTCCTCAGCTCTCAAAAATGTGGACCGAAAAGCTCCTCTTAAAAAAAATAAATAAATAAATAATGCAACTTATCCATCAGATTGTGACCTGGTCAGCTTTTTTTATTTATTTATTGCTTTTATGAATGTGCATTCAATGGGGCTTTGGCATCCCTGTGTGTTGAGTAGCTGTCCCCTGCCTGCTGCTGAGAATAGGGAGACCAGCTTATTTGTTTTGCAGGGCAGAACTGCATCGTATCCCATTTCATATCAATTTAATTGGCTGTGGGACCAGCAGAAGAAAGGGTTCACCCTGGGTGCCAGGATAGACTGGTCTGATTTAAAATAAATAAATAAATAAAAAGTTAAAACACTGAAGCAGGAAACTTTGTGGAAAAACCAGGTTGCCGCCAGTCTTAAAACTGTTGTACGTGACTGTAAAAATCCCGTAAATTATGTAAACTTGACATTCATTGGTTCCAACAATCTGCCAATGACGGGGTATAAACCAATCTTATTTGTTACATCGCTGTAACGGTGCGTTCACACCAAATGCATTCTGCGCGAACGCACCTCAAATATAAACTTTGATTTATTTTCTGCTTCCTCGTTAATTCTTTTTTTTTTTTTTTTTTTTTTTTTTTTTTATCATTTTGAATCCAGTTGTACCTGGAGTCTCACAAGCGAAGCCATCGAAACGCTACGGTGGGAGCAGCGAGCAGGAGGAAAGGAGTCAGCACACGCTCCAAATCTCTGGTCTGGTGAGACGCACAGTGTAAGAGTACAGCGCTCCCGTCCCGTCCTCCATTGTTCTCCTCCTTGTCTTTGTCTCCTCCCCTCCCTCCTCCCCTAATAAGAAACCACTAAGTAAGGCTGAAATGTCACGCACCTCAGCAAATTCGCGAAAGTCTGCCCTTTTAAGATGTTGCTTACCGCAAGTTTTGCGTGTGGCAAAAGTAAGCTTTGATTCTGTCTGTGCAGAAGACGACTCCCTTTGGTGGAATGAAGAAGCCATTAATCAGCACACTGACCAGCTGTTTCCTCAGTTCTTTATTTACTTGTTTGTGTGTTGCACTGCCTCTCTCTGCTCACTAAAAATGCCAACATGTTTCTGTTCAGGCTTTTAAATCTATGTCTTTATTAGAGGTTACTATTTTTATGGCATTAAAACTACAATCTTCCTATTTTTTTTTATTGGGGTTTTATTAAGTAGAGCCACACAAAGAAGTGCATAAAAGTGAAGGACTCATTTGGATTCAGCTGAATACTGATAAAAGATTAAAAAAAACAAACAAACATATCTTTAAAATAAATAAGAGCAACATGTTTTCCAATACATCGGCTGTGGAGGCTGATTATGTCAAATTAGGGAATTTCTTGTTTAGATCTATGAGTATTCATGTCTTAGACTGACCTAGTCAAAGGCCAGAGCTGAATCCAATGAGAAAACCTCAGATTTTCATTTAAACATTTAAGAGTCACAATTTACAAAATGACTTTGAAGGTTTTGGTTATATTGCGAAGAAGCATAAAAAGGTTTAAAGCTGTAACTTTGGTTCAACTTTAACTTCTGCTGATTTCACCGTTTTCTTTTTTTTCCCCTTCTTCTTCTCTCATTCTCTCATTTCGACTTGCAGATCGCCACAAACGAAGAACAGAGAGCCACAAACGGCTACACGGCAAATCAAAACATTTAACTGGAAAACTGAGACTACTGGAGGAAGTACTAGGAAGACCGGGAAACGTGAAGGAAGAAACAAAAGCAGAGCCTTACAGGAGAGAATAGTTGCATATGAACCAAAAAAAAAAAAAAAAACAGTTGTAAACTGACAATATGTAGTTTCATAACGAAGCCAGACAGCCTGCTGCTATCTACACAGAGACTCCAATCTGCTGTACATATACATATCTGTATTTACTCATGTAAATACGGAGTTATATACAGACTACAGATATCTACTGCTTTCCTTCTATTATCCTGCATTTAGCAAGTTGCTGAAGGTAGTCTGCGTGAATGAGTGAGAACGAGGAAGCCAGAAGAAACTGGATTTCTGGGCTCGGCCTGGTTGCAGATGAAAGATATTTTTTTGAATTCTTAAAAAAAATGAAGAATATTATAACTTAATCTTCCTCGGCTGAACTATGCCTCGTTAAAGGGTATTCCACTGGCATCTCGAATCAGTTCCTCGTTTACAGTCCGTTTTTTTTTTTTTGTTGTTGTTTTTTTGGGAAGTGTGAAAGATGTACATTTCCAAACCTCATTTATTTTCCAAATGAGTTATCTACTGTTGTTCTCTCAAACTAGCAAAGATGAACTTACCTTGAATATGAACTTGTTTTAATTCAGAAATGGAAAAAATATCAAATTGTCCCCATTATAAAACAAAACCCCAGTCTTTCTTATTTTAGACAATATGCTAAAACCTTATTGTCTGATCGAGCTTTAGTGCGACTCTGAAGGTTGAGTCTATCTCTTCAGATGGTGTGAAACTTTAAATAATGTATAAAAGACAGAGCTACAGTCAGACTGAGGGTAAAAAAAAAAAACAAAATTCAATTTGCAACAGGTTACAGTCTTACTGTTGTAGTTTTTTAAGACATTAACTGGAAGAATTTACTTTCTGACTGCCTTTATATCGACTTTATGTCCTTCCACAGCCCTATTATGACACGCTGTTATGTTACCTTACATCCTCAGTGCCTAAAAGCTGGTCTGGGTGAGCCACAGAAAGCAAAACCATCCCTGACTGAAAGGCCTCCACAAATCTCTACACTGGAGCATTTTTACATCAATCTGTCTGATCTTAGTTTTTAATCTTTACCAACGTAATATGTTTATTTTTTACTAGTTTGTGCATTGTTTGCTTCTAAAAATGTGTTTCTGCGAGTCCAACCGTTGCGATTGTTAGACAGCGACTCCTAAAGGTAGTCTTTGAGACACTGGGAAGAGTTTGGAGGGAATGAATGAAGAAGACCAAGAGGAGAGGAGGGAAGTGAGGAAGACCAAATGTAGATGCGTCTTAACGTTCAAACTGTAAGCCATGAAAAAGAACAAAAAGCAGAAACAAAGAAAGACCAACCTTTATTTTTGTAACGACAAAGGCTTCTGCGGCAGACATACTGTGTATTAACTCATCCATGTCGGATGGTATAAATAATAGCTATAATAGATAACGTACTTATGTACTAGTTGGTTTTTTTTTTGTTTTGTTTTTTTGCCCAGATGTTTCTGACATGTTTGAGCCGTGAGCATGTCATTCTACAGCAGGTTTAAGTTGCTCACTTGTTACTTTTCTTTTTATTTCATTTTTTTTTTACTGCTTGTTAAAACATGAGCACAAAGATATGATTCAGAGGGGTTTAGTTCATGTACGTGTTTTGTTTTGTTTTGTTTTTTGTCCTGAAGTTTTGTTCATCATATGTTGTGATATGTTAAGCTTTTTCCTCTAGACCACCAGAAGTAGAAAAGCCTTTTCAGATGTGACCAGAATGTTAAAAGCCACTATTTAATAAATAAAAACATACTACTCAAAAGCCCCTGAGTGGATTTCTATATGGATTTGTGTTTTTGTTTGATTTTTTTTTTTTTTTTTTTTTTTAAATCATGAATTGTTGAATTTCGTCAACTCAGTAGGGCCCCCTACCGATCTGGAGGGCCACAAAAATTTTAAAACTGGAAAATGCACTTCAATAAATTAGAATATTAGAACATTAATTAAAGTTAATAATTCAATGTGAAATATGAATACAATTTAGTGAATGACATGGATAATGATATTCCTCAGAAAGAATTACATAAGACCCAACAAAGTGCAAAAAATGATTTATTTCTTTAGTTGAACTGAAACTACCATTTACAAATTCACAAGGCTCATCTGTATTAAAAAAAGTTATGCAGCCATAGTTAAGATTTTTTTTTTCCTATAACAGCTCAGACGTTCCCATCTTCAAATCTATAGTTTTAGCCAATGTTTAAAAAAAATTGAATGTTGAGAATATAATCCAAATTAATTGGATTCTGCCAAATCTGATCAACTCAAATGTAGTTGTTTAATGCGTGTCATTTTTTTTGTTGTCATGGTCAAATTAAACCCAACGTCACCTTGCAGGCTCTCGGCCTACTTGATGTGCTGCTCAAAGTGGAGTTTAAATGTAGCTTCCAGCTGCTGTGACCCAACTTCCCCTTGAATTGAAATGTACAAGTTCAGAAGTAATATTGATTGATCGCTTTTTAAGTCTGAATAATCAAAATAAATACACTTTTTGATTATTATTTTGTTCGTGCAGATGCCCCAGTACTTTCTGGATCATTGCACTCTGGTCATTTTTGGGCAAGAAAATCACCATCTGGTTTTAACTAACGTTGTAATTACCCCCTCTTGCCACAAGATGGTGCCATTGACTCGCCCCTCCGTGTCTTTTTCTAACGCGGTAAGATCGACAAATTGAACGTGTTGTTCACATTTCCCCCCCAACGCTGTCAGGCAGAGGGAACACCCCAGTCTTGTTCCTATTGCCTCCACACACATAGCTTATCAAATTGTTATTACACAGCAGATGGGACGCGGTTCATTTGTTTAATTCCATTCACCACAAAGAGCCACGGCGCGCTGGTTTTTCAAGGCGGGGATAATCAATGGGCTCAGTGGAAAATAAATTGGGGAAGTTCGTTCAATTAACCGTGCTTTTTTCTTCTCCTTCTTTTTTCTATGACTTATTAATGTGTTCAAATAAGCAAAAGGGACAGAAATGCATCCAATTGATCGGTAATAAACTTAATTGAATGCGGAGGAGGGAGTCTGCATGAGGACAGTGGCACAATTAGGCGTTGATTTGGTGCGTCGTGCACCAGCACTCGGGAGTCTGAGCGGGTTGTGTGTGTGTGCGCGCGCGCGCGAGCCGACACAACGCAGACTTTAACGGAGAAGTGACCACGCGCAAAGTGTGCGTGGGAGCTTACGGATCACCCTAATCAGGTGGGTTTTACCAACAATATTGATCCGCGCCGCGTGTCATAAATTCCTCTGCTCTGTCTCCCCCTCCTCCACCTCTCTCTCCACCCTCTCTCTCTCTCTCTCTCTTCCTCTCTCTCTGTATCTCAGATTCATTCTTGGTCATCGGCTTCTACAGACAGCCTCTATCTCCACTGTCTCCTTAAACAAGTGCGGAGTTAATTGTTACAGTTTGCGTCACGACTGCAGCTCCATGCCCTTTGCGGATCTTTTTTTTTCTTCTATTATTATTATTGTCTTGCAATCAATCTTTTGATTTTTGGAGAAATTTTTTTTTCTTCTCTCTCTCTCTCTTCACCAGGACTGAAATATATATATATGTATATTATTTGAGGTGTGAAACTGCTGAGCTCCGCAAGGAAGTTGCCTAAGGCGGACAGGGACCCCGCGGGATGCTTCCCCTCTTCCACATCGTGGGTGGAACCTGATTTTCTGATTTTCTTACCTCTAATACTCCCTCCGTGGGTGTCTTCACATTCCTTCGGTGATGGGTGTTTAATGCCAGATTGTCTCATGCTCTGCGCAGTAGTTGTTGGGGTGAGTATGGACGTCTGAACTTGATGCATACTGTCGTACCGGAGGTATTTAAATGAAATAACGCAAAGTGCATTTGTCTCTCTGCACTGGTACTAATTAGGCTGCAATCAGAACCCCCAGAATCGAGCCAATTGGGGATGCATAATCAGCGTCTAGACTTTGATCTCCCAACTCTCTCAATATGCATTTTTTATCTCCGAGATGCACGACACTCTCTCTCTCTGTGCGAAATGTTGGAGAAAAATCCAATTGGGCTTGAACGTGTGTTTTAAATTATTGTATATTTTTGAATCATACATCTGTTTGACACCCTTAAGAATCCAATTGTAGGTAAATGGGGGGACCCGTTCAAGTAGAGGGATGGGGTAAAGATCAGCAAGTGGCTCCAGGGAGTAAGAGAGAGAAAAGTGCTCCAGAGGACTCACTGACCAACAGCTCTCTGACCATGAGTGAGGAAGAAACGATGGGGGAAGAGGACAGAAAAGCTATCTTCTTTCTGAGAAGAGCAAACCCATTCTCTCCCCAAAACCAGTGATGAAGGGAAGTGGGGGTGGGGGGGTGGCTGCATGCAGCAAGGGATAAGACTGGGAGGAGGAGGAAGAGGAGGAGGCAACTGTGGCTTGCACAGGATTGCAGAAATAAGAATGAAGTCGCCGGAGGTGAAGGTGGAAGGATGAAGTCCCAACAACCAGCCGAGGGTGTAAATTAAAACGAGTGATGAGCCACGCTGTAGGCTTTTTAGGGTTCAACCCTCTTCATCTTTGAGCCACTAAACATCACAGCAGGGGAACCCTCATCATCATCATTCTCCTCCTCCTCCAGCTCCTCCTCCTCCTCTTCCTCAAGGCAGCCACAAGAGAGATTAAATCATCCCCCCCACCCCCCTCTGCTCTCCCCCAGCATTTGAGAAGAATCATAAGAGCTCTCTTGAGGTTGAAGGAGTAAGAGCCAAGATGATTAGCATAAGATCAGGTGTGTTGTGTATGAGCGCAAACACACAAATGTCACCTCTTTCACCCTTCGAGGCAGTGATAATCTTCAGAGAGACCGAGTGTAAATGAGGCTGGTTCGTTCAACCCGATCAGATCTGTTTCTGTTTCCCTCTGGAGACATCCGCAGCTCGAATGAACAGAACCGGTTTTAACTTGTTACCTAATGCCTGCAGCTGACAAACGCCTTAAACTTTGCCACATATTGTCTGGTGTTGCAGCTAACAGCTTGAGTGGTTTTTGTGTGTGTGTGTTTTTTTGGGGGGGTGGGTTGAATTCCATGTGCAGGATCAACACAAGACGGCATGTTGTTGTTTAGGCGTTGCCAGAAATTCTTGACGGGGCCCTTTGCACAAATGAGTATGCTCTGATCAAAACCATTCCACTCCAGCACTGGGAGTGCATGTTGATGGTCATCGTTCTGCCTTTGGGCGTCCGCTTCATAAAAGTTCCCAGGCACGTGCAGAGTGGGGGGTGCTTGAGCACCTGCCCTTTTTGCTCCTTGCCCCAAAGTGCCCTTTTGGTCAAATTTTTTTTTTGTTGGTATTATTATTTTCAAAGCCCTCTTCTGACACATAATAACATGTACTAAAATTATTTAATTGTTTTGTTTTGTTTTTTTGTACAACATAAAAAGTCTTCCGGTCACCTTGTTACCTTTGACCTTTTGCCCGTGACGCATGACGCAGTTGTCTCTCGCGCAGTGAGATAAGGCGGCTAACTGGAGCTCAGCATAGCGAACGTTCCAGATTACAGAACGGTTTTTGGTTAATTATATACATTTATATATAAAACGTTTTTGGTGAATAAAGTGGAGTAGACTTGCTACTTGTCAGATGACGGAAAACGTTGAAGTATCGTTTCTGCTTCAGCATGGAGTCGCGGTTTAAGCAGAGAGGTAATGAAATACAACAGACACTGACAGGCCTCTGTCTGCTTTTCTCTGAAGAACTACTGAGCGGGAGGAGACAGCCAGGTGAGGAAAAGCTGTTCTTATCTATCG
>NW_006799948.1:4489164-4771098 GCF_000485575.1 Poecilia formosa
CTCTGTATAGAGATTTACCTTAGCTTTGATTATATATTTCACAATTTTGTAATTTATCATTGTTTATTAAACTCTGAAAGCTGTGTGGCTTTAATAGTCTGTCCTAGAATGCTGTAAGATGTGGCCTTTTTTTTTTTTTTGAGCACCTGCTCTTTTAGTGGTCTCTGCACGGCCCTGAAACTTCCCATTAACCCTGATCACTTGGGAATCATCATGTCATCGCAGCGGTCCTCTTCAGCAGGGGGCCCAGGGGGAGCCGGTGTAGAGTTTTTGCATGTTGTGGCGAAACGTTCGAATTCGGTCTCATCTTGAAACCGAAGCGCCTTCTTCTGCAACGTTTGCCGTGTCCCCCTTATGGTTTCCTCTTTCCCTTCCACTCTTCCTTGAAGGCGAGATTTCTGGAGTGCATTCTAATTCCGATTCTTCCACATGAGCTGTGGATCTTGGCAGATCTCTGTGGCTACCATGGGCCACTTGGCTGCTTCTCTGATTAACGCTCTCCTCGTCTGACCTGTCAGTTAGCTGCGTCGCTCTTTCCCCTTGAGGCCTCCAGAGAAGCGTGGTATTCGTACCGTTTAAAAAAAACAACTAAAAAAACCACAAAAAAAAACGATGTAGGTCTTTTAAATCGTGGGACATTTGGAGACAGCTGAATGCACCTGGTTTCGTTTAGGGTCGTCGGTGTAAAGGGGGCTGAATTCAAATGGGTCCCACCAGTCCCGGACGGCATTCGTTGACGTTTGTGGCAAGGTGCGGGAACGCATGGTGGCTATGGGTAATTGTGCAAAGCGCTGTGAAATAGAACGTTGCGATAGGAACCTCTGCTTCCGAGATGTGCTGGACTTTGATTGGACAGATTCGGAAGCAGATGCGAGTTACACATGCTGCACATCAGAATTACTGGGGCCACTGAACCTCATTAAGAAACCCTCTGTGACTTTGCCAAGGAGAAAGTGTTTAATAAACAATGATGCAGTAAGTAGACTATGGTGTTTGCAGATGAATCAGAGCTGGCTAGCCTATATAATGCTGGGGGCTTTAACTGTAGCGGGGGCTTGCTTGCTTGCCTGCCTTGTAGAAGTGGCTTTGACCTATTTCCATTTTGAGTGGGGAGGAACTGATGAATTAATTGGGACAGGAATGAATTATATTCATCAAGTGTCACACCGTGATGTCAACCGACTCCCAAGCCTGTTCGTAGGGTTTTGTGTGGACAAAATCAAGGTTGGAGGGTGTGTGTGTGTGTGTGGTGGGGGCTAAAGTTTGTTTCTAAAGGCTGAGTACAGGAGAGCCCTTGTGTTACCACAGGGGAGGTTTTTTTGGGAGCAAAAGGGCGGGATCTGATCCAGCAGGAACAGATGCAGTGAAACATTAGGAGCAGGATCTCCTGCAGGGTGGTACAAGCTCGCCTGTCTTAAATAGCAAGGAGGGTGGGGGGAGATCCAAGCCAGAAAATGATTTATGGCAGTCCAGTTCTGCAGGATGCAAACTCAAGATGAGGTGCTTACTTAAAAACACAGGATTTCATTCATTCATTTATTTATTTATTTATTTTTGAGAGAGAGAGAGAGAGAGAGAGAGAGAGAGAAATAACATTACAAAAGTCTATCAAAAAATACTTCTCAGGTTTGCCTGGCTGGCTTTATTGTCAAAGAATCAAAAGGCAGGCTTTTATCTTATTTTTCGTGTCCCTCTGGATCAGCTCTGCCCTCTCTCTCTCTCTCTCTCTTGTGTATTTTCCCTGCCACTGATCAATCACTTGCTGAGTGATCACAGCTGTGCTCATCAGTCTCTCAGCAGCACACCCCTACTGTTTTGCTTTGGATTTTGCCGGATGTTTTTCCTACCTTCAGAGTGAAACTTTTTCCACCACTTTTCCCCAAACTGGACTGCCTGTTGTTTCCGTTGGCCATGGAAACGGGATCTCCGTGTACGGTTAGGGAATAGCCGGCAACTTGACATTTGGTTATTTGGAATCTTGAACTTGACCTGCAAGGATCGGGCTTCTTCAAGGAGGTCAGACATCTGCTTGGCCGAGCAGAGACCTCCAGTTTGAAGGGACGATGCAATGACTATGGTTGTTTACATTCTGCTTGCTAGAGAAAAGGTCATTGTTCCTTCATATTTAGTTGTCAAAGGGGAAGTTTAACCGACTACTAAAGACTAAAGACTGAAAAGCATGAGGATGAATCAAGCTGTGTTCTTCCATGAGGTAATGACCTTTACTTTAACACCAAATGCGTTTAATGCTGTCCGATTTGGTAACAGTGGTTATGTCGACTGGTGTTCGTTTCTCATCTTGCCATTTAAACATGTGTATTACCTGGGCCAACGTCTGAATGTAGGCATTTTGTGAATCAAGACTTGTTGCCTACTTTGAGTTTTTCTGTAGCCACATCAGCATCTTTGTCAGTTCAGACAGAACGTCTGCAGAGCTTCCAGTGAGATTGTGTGACATTATCTCGTGATTGTTGCTTGGGTTCTTCTTGCGCTGCTGTCTGTGCACGGTGAATGTTTCGTCTCTGTAATTTTTTTTTTTAATCGCTTAATCTGCAGTATTTATGACTCCCGAAGAAAGCCTGCAGCAGTCTGATTTGAAGATAAAATTGCATATCCTACAGTTTCAGATGAATGGGTAGACGATGCTGTAACATTATTTTTCTTAAAATAAGAATTAGATTGCAAAACGGATAAGTAATAGTGTAACTTATCCACTTAAAGCTTCCTGGTATCGCAGTCGATTGTTTGAGGACGTTGCCCCCGCTTGTTCCACTGATGTCGGGTGTAGTTAAAAATAATTTGAGACTTACTTTAAGAGTTTGTCGAAGGGTACTTTTTTGGTTTTGAACCTTTCCGCTACAAAAACTCCTTAAGTTGTGGACTTAAAACATTTGTGGCTTACATCAGTAGTGTCCAGTTTCAGAGGCATCTCTTGTTTTAGTTTAATGAAATGTCTTTTCCAGAACTTTAGTGGATCTAAAACTAAATCTGTTTCGCTGGATCAAGAGCTGGGATTGGTTGGTGTACCGAGCTCAAAGCATTTATGCTCTTATTATTATTTAAGTGTAGAGGGAAAAGGTGCTGCATATTTAGGGTGCTAATGTAGCAGAAGACGTATGGCTGTTTGTGTGAACAAAACACTCCACACTAGGCTGAAGTTATGCGGCTATATTCACACAAACCGAATACTCGTACTTGCCAAAATGCAAGCGTTAGTGTTAGATTTGTTGCCATGGAGCTCACCGAAAGAAATTAAAGGGAAAATATTCTTTTTTTTTTTTTTTTTGCCTCCTTGAATCTGGCTGTCAAGCTAACGATTAATTATCTTTAAATATTTATTTAGGCCCCAGAAATTTGCACAAATTGCCTCTTCACCCTGTCTGCACTCACAAAAGAAGAGGAAGAAGAAGAAGAAAAAAAAGAGAAAATCAAGGGTTTGAGATCAGGGGAGGCAAATGAGAAAATAAATTCCCAGGGGCCTCGGCTAATGAAAGCACATTAGCAGTCACACCGTGTAGAAATCCGCCAGTTCGTCATAAGCAATTTTCAGTCCCCGACCAACTTATTGCAACAATATGGCTGCTTGCTGCGCAGCTCAGTGGAGGAAGCGTGACATTATTACAACCGGGGGTGAAGGCGGAACCTTCCTGCAGTGGGTGAAAGCTGATAAAGCGTATCAACACTTAATGATGTTGATGTCAAATAAAAAATAAAAACCTTTAACATTCACTTTACCTGTTGAGTTTGAAGCCTAGGAGGAGGAAAACGAGGAGGAAGACGTATTGAATATATGTTTATTTAACTGCAGCAGATGCACAGTCGCTCCACGGCTCCGTTGTCTTTGCGATGCTGTCCCTTGCCTCATGTTTCTGTTGTCTCTCTCTCTCTATTTGTTATTTTTGAACTCTTTCTTTCTTTCCTCCCTTCACCCTCTTTCCTCTCTTCACCCCCTCAGTTCCTTCTTCTTCTGCTTCGTCACAACTGCAGCAGGTAGTCATGCGAACAGCTGGAGGAGCTCCCCAACGAGGTCCTCTGTAAGCCGTTTCTCTCCTTGACCTGCCAGCAGTGAATAAGGGTGTGGAGGCGACAACAAACTGAAACGCTTGGGGTTTTTCTTTAAGCACACTCCCAATGGGTTTGCACAGTAATCTAGTTGCACATCCTTAACTAATATTTTGCACCGAAACCCCTTCTGGCCCATTTTCGTATTCAGTTTTCTTGAGTTTGCACACCTGCCGTCACATGAATTAAACCCGAACTACAATGTTAATTAGATTTCCTCGACTTCCCTTTCGCTTGGTTAAAGCCGTCGTTTGGTTACAAATGATCCAAATGGCAGTAGGAACCCGTGGCATCGTGAAAACTGTAATCGCAGAAAATGTGGGACAATAGTTCCACGACAAACTGGACGTTTGTAATGGTTTGTGAAATCGACAGAGCGGTTGGGGATTCTGCCAAGAGAGACACTGCAACAAGCATGGCCAGGTTTCAGTTTTAATGGTGGGCAGCCTGATCCACTTTTTATTTTTTCTTTCCATTTAACTTTTTGCCTTCCGGCGCAATCATTTTCCATTAGAGGATAAATGTCACATGTGGAATAAGACTTGAAGTTATTCGTGGTCTAATTTTTGTTACTTTGGGCATTTTTTTTTACAGGGGGTTTGTGCACTTTTGAGAGCTTCTGTATATCCATTTTTTTATTTTTTTGTAGCTTCATTCATCTCCGTCGGGGTTTTCCACATGCCATGTGAGATTTGCTACCCTGCAGCGGTTTGACCCTTGCACAGTTAATGGTACCAACATGTCTTGTCTCTGTCTCTTCAACAGGCTCTGCAAAAGATGTGACTTGTGCTTTACACGCTCTGCCCCCGAACCAGATACTCGCAGCTGAAGTGCCACATTTCCTGCTACACCTCCTGTCCGTGCTCCGTCTTCCCTGGATTATGACTTGCTCATTGGGCTCGGCTAACTCCGCACCTGGGGTCCTTTACCCCCGCCTCGTTAATCAGTAGGAAAGGGCTGACTTTAATAATCTTTAAAGACTCTTGGATCGTGCTCTGTTACTAACCTCTTTGATCATGGAATCTCAGTGGGGCCCGACTTTTCCCCTCCACTCTCCCTCCATCATCTTCCTGCTTCTGGCTACTTCTTACACCTGGCTCTTTCCCGTCACATCCCCTCAGCGAGTCCCGATAGACCCCCAGGCCGCTCCAGAATACGCTCACTCCATCCGACTGGACGGCGACATCATACTCGGCGGGCTTTTCCCGGTGCATTCGCGGGGAGATCGCGGCACGCCTTGCGGGGAGCTGAAAAAGGAGAAGGGCATCCACCGCCTGGAGGCCATGATGTTTGCCATTGACCTGATCAACAAGGATCCTGAACTGCTGCCCAACATCACGCTGGGGGCCCGGATCTTGGATACCTGCTCCAGGGACACGTACGCTCTGGAGCAGTCCCTGACGTTCGTGCAGGCCCTAATAGAAAGGGACGGCTCCGACGTCCGCTGCGCCAACGGAGACCCTCCGATCTTCACCAAGCCCGACAAGATCGTGGGCGTGATTGGGGCCGCGTCCAGCTCCGTGTCCATCATGGTGGCCAACATCCTGCGTCTGTTCAAGGTAGGACTTGGTCTAATTTTTCCCATCTGTGACTGTTTCTGTTTCATCTTGACATTACAACCACAAACCTAAATATAGGATGCTTGATTGATCAACTAAAATAAGTGAATAATTGTGAAGTCAAGGGAAAATTAGAAGTGTGGTGGCATTTGTGTTCATTTTCCAAAGTTTTATGTCTGTTGCTGTACTTTCTCTTTCATTCCCTGAACACTCTTATAACGTCTTGCTGCAGATTCTTAATTGGATGTAAGTGTAATGTAACTGAGTTACATCACCTCACTGACTCTTTGGGGTCATTGGCATGCTAAAGAGTGAACGTTCACTCCAGATTTTTTTTCAGGCCTTTAACAGGTTATTTTCCAGGATAGTCCTGTATTTGCCTCCAACTTTCTCTTTGTTGCCCTGACCAGCCTGTTCGACCCTTGACGAGGACAAAAAAAAATAAACAAATCTCTGCATCTGCATCATACTGCCTCTACCATGTTTCAAAGTGGAAAGGTTTGTTGATGATGAGTGCAGTGTTAGTTTTCGTAATCCAATTCTAAGGTGTTTTCACATTCCCTTACGTGGCTTTTGGCAAACTGCACTTGGAACCTATTACCAGTTTTCTCGAGCAATAACTTTCTTCCTGTCGCTCTTCCATAAAGGCTGGATTTAAGCCGACGGTGCTGCCAACAGACTCTCCCACCTGAGGTGTGGACCTCTGCAAGTCCTTCAGCTTCTCTAAATGATGCTTCCCTTGCCCGACCTGTCAGTTTAATAGGGCAGCGATGTCTCGGTAAGTTTGAGTAACTGCTTTAAACTTCGTGACAACTTTTTTTTCCCTGACCCTCCTACTGTCTTCCTTGCTCTTCGTGATGCGGTTTGTTCACTAATGTGCCTCGGAGACCTTCACAGACCAGCTGGATTTACACCGAGATTAAATCGCACATAGAGTTGCACTGGATGTTGTTTTGGGGACTTGGAGCATAGGGTGAAAAAACGCCGGCAAGAGTAAACTGCACATAGACAGTCTAATGTAATGTTAGTAATGTTTTATTTTGGGGTATCAGATTAAATGGATGCTAAACATAAATGCACATCACGCCTTTCAGATGTTTATCTGAAAAATCTTAAGCCACGTTTCCTTTGACTTCACAATTATGTACCACTTTGCGCTGATCTACCACGAAATCCCAGTAAATTACATTCATAAGGACAAAGGTTGTAACATGTGACAGCTCAAGGGGGTGTAAACACTTTTGCCAAGCACTGCACATGCTGAATCACTCCCATCCCACGCAGCATCCAGCCCCTTCACCCGTATAGGCAAGATAAAGTTCAATGACGGCGGCCATTTGAAGCCTTATCGCTTTCTGCAGCGGTGACACCTCTTCCTTCAGCAGTTGCAGGAGAAAAGATAGTCTGTGCATTTCACTCTCGGAGCCCAAAGTGCAATTTCAAACATTCAGATGTGTCTGTGAAGGAGAAACTGATGTGTCAAGCGATGCTTGTAAGTAGGTTTAAGGTTGAGCGAAATAATAATAATAATAATAAAAAATTAAATAAAATACAGTAAAAATTGCAGCCAAGTGTGGGTATCTATTACGAGCTCGAAATCTGTCAACAGCCACTTCATTTCCCGCGCCCTGCGGTTGTTTATGCACACGTGCGTCGCCTGCGAGGACGCCGCTTTGTGTTGCCATGTTTTCGAGTACATGTGTGGGCCTAATTGAGCATCCTCATCAGGGTGCAACTCTTTTGTGTTCACGCGTGTTTTTTTTTTTTTTTACGTGCTCTCCTGAAAGCCTTTATGCATTTCAGGTGTGCGTTTGCGTGCATCTTTGGAGTGTGCGCTCGTTGTCATCATTAGCTGCGCCGGGTTTGACTGATGGCGGTGCGATGGTGAAACACGCGTCCGGTGATGACGCCCATGGCATTTTTCACATCCACATTTATCCCACGCTCTTCCACAGTGTGACCACACATTTCTTTGGCACAGAGGAATCCATATGCTTGTGTGTGTGGAAGATTTTTCCTGTGTTTCAGGACGCACATGTTAACAACCGGCTTGCGCTTTGAATGGAAGATTTGCATATTAAACAACAACAACTAAACATGATTTATTCCAGGATCTTTCACAGCAACAGCCCTCGAACAGAGCGCTTTTCCCTGCCTCTGCGGTGCCTCGCTCTCATTTGCCTAATACGATTTGGAGCCTCGCGCGTGCCTGCGTGCTCGCTCCAACTCGCAGTGTGTGCGCACGCCGCGTGCCGCTATTGTACTTCCGCTGATAATTTGTGTGTGGGAGTCTTCTGCGTTTTTTTTTTCTCTCTTCTTTTTTGCGCGCGTGTGTGTGTGTGTGTGTGTGTGTGTGTGNTGCGCATGCCGCGTGCCGCGATTGTACTTCCGCTGATAATTTGTGTGTGGGAGTCTTCTGCGGTTTTTTTTTGTTGTTTTTTTTTTCCCTTTTCATTTTTGCGCGCGCGTGCGTGCGTGCGTGTGTGCTGGATCTCTGCGATATGTCAACCTCATGCCTGTGGCTGTGCTAACGGTTTGTCTCCAAACTGTGTATCTCTCACTGCATGCTTCTTCATAAATAATACACCCCCCACTATCCCCCCTGTTTCTGGAAGTCGTGGGACGCAAACACATGTTTGCACGAATGTATTTCAAGCAAACATATGTCTTTTATAAACAGGCTTAATCTGACGGTGTCAGTCACAGCCAGTCGCCCACTCAAGACATGATGGGGTTGCGAGGCCCACCCCTCCTCCCAGAAGCAGAGCTTGTGTGTCTTTTTAATTCTAGCAGTTGACAAGTGTGATTCAAACAACAGATTGTGTTAAAAAAAAAGAAGCAAAAATTCTCCACGTTTTTTTTTTTCTTTTATTATTATTATTATTATTATTTTTCCTGTGCTTTAGCAGCAGAGGGAGCCCCTTGCTGAGAGTCACAGCTGAGAGAAATCAAATCAAACAAGAGTCGCTGATGTTTCTTTTGTTCGCCGGTTCCTCGTTTGAAGATTATCGCTCTGCACTGAGGGATGATTCAGAGCACTGCGAGGCGGGGCTGGAGATAACATGGAACTTTTTTTTTTTGTTGTTTTGTTTTTTCTAAATCAGCCATCGCCACAGCTGCATGTTGCAGGAGAAAATCTGTCGAAACAAAGCGAGTGGAAATTTGGGGCTTTACGACAACAGCTTGGTTCTGCTTTATGTTTTATTTGCTTCCTTTCAGACCCTTACGTCAGTTTAAAACACCTGAATATTACATCTTGGATCATGAAATTCTAACTCGGGGCATAATTTTGAATTGGAAAGTTAAAGAAAATGCAGGTGCTTTGTCTCCAAAGCATTAAGTTTATTAGAAATCAGCTGCTGACTGAGATTGTTTGTGGATGACCTTTAGCTTGGCCAGGGTTCCCACACATGTGTTGCACTGCAAAGCTTGTGTGGCGTCTAAATGGCTTGCAATGCATTATTCATAGATTCATATTGACGTAAACATGAGGCACATCGTTGCTCTCAAACTGCGTTGAGCTAACTTGTAAAAGGTTTTCTATGCTGCATAAAAAAGTCAAGCTTAATCGCATGGAATTTTTTATTTTTTAACTTTGCAGCCATCTTTCTTTTTGCGTCATAACCATAACCATTGTTTACTTCAATGCAAATTTTTTTTCTCGCTTTTCAATGAAAGCTGTTGGATTATATTACACATTTTTTGCGCTAAGTGTATAAATATTGGAAATATGGTATTTTCCCTTGAGGTTCTGTCATGAGGATATAAAACCAGCCAATGCCAGTTTGGGCTATTAGAACTGAGAAGTTGTCTGTCACTGCCTGATTGGCCAGTGTTCTTGTGAAACGGGGGAAGTGCGCCATAAACTCTTGTTCGCCTCATGGAGATCTACAAAGTGATGCCGACTTGTTTCCCCTCTTCCCATGCTGCAGGAAGCTAATCGAAAACGCCAGGGCGGGGATGTTTATTAAAGCCACAAATTCATTTGATTTAATTTCCCAGCTTGAATGACTGTAAACCATGAACCATTATCAACCTCAATTTCCTAAATGATGTTGCTGCTCTAATTCAAATGTGGCCCAACCTTAAACTAATTACAGCTATTATTTTAGTTGGGATCCAGGGCAGCGCTACAGGTAGCTACAGACTGCGCACAGTTTGTATTTCTTCATTTTAGTTCCTATTTTATCTTTTACGCCAAACCCTTATGTTTTTGGCATCCACTGTTGGCAGCAAGGTAAGAATTTAATTGAACAGGGAATCCTGTCATAAATACCAAACCTTCAATTTGTGCCAAACTGTCATAAATGGAAGTAATAAATGTTTCTTAGTGTTTTTACCTTAAAATAACACATTTTTTAATCCCATCTGGTGAACTTTCTCATTGCAGTACGCAGGGTCTCTTAAGATTTCCTTGGATTTTCTTCAGGTCCTTCCGTTAATTGGATATTGTTTTTTTTTTTATGTGTGCGCGTGTGTGTGTGTGTGTGTTGCAAAGTTTCTCTCAACTTAATTGAGAGCGGGCATTAAATTTTATCTGTGCAACACA
Source organism: Poecilia formosa (assembly GCF_000485575.1). Classification (NCBI taxonomy): domain Eukaryota; kingdom Metazoa; phylum Chordata; class Actinopteri; order Cyprinodontiformes; family Poeciliidae; genus Poecilia; species Poecilia formosa. Next base: position 4,499,335 of record NW_006799948.1, read on the forward strand.
TTGCACAGATAAAAATCCCAAACTGCTTCACAAAGACGCCACATAATAGAGAAGTATTTTGAAATTAAAGGCACAGCACATTGAAGAAGAACGACTTGGGCTGCACTTTCAATGAGCTCGGTCTCTCACATGTAAAAAAAATAAATAAAAAAATCTTACAGCTGATGCAACATGCTGTAAATAATGATCCCCTTGAGTTCATCACGTAGTTCTTGGGACTGCAAGTAGATCTGGAGGGCTTTTGGTGGAGTAAGTGGCTCTCGTAGTTCTGTAATAGAAGAATAAGTTTAACCATACAAGGCCTGTGGAAAAAGATGACAACACAAGCAGTGTGATTTCATACATGTTCCAGTCAAAAACGTTGGACCAACAGAAATTGTTTGAAGGGCCAATTACAGTTAATGAATCAACTGAAATGTAAAGTTAAATATTGGATAAAGAAAACGGTTTGGAAAGACTGGGGGGAGGGAAAAATCTATCTACAATCGATGCATCTTGACATTGGGCCATTTTAGAGATGAGGATAACAGCTGATCAACTGTCGTTATTCAAACTGTATAAGTACTACTGGTGCTACTTCGACGACCTTTCATAGAAACCGCTTACATATTTGGAAGGGACTTTGTAACAGATTGACAGCTGCTTGTGGCAGCTCTCTTTGTTCCGGTCATCGCTGAAAGTTGGAGCTTGGCTCTGGCAGCGGCATCAAATGCATCTAAACAGTGTTTGGTTCCAAGCTGCAGAACCAGAGCCGTGTTTGAATCAGAGGCCAAGCTAGTGAGATTCTTTGGATTTCAAATTCTAGGGACCTTTTTTTTCCCCATATTCAAACTGAATTTTTAAATTCTGAGTTAAAACGGCATGCACGATTACCGTGTCCTCCAGTCAGTCATGCAGTACTAGTGAACTTTTTTTTTTTTCTCTTTGTGGAATTAAAAAGGGAAAAAAAAGCAAAACAGTCAGGATATGCAGTTTTGAAATGTGCGTTAAGGTGTTTTTATATGCAATCTATCTCAAAAATTAGAAAACTCTTTTCTACAAAATCAGACCAAAATTGGATCATTGTTGCACTGTTATGTCGACGCGACACTGATTCACAGCTCGAGTTTAGCAGCTTCCTCAAATGACTCGGTGCACTTAACTTTAGTCTAAAGTAAAACTTTTTAGGACTCTTAGAAAGCCTGAAAAATATCCTTCAATACTGCTTGAAATATAGTCTGAGAGCGAGGCTCAGACACTTCACGGTGCTTTATGCTCAGCTCTTATCGGATCTAAGCCCATCACGTATTAAAAGAGGCGCTGTTCACTGCGGTTTCACTGCTGTCTTAATAAATGTGTTTTTAAATATTTTTCGCACCCCCCAAAAAAAAAAAAAGTTATTGGACGAAGTCACGGCTCCCCAGACGGGTCGCAGATAGCCTGAAAAAAAAATCAGGTGTGAGATGATTAAAGTGAAAGTTTCTCTTTTCTGCTTCCCAACTTTGAAACCTTACCTCTGCAGAACTCTGTGATATAAAGTAAGAAAAAAAAAAAAAAGGAAATCTTTCATCTTTATTTCATCATTAGCTAAATTAAAGTCACAAATTCCCTAAGAGTTTGAAGTAATTGGTCTCTTTCATAGGAAACATGTACGTATGGCACGAGTCTTAAAGCCAGAAGTGAGCCGTGTCGGTTCGGGCACAGGTACAAACTTTGTTGAAACATTGCAAGGTGCTTTTGACCTTTGCCCTTACGTCATTTAATCAGGTTTAGCCAGATTTTCCTTGAGTCGTTTTTGCTGCATGATGTGTATAAGAGGCAAAATATTTAAAATCTGATATTTTCAGACAGCATTGAATGCCAGGTGTGGTGGATGGAATAAATGAGGCGCTATTGATTTTTTTTTATATGATATGGGATTGGCGTTTCTCCAGGGTTCCACAAACGGACAGTTTAACCTTAAATGTGTGGAGTGCTCCCTCCACCGCAAAGCTGCACATTTGATGTTTCCTGCACCACCTTTGGGTCTCCAATCAGCACAGAGGGAAGTTTTGTTGTGTTTCGTTCAATACTCTACACATTAAAAGTTATTTTAAAACTCTACATACTGGATAGAGTAATCCACCTCCATTTGTTGCAGTTGTGATGTAGAACTTAAAATGAGCTAATTTTTAAACAAAATTTACAGAAAAAAGGATATTATTCTCCGTCAAAGCATTATGTTTAGTTTATAATGCGATCAAATTCATACATCGAGATCAAAATTATGACTACAAGTTAAAAGTGTTGAATCACATGCCAACGTTTGCTCTGGATAATTTAGATGAAAGGGAAAACGAAACACAAAAAAACATGTCCGACAAACACTTTTCATGTTAAAAATAATCCTTTGCATCAAAGCGGGGACTGATGCACCGCCCGCGTTCGGCTTTTGTCTTCCGTTACCAGGAAATCCCACAGTGAAGCGATAGACACATTTCAGTCTGTGACACTCGCACGCTGCGTGTCAGAGGCTGAAAATGAAATTCAATTCTCAAATTGATAAGTGGTGGCTTTCCCCCGGTGAGAGTAAATGGAATGACGGAGCCTCGGGGGAGCTTTGGAAAAACACTGCGCCCGCACACACAAATCTCTAACCCTGCATTCATTCAAAATCAACTGCAATTGATTCTGCTGGAGGCTTTCAAAATCACACATACACACACTTGGGGCAGTCTTCATTTGAGGAGATGGCTTATTGTCTTTGTCTCTGGAGGAGGTTTTTTTTTTTTCTATGAAGTTGTGTGTTCCAAGGCCAAGGCCAAAATCTTTCCCACGCTCTGCTATCCCGCTTCACAAACGTCCAGCTGAGTTTGTTCTGGTTGGCGTTAGCCAAAGGTTTGGCAAATGACGCCTTTTTCTTTCGCTTCCAATGATTATTTCTGTTCCTCCATTTTGAGCAGAATTAGCATTTGTTTTGTTTTAACCACCATTAGTTTTGTAACTTTTTCCAAAACAAGCGGTGCAAGTGGACACCTGCCAAAGCGTCGACCAGGGGGATTCAAAATTCATCTCTGGCAGATGTATCAAACAGGACTTTGCTGCCAGAAGTGGGTTTATAATTTTTGTTAGAATCAGATCTGCTAAAACTTCACCTTGTGAACAATCTTGTGATGCTGGGGGTCTGTTTCTTTTGACAAAGATAGCAAAGTTACACTCTGTATAACGTAATTAAAGTTTTCTCGAATCGATCAGTTTGTTGTACAATGTATAATGAGGTACTGTACTTTAACTTTCGGAAAATACAATTTGACTTTAATTTTTGTTAGCATCCTTAATGTCCTTAACGGCTTGGGTGAAACCTCTAGTTCATGACAACTAGTTATTTACATGGGGTGTGTTGGCTCAGTTGCTGGGATTTAATTTACTCCAATAATCTAGAATACCTCTTATAACCAAAATTATGAATTGTTTTTATATGATCTAACATGCTAAAAGTTTATGAACTTCTACATAGACGTTGAAGTTCTGACACTGCTCTTGTGAAGGAAAGTTGAGTTGCTACATGTTGTCTACAAGCGTCGACATGGTTCAAATGCTAATCTGTTAGCTTTACCTCCATCCTCTGTGCCTAGAAAACTTGCTAGTGCTTTGTTAAATTTCTTTATTCATTTCCTCTTGTGTGATTGTTCACATTTTCAATCCATATTATTCATACTGAGCACTTTCAGTCTTTCGTGGGAACCCTCAGTACACATATGAGTGAGCGGTTCTTCTCTCCCCTGCATGAGCTAATAAAAAAATTCCACACGCTTCACAATATGCAAATGAGTGAGAAGAAGAAGGGGTTTGCCTTGGATGTCGGAGCATAAAGCGAGCTTGGGGCCCTTCGCACATTTAAAAAAAGACATACTGGACCAATTTTCTTCCAGGCAAATCGGCACCTCCTGAATTACAAATCAATTTGGCATTCTCTCTTCGCGAGGATGACGACGACTGCATCAAAATGCAATTAACGAGGAGCGCTGTAATTCTCATTCAGATGCCAATTTGGACATAATTCCCTACAAAGGTGGCTGTTTTTCACGAGGTTATGCCTACTTTGATCTACGGTGTTGTTCCAATCCCGCTAGCTGCTTTTAATGAAGTAATGAAGGGAGACTGGGGGAACGTGAGGATAGTGGGTGTGAGGGAGCAGAAGAAGAAGAAGAAGAAGAGAGGACTGAATGAAAAGCAGACAAGTGGAAGTGAATCCTGGACAAAGATGCGCTGGAACGACAGATGGAGGGGTGAAAAAGATGGCGATAAGAGGAGAGCACCGCATCCTCCAGGGCGTAATGATGTGGTGTTGATTTCCTTCATGAAAGCATTACGCATTAAGAGGGTGACGATAATGAAGCCACAGAGCACGCCGAACAGCGAGCGGGAAGACTCATTAGGACGCGCGCGGGGTAGCCGTTTGGTTGCGGCTCTCGCGCGCGCCATGCTTCACCGCAACTCATCTGCGGGGGGTGAAAAATCATGGGTTGCTACAACGGGGCAGGACACGATCATCCAACCTTCGCTAACGAAGGCAGACTTAACGAGCAAATGGTTAATTAAGACGGACTTAATTGTCCTTCTGAAATTATTTATTACCTTCATTTATTGTTGCCTGGAGATGATTCATTAAGAGCCGTCCGATGTAACGTATGAACGCGGGCTAAATTGGATTTGTTTTCAGCTGGATGGTGCAAATCCTTTAACCTGGGTTTGAAGCTGGTGAGCGGGGGAACTCCAAATATGCAATTCATTAAGCTGCTCCCTGGATGAGGAAAGGCTAAACGCAAACTGACAAATGATTTGCTTACCCATCACTATAAAGGGCAATATATGCAGTCCATTAAGCTGGGTTTTCACGTCAGGAAAGGTGGCAATGTGTTTAAAAACTCTAATTTGGAACACCTACGGGGCAGTAGAAAAGTTTATGCCCCCTTGTAGATCACCAAAGATATTTTAATGGCAAACAAAGGTAAACTGAGTAAAAAGAAGAACCATCCTTAAACTGAAGCACCAATGTTTCTGTTGGTCTCAGAATCCTTGGCTAGATGACACCACATGTACAACTGGAATTCAAAAGGACTGCAAGGAAAACGACGAGCAGCACGTTTTTGTTTGAAGAGAATGTTTCCTGACATTTCAGTGGCGCAGTCCGGTCCCCGCGATGCCCCAGCTACCTCAAGCTTACCTTATGTGCCGCTTCAAGAGAAACGTGGCCTCGTGTGGCAAACACAACAAGTTAACAGCGTCTGTGTTTTTTTTATAAGACGAGACAGGAAAGTAATTTAAAGTTTAATTAAGACCCCTGATGAAAAACGAGAGGTCATTGAAAATGTGCTTGATGTTTTGCTTAGTGTTCCTTCCCGCCTGGCCCTGTGAACGCGTTTCTCTCTGTCGTTCCCACTGAATTGTGTGTACTTTTGACAAAGAGCGGGTCAGAAAAAGGCTCCATCTGTCCCAGTATCGTCACTGAGAGGACCAGTGCTAGAGCGCATTAAAGTGGAATGAGATTCTATCTCTCGCCGTCCTTTCATCAGCTGAATGGAAGCTTAGATAAGGGATAAGTGAAGCTATTACACACAGCCCCAGATTTCACACATCACAGGTGGACAATACACGCACGCCGTTTGATACACTTTAGAGACCTCACTCACGTTTTTTGACTCTTCGGCTCGTGCGCTCAGCTAAGGCTGTGACCAATGGCGGCTGAGCGTGAGTCACTTGAAAATAATGGGAGCGTAATTAATGCTATTAGTTTCACCTGGCAGCGCCGGTGTCTCAAAAAAAAAAAAAAAAGAGAGAGAAAAAAGCCCCATCGTGTATTACGTCCCCGGTCTTATACATCGTCTAACAGAAAATGAGAAAGTTGGCAATTTGTAGTTGAGTGAGGGTTCGGGGGGAGAGAGAGAGAGAGAGAGAGAGAGAGAAAGTCATGTACATTCTTTGAGGGTGAAAGAAGATTCATGTGCCCTGGTGGGATCTGGGTTCAATGTGTTGCTGGTGATAACTGAGTCAACATCCACAGAAACCCCCTCTGCGACCCCTCCGCGGAGTCCCTGCCAGCGTACACAATCTGAGCACCCTGGTGAGCTTTTACAGAACAAAGACATTAGTGCCATTTTTCACACCTCTCTTCAAGAAAACAAAATGTCTTCTGCAGGAAAGAGATATTGACTACACGAGAAATTGCACAAAAGTGTCGACAGTCGCAGAGCAAATGTTTCTGCCTTTGTCCGGACATCTGTAGCGGCGGGAACGGTCTCGTTTGTTTTCGCATGTTCCGTTGTTGCCTTTGCGCTAATTAAGCTACATGAAAGCACTCGAAAGTTGGACTCGAACTTAACTTTTCAGACCAGAATAAAACTTCTGTTGCTTCGCTTCTTTCAGAAATGGTTTCTGCATGCATGATTGGCCAACTTGCTTCGGAAGACTGTGTTATCTGCAGTGAAATGTTGCCGCAGTAATGAATTCTCTCATTTGGAGTAAATGAACCTACCAGGGAGGGAAAATGAGTTTGAGGGGAAACTAGTTTAATTTCTTTGTTTACTCAGGAAAGGGACGCGCACTGTTTCATCTTGTAAACTAGGCACCTTCTCTTTAAAAATTTCTGAAATGACGATACGTAGTTATTGAAACTTTTTTTTAACTAAAAAGAAAAATCTAAAAAGCAACGAGTGCATTTGTGTTCAGCCCAGTTAAATATCTTTTTGTTGGTCTCTCTCTCATACAAACCCACCTACAGAAAACGTAGAAACACTCTGCGCAGCCCCACATCCTAGTGGTCAGATTTGGTATTGCAGCTTCCCATCCAAGCCTAAAAAGCCAGATCTCTAATCCCCGTTTTTCATTCCTCTGGACTCCTTGGCAACACTCTAAGGCTGATTTACAAAGAGTGGTTGTAAATGTGACAGAATATTGCTTTATAATTCCAAAGCCAAAGAATGGCTTTTAAAAATGGACTCACATACTGTAAATCTTGTAAATTAATGCAGCCTCCAGATATCACCGCCGTCTGCATTATCTCCTGCTGCATACAGATATCCAGGTTGTCTTCGGCGCTCGGCTCCGTCTGCGTGGACTGGGTTTGTTGTTTAGTTATTGGTGCTCTAAATTATTCAAGGCTTTGGCCACATTTAAAGTGTCTGGGCTGAAAACGAGCACACGCCGAGGCTCTGCTGGTTGTGAGACTTTCGACATCCGCATTTTCCCGATAGTTTGCCGTTTTCTTGGGTTTGAGCTTTTTTCTTTTTTTTTTCCTCATGTGATTGCGTTAAGTTTCTTCAACAACATTTGGGATCATGTCACAAGCAAAGGGAGAAGAGAGCTGTGTGTGGTGTGTGTGTCTTTTCATCTCTGTTCAGTTGGGAAATCATTTGGTGGGCAGGAAGTAACCATTGAAAGTGGGGAAAAAAATTAACGATCCTTTCAGTCGGTTCCCCACATACCGACTTTGACTGTTGACCAAATAACTTTGACCGTTGTTGGAGCCTCGTAGAGCAAAGTTTCACTGAAGTTGAATGCATTGAAAGTTTCTTCTAGTTTTGGATTATCTAAACGCTCGCCCGCTGGTCTAACTAACGGTAATCGATCTGTGTGGGTTTCGATGGATTCTTATTGCTGTTACGACTGCTACAGTAAGTGGCAAAAAAGCACACAGGATGAAAAGTTCAGCACTGCACTGTTGTGCCAGTGTGGCTGGAGATGTTCATCCTCCCCACAGCACTGGAAATGAGGCAAAGAGAAGATTTTGTTGTTTTCCCCTTATTGTCCTTCCCCGTTGGTACAGTTAAACACAAATTGAACAGCTTGATGTGTTCAAACAGAGCAAAGGGGTAGAGCTTTAAATTGGGGTAATAATGTTAGTGTTTGGATCTGGATCACCCTCTTTAAAAAAAAAAAAACAACCAAAAGTCTAAATTCAGTCTTGTATATTTTAAAAATCAAATCTGAACATGCACCGATCCGTTTGCTGGTGTTAAGTCTAAGTGCCAAAGCACAGCTGGCATCAACAACGGCCAGAGACGAGGATTCAAATCTGAGCTTTAACTTCAATCACAGTTGATTACTATGACTTGTCACTTTCCTTGATCTTGCACTCCAAATGTTCAAGACTTGGCTTGGACTCTTGGTTCATGACTTGAGTTTTATGATGTCCTTCATGTGTAATTAGGGCTAAAAATGGAGGCTGTTAGCTCCGACAGTTCGGCGCGTTGTTTCCAGCTGAGAGGCTGTTTTTCGATGGGCGAGGAGAAATCCAACCAAATTTCCTGTTTGGAGGATATTTGTAGAAGAAGTGCTTGCCATATTCTTTTTCTAAAATGCCAATAAGCAGCTATGAATACGTGGAGATGTATTAAAAAGAGATGCAGTTAAGGCCAATAGCGATTCATTTTTGTTCAGATTTTTCGGCTCGCTTGCAGCGGTTTTGACTTTTAGCCCTAAAATTATGTACGAAACATGCATCCAAGAATATCCATTTCAGTTGAATGCGATTTGAAACTTGATTTTGACTTGGAAAATGAACAAGGAACCGCCTCTGAGCTGAACAGAAACCGTCATTAGCATTAGCAAAAATAATCTACGTTCTGAGATTACCGGAGCGATTTAGAAGTCTAGTCCAGCATAAGGAGCTGACGGGAAATGACTACAACGTTGAAATGTATTTTAAATTTATAACGACGGTAGTGCTGAAACATCGAATTTGAAGCATGATTTCTAAATGTTCGAAACTTGATGACGTTAAAATGGTAAAAAATAGTTCAAGGATTTCTAAAAAAAAAAAACGCACCACAAAATACAGTATTTTTCAAACGTATGTGAGTGAAAGTAGGACAGATGAAGAAATGAGACTTTGGGGAAGTCACAGGGGGCATTAAGACACTTAAATAAGGAAAATGATTCTTCATGCACCAAGTTTTAATAAGTGGCTTCTGGAGCAGAGAATACTGTATGTTTGATATAAAGCGTTAAATATCCACGTTTGAAACGTTGGGGGATAAACTGGGTGTTCGTTTCCTCTGATTTCCTTTTGTATTTTGCTCCGTTTTATTCACATTTACCTTCTTGGTGGTGTCATCATTAGCTTTTATGCTCACATTTGTTTTTTATTGGTTTTTTTTTCCTCTTTCAAACCATCATTTAAAGAGAAGAAACACAGGAAGAAGCTTTACAGTTCAAACGACAGATGCGGAGAAGAAAGGCTGCGAAACGGTAAATGTCAGAGGAAGAGAGCGCAGTTTAAAGACCATCGAGGAAAACTCTGGGGATAAAGGTGTGCTACAAGAAGTGTTTTTACATCTTGCAGCAGTGTTACATGAGATCACAGCGAACAGGTGGGTGGAAAGACAAGGGGAGGAGAAAAAAAAAAAAGAGGTTAAATGTTTGTTTCCACTTCCCTGCTTCCTTTGCTCGTGGCGTGCCTCGGTCTGCCTTTGTCTCTGTGGTCTTGTTCTCTTGCATGGCTCCTGACCGTGTTAACACTTTTGTTTTATTTATGTGAGAAAGGCGATAAGACATGGAGGCGAAAGGAAATACATGGAAACGGCATTAGCCAAAACAGCATTAGCCAGAATCTGTCAAAGAGAGAGAGAGAGAGAAAAAAAAGAATACCTCTCTTAGTGGGCATTATCAAGACGTGTGAATGCGTGTGTGTGTGTTTTAAAATAGATGTCCTCCTTTGGAGATTTATATAGAACATGACAGTCTAGCTATGACACTCTCTTTGCTACAGTTTCTCATGCATTCCGCTTGAATTGCTTTTGTGTTCAGGCAAATGTAAGGAAATCAATACCAACCCCTGTATGAAGGGGAAAAAAATCTAACTTGAAAACATTTTTATTTAAAATAAAGTGATTTATTCATCACCCCCTTTCCTGTCCGTATCCGTGAATATGGAAATGAGCTCTACCTTTCCTCTTTGCTGTTCCCATCCGTCATCGCCCGGCTTGCGAGTCAGAAGTCTGACACAATTTCGGCAACGTGATTGCTAAAGTTACAGTAGAGTCTTTGACGCAGATGCTTCGGTTTACAAGAAATGGAGATAAAAAAAATTAAAAAAACTACGGAAAGCATCAGGAGAGAATATTTTATGGTTGAAAGTCAAGAAGGTGGCACACTTGTTGGAAAACTTCTGATGCATTCAGGAGTAACGGCAAAGTTTGCTACGCTAAATTTCAGCTCCTTTCATAATCAAACGAGTAAAAAGCCTTTTTCTATGCGGGTCAAAATGCACATTTTTGCAAATCTTGATTTCTTTAAGGATTCTGTGACTCCGCTTTTCCTTGAAATTGACCTTTAACTCTCACGTCCAGTCCTTCAGCTCATTAGCCCAGGTAAGACACTTCTGACTCTCTCTCTTTTTCGGGAGTGTCTTGAATTTCGACTTTTGGAGTCCGTCTGTGTTTAGTGGCTGTTTATGCGTTTACTCGGCCTCAGTCCACTCCTTGAGAAACTCCCCCAAATATTTCAATGGATTCCACTTGACGATCCTTCCAAATGTTGATGTTATCCCCGTTGCTGGTACACTTTATTTTTTCCTACCACACAATTTCCTTTCACTGAACTTTTCATTAAAATGCTGGAACCCGTTAGGTTCTGAGACAATGAATTTTGGATTATTGTCATGCGAAGGGAATAGAGCTTAACATTACAAAAACAACAAGAAAAGAAGTGCTAAAACAAACATTTTCATATATATTTAAATATTAGACCAATGACTTGGGAATTAAGAAGTTATTGAAGTTCCTTTTGCCAAACTGTAATAGAGCATAAATGTAGACACTTTTAACTAATGGCACATTTAATGCAACATTGGCTCTTTTAATTGACTTTAAACTAAGTTTTAATGGAACTTTGCATACAAATGTAATTATTTACCAAATAATGTTAAGTTGATGCCTTTAATGCAACTTTTAATGCACATTTGAATTAAAAGTGTGATTATTTACTGAAAGACACTTCATGACAACAACAGTCAAAGATTCACAAAGACTCCTCCATGTTCATAACAGTTGTTATGTCATGTTTACCGTTCTGCATACCACTTCAAATAAAGTGTTACCAAAAAAAATTAATAAAAAATTATGACACGATGAAATGATTCCTCAAAGAAAGTGTTTGTTGTGTAGAACCTCAGAAATACAATTAAATTACATCTCAATTTTCAGACATCTCTAGAGTCTCCTTTATCGTTCCACCGCAGTCGGAGTTGAACAAATGCGATGTTTGACCTGCTGCAGCCGGTGCAAGGTCGCCACTCCGCCTTATTCCTCATTCTCCTCTTGCTCCTTCTCCGTCCCCCAAGCCCCGCCTGATTCCTTTCCTTTCTCCAACTAGCCTCTCTGCCCTGACCTGTGGCGTTGCTTCGCCAGGGTAAGGCACCGCTAAACGGGCTCGGAGCAGCATCCCCATGTATTTTTAATGGCCACACCCGTCACGCTGAAAACCCCGCTTGAATTATGCATGGCGGATGAATGGGAGAAAAGACGGGTTCGGAGAGTAGCATAGGGAGGACCCCCGAGTGTAAAACAGAACGAAGGACGAGAATGAAAGACATCAAAGGGTGGCCGAGGGATCGTGGCGGACAGAGATGCCAAAAGAGTAAAATGGGAGAAGAGCGAAAGGGAAGCACAGAGTCGGAAACAGAGAGGGAGAGAGATGTGTATTTGGGAATAATCACGGCTCAGAGAAGAGGAGACCGTGACCTCTTGTCTCCTTCCATGAGGCCTTAATTCTCTCTCTCTCCACCTCTTGATCTGACTTCACCCTCAAACCTTCTCTGCCTCTCTCGGGTTCCCTTTTTGCCTCTGTCCCACTATTTCATCACCTCTATCCCTCTGTCAAAATCTTTTTGTTTTGTCTTTTCTTCCACCACCTCCCTCCATCTCCTGCTCCCTATTTTCATCCTTCCGCCTGTCTCTTCCTTCCTTCATCTCCCGGTTGTCCCCGTATTGTCTGTGGGCTTATTTTTGAAATCGACTGATCTGATTTTTTAATGAGACGTCGCTGCCGCCGCGATGCGTTCGGGTGCCACTCGTCCTCTCCGGAAAGGCTCGTCGGTCTGCAGGTTTGGCCTCACGCTGCCTTCCCGTCTGTGATCTATGAGCGAACCCAGCGTGCCCGCATGCACACAAGTTCGATTTAGTGACATTTTATGAAATTACCTTATGACAAATGGAGCAAATGCGGTCATCCATACTGAGGTCTTCCTTTCCTGCCGTTTCTTCTGACCATATTTTCTCTTGACCATCAGTCACCCATGCAGATGACTGCAAAACAATGAACTGTGTACAAGTGAATACAAAATAAGAGGCACAGATTGATTCGGTGACGTCATTCGCTTGGTCTCTCATTATTTAAATGACTTTACTGTTTGGAAGGCAACACGCGCTGTATTCGGAGAATTCTGTATTTGGAAGAATTTGGTTTGGTTAGATTATATGAAAAATTCCCTGTGTGTATGACCCCAAACGTATCATTGTCACAGAAAAACATGGTGGCGGAGGCATCATACTGCGGGGACGGAGCAGAACATTAGAGACTACAAAAGTCTTGAGACCGGACAGATCAAACATGTAGCCAGAGCTACAATCAGATGAAGGCGTATCCATTCATTTAGAATTTGGGACGTTAATTTAAATGAAACAAGACTTGAAAGTTGCAGTTCATCCAATCTGAGCTTAGCTTGTTTGTTTGTTGAAAGCAATACGCAAATAAAAAAAGGTTGACTGACGCGCTGCTGCAGCTTTATGTCTCAGAGGCGCCGAGTCACACAGAATACACTCCTAGTCTATTTCTGATGCAGGAGCAGCGGAAAGTCAAACATAGGAGCGGCATAAATATCAACATGAAACGGCTTAGACAGATGGTTCATTGTTTCACGTCGACGTTAGCTAGTCACGTGCGTTTCTGTTTGGCGCTACGGTGGAGGGAGACGGAGTCACGTGCGAAGAAAGCCGAACCCAGCCATGAGATATTTAGTGAAAACGCGTGCTGCAAATTAACCTATTTCTCCACGTTTCCTCCCGAGTTTACTTTTGGTTCTCACCGTCGTCAGCTGTGATTCACGATGAATCACAGCCCCGCAATTTGACTCGCTGTTGACTCGGCTCCAGTTCTGACGTCGCTCCGAGAGCCCGACGAGTTTGAGAGGTTATGAGGAAGCAGGAACCCCGAGGCTTTGGTATTTTGGCTTACTTTTTTGATATTTCATTACAATGCTTGCAATAATTAGGATGACATTTAGAAAAGCTTTGATGTTTTCTTCCTGTGGTCTGTCGAGGCTTATTTATTTTTATTGGTTCTTTGGTGTTTTTGTTCAGCAATTCAAAATGCCTCCAAGACTCTAAGGTTATTTCTTTTCTTTTCTTTTCTTTTTCTTAGAAATAAATAGATAAATAAGCAAAAACAAATGTCCTGTTTTGTTTTTTTTTGTTTTTTTGCTTTAATTGTCTGATGAAAGAAGCAAGTTCTGAAATGTGTCAACAATTGCCGCAAAACCCCCAGATATCATCACTTTGCATGATAAATTAACCCTAATACTTAAAGTTGAGACTTATTCCTAAAGTAATAGTTCAGATGTGGGGTTGTGTTTTGGACAGTAAGAGCAGTCGGTATTTCCAGTTGATTTTCTAACGAGCTCCAGCACTGAATTTAAGGCACTCTGATATCTTTTTAGGAACTACATCTGACTTAATTACATTAAGTTAAATTGGATTTTTGTTTATTACGGGTTTAGGCAGCTTTGTGTTTTACGGCACCTTCTGTCTCCCGAACAAGGCAGTTAAATTTTATCATTCTCTAAACTGAATGTAAATCTCGTCTTTCTGAAAGAGGAGCATTCCACATCACCTACCGAAACACCTGAATTTTTGTTTTCTCTTATACAATTTATTATTATTTATATTAAAAAAAAGCAGTGCCTCGATTAAATCTAAACCACCACTGTCTGTACTTTTTTTTTTTTTTTTTAGCAACATTTTACTCAGGTTTAATCTTTGCTTTGCAATTTTTCCTCTTTGTTTAACATAAAGCTGAAAGTTGAAACAATTCAAGTCAAAACAAAACATTCAGCTGACAGAGCAAATGTATCTTAATATTCTAATTTGCACACAGTGACTCAAAGGAGTGTTTTGTTTTGTTTCTTCTTCTGCAAAGATTAACTCATAAAGTGCAGAAAGTGATTAAAAACAGCAGATAAAGTGATCCAGCTGCACATTCCTTTAGTTATAAGGACTTATTGGCTCTTTTCATCGACCTTATTAGTGCTAATTGATTAAATTACTGGAAACCAATGTTGAGTAATAATGACCAATGTCCAGTGACCTCATAGCTAACTACACCTTAGCTATGAGTAACTACACCTTACTAGCTAACTAGTAGCTAACTAGCTTACTAGCTAGTAGCTTACTAGCTAGTAGCTAACTAGCTAACTAGCTTACTAGCTAACTAGTAGCTAACTACACCTTATGCCATTAGTCATAATTTATGAGCAGCTTTTTTTTAATTTTTTTTTCTCCTGTACATCCATCCTAAAGGATGGATGTACAGGAGAAAAATCCTTGTGGTAACCAAATGTACATAGCTGCAAAAAAGGAAATGAGGACAAATTCACATCCTGTTTAATTCTTATTTAGAGAAAAGGAAATCTGAGTGGCAGAAACACAGAGAGCAGACAGAGAAACAGCAGCAGCATCAACAGGCTGCCAATAACCTTGCAACAAACAGACAGCGGCGCACAATAACTTTGCCCAGAAGTGGAGAAGCGATAATATTGAAAACAGATACGAGTTAAGTTCCCTCTCTGATCCGGCGATTATGTTTTCGTCTTGCTTTCACCTGCGTGCGTTCTTCCCATTATACAATCTGTTCCTCTGCACTTAAGGGAAAAAAAACAAAAGTTTCCCAGCGAACGCCTTCAGTCAATTTAACGACGTAAAGCTGCGAGATATTGTAAAAAAAAAAACGAGCCACGATTATCAGAGCGGATCTGGCTCTGCAGTTTTACTAAGGAAAATGCTTGTCAGAAAAGGGGCCGCGATTTAAGGACCAGTGCAGCAAAGGTTGTGCATTTCACTACACCGCACACTTTGATCAGTAGAACGCACCTGTTTTAAGGAGTTTACTAACGGGGGTGAAACGTGTAAAGTGCAGAACCTGATCTCGGATTATTTGAAATGTATTCTAAAACCAAAAAGACGTGAAAGGAGGGAGAAAACCCGACCTTTTAAGTGGATTGAAGGGTCACTGAAATTCATTCAGTGTGGCACAAGTTGGTTAGCTCCATGTAATAAAAACAGTTTTCAGGAACAGTGGTAATATATTTTTGTTCAGTTCTTCACGGTTAGGCAAAATTTATGAGCAGCTTTTTTTTTATTTTTTTTTATTTAGCAGACATTAACTAGTTTTTTTTTCATTTGTTGAGGCTCATTCCTTTTCCTTCCTTTTTTGTTGTCTGAAAACAAATTTGATCAATATTTCCTCTTATTTCATCTGCAATGGTATCTGCAGTGTTCCTACAATATCGAAAGCTCTACGCATTTTAAGATTTATTCGGTTTAAAACACGTTACTTTGAATACAGTCGCACAGCCAACCGATGGTTCGCTGGTTCCCTTCCGGTTTTCTGTTGCTGTGATTTTTGTGATACCCCTCCGAGTGAACGTAGATCTGTTCTTCTTCTTTTGTTTTTTTTCCTGTTGTACATCAGACTTCTAATTGCGTGCTTCAAGGTTCCAACTCGGCAAGACATTTTTGACATTTTGGGAGAAGCCGGCCTGACGCTGTCGCTTCCAGCTTTTACTCACGTGACATTTTGATCACAGGCTCCCTCTTGAAACTGACGCCCTGCCGTAATCCATGTGCGAGATGTGTTTTCTAGGGGGTGGTTGCGCAAAAAAAAAAAAAACTCCTTTGGTGCTGCAGTTTCTCTTTTTAGACAGCCTTGACCTTCAAAGAGCATCATTCCTATTGACAACTCCCAGCTAGATGCTCACTTTTACAGTCGGACCCAAAACACTGCCGCCTCAAATCTGACGAAAAGAGGTTGCACCAAATGAGGCAACGGTCGTATTTTTTTAAATTTTTTTTAGACGCTACATTTATTTCTCTATTAATTGGAGCAGAGCAGATGGAATAATTAGTTCATGATGAGCGTAAGTGAATGTTGCTGATGCAATTGAACTTAGATTAGCATAATTGAAATAAAAAAAATAAAAAAATCTGCATACAGCGTGCTGGGAGAGAAATCGATCTTTTGTCTAATTGACTGTGCGCGGTGTCCAACAAGAGCTATGGTAGTAAAATTTTCAATTAGGGCGGCTAATCTTCTGCAAACAGCCAGCGCCACGTCTGCACTGACGGGGCCCGTCAATGAATTAAGCCCCCTGCGTCAGAATGCCTGTCGGGTAGGTGTTTTGGAAAGCCTCCGGGAGTACTTGGCTTCAGCTCGGCACTGTAAAGAAAAAAAAACAAAAAAAAAACAGCTTTGCAACAATACGTAAAACTCATGGAGCGTGTTTCACTCGGCGTCTCAGAGGGGGATTTAACCACTAAGACGAGACAAGGCTCTCCTTTCTCTCGCTGAGCTCTGTCCAAGTGGAGCTGGACACCTGCCAGAGTCTGTACATGGTGAAGGGAGAAATATTCATACACACACACACACACACACAAAGCTGTGCATGTGTTTACAGAGTTATGCACAACAGAGCATGCTTAATCATATTGTTAAATCGAGATCATCCGGATGGCACATGGAGAAATGTGAAACATTTCCACCTGCTTCATTCAACTGTAATCCTTTTTTTCTTTGTTGTTGTTGTTGTTTGGCTTCAATTGTACAGATTTATCTCCATCAAATGTAACTAATATTTGATTTATTTTAGGAGTCTGCATGCTTGTTACCCGTCGATTTAAAACATCCTGAAGATCGAAGTGGAACTTTGTCCGTTTTGACGCTTTAGCAAACTCTCGGAGTACAACTTGAGTACATTTTCATGTCTCCAGTCATTTTTAGAGTTCATTAAAATGTTGTTGATCGTTTTTAAGATCTACACGCTCATCTGTATTGACAGCGCGAGCCAAAGTGAAATGTTAACACGCGGTCTGTGAAACTCTTGAGAAAAACACACGGGGGCTAAAGAAGCTCCAGAAACGAGACCTAATTTTGGCTCGAGGACGTCGAGGTATCGCTCCGCGTCTGCTCAAATCTCTTGTTTTAGTCTGCTAAGGGAGTGAGGAAGAAATGAAAGTGCTGCTTCAAAAGATGTACGCTCGTGCTCTGAACTTTTGTGTTTCCCAGTGGGACAGCTCCTCTGGCTACAGCTGAAGGGAAATCCTTGTTCCTGTTGCCGCCATATTACTTTGTGTTCCTGCCGTGTGTTGTACTCATAAATCAGATGTTCTTATTCATTTTTTTTTAAAGAACTCTCTTATAAACAAAGTGTCAAGTGTAATAGTATGAACAGGTTTCACCCACAGTAGCCATGGTGGTGGCTACTAGCCAACAAGACTTGATTGAGTCCCAACTTTTCATGTGAAGTTCAACTGATTAAATGCAGCATTCAGTTGGAAAGGTTAGAGAAGATCCAGGATCTAAATGCTTTTGTTAAAAACAAATTACAGTGAATAAACAGTAAAATGATAATGGCGTAATGATGCGAGTTCGCTCTCTCAGACGAACTCAAATTCAGGATATTTTAGATATCCAAAATGAAACACAGCAGCCAAAAGCAATAAGCACAATGTAAATAAAAACCACTTACAACTGAAACCATAAAGAAAGCGGATTATGAAGCCTCTGCAAACAAAACTGGCCCTTCGAGAAATATTGATCATCAGAATGAGAGCGATCAAGTTCATTTTAATTTCTTACGATTAGGTTTCTTTTAGCCAAGTACATTTTAAAAATCAAATATGGCATTTCAGTTTCAAGTTGCTATTAAAGACCGTTTACATTCTTTTTAAAGAAATTCACCCAGCTGTGGAAGACTGATGCAAAACCTTAAAGAAACGTGGACTAAATGCAGTCGGTGTTAACTAAACATCGCACAGAATATTGTTGCTGCTCTGTTTCCTCACAGAGAAACAAAGGTAGTCTGATAAGCTGGTATTAGCTGGTTGACTAATTAGTCGGGTTTTGCCTCCGGTGGAGAGCATTCAGCTGAAATGCCGCTTGTAGCTTGGAAACTGAACTTTAGAAATAGCATTACCTTAAAGAGCACTCCTTTAGTTTCCATATTCAGACTTCTCCAGGCACGCGGGAAAGAGAGAGAGAGCAGGGCTTCTCTATGCTCATTAAAATCTTAATGTACCTTGATGCCATAAACCAGCCAGACATTACTCATTTTGGCTGAGATGACCATTACTGGTAGACGTCGCCTTCTCTGTTTCCATTAAAATCATGTTTGTCAAATGCTCCTTAAAATCCCATAATGTTCAGGGGGAAAAAAAAAAATATTTTTTTGTATTATGGCCTTCATATCTTTAACCAGGATTCCCCTCGCTGAGCAACATGCATGATTTCACCATTGAGCCTGTAAACACCTGGTTTAGATGCTAACATTTGATCCGATTTGATGAAAAGGTTTAGCCATTATATCTTCACTTTTATGTACCGTACAATTAGGATATATCAGAATCGCCTTCAAAATGAAAATGTTAGAAATTAGAAAGTAGATCAAATTAAATTATTTAATGCCAATTCTTTCAAAGACAAATAATGAGACTGACTCAAACTTAATGGCAGCAGTGATTCTACCAGAGGAGCAGTGGAACATTTAAATGAACTTGTTTTTGCGACAGAGCTACATTGCACACACCCACACAGATGCGCGCAGCGGTATATAGCAAATATTCAAACGTAGCTTTGACGTTGATTAAACTTCCATTTTCAGAGTGAATTGTTTCCCCCCACTTTTGTTTTAGATGTTTCTAGGCAATTTAGTCATTGTTCAGACTTTTTCCAAGCAAAAAAAAATAAAATGTTTTTTGTAACATCAAGTATTGTGCCAAGTGTGAAAATTTGAATGTCTTCCCTTCGAATATTGCCTGTTTTCATTAAAAACGCAAAACTCCAGTCAAAGTTCGATTTATTTTTTTCTTGGAATTGCAAATTGAGATTTCTAGCGGCTCTAAATTGCGTCTGCGTTTCAGCTAAAACAAGTGAGAAAGAAGAGGAGCCGGCGTTCCTCAGTAGGAGTTGTAATTTTGCAAATGGGAATTAGATTTATGCTTTTACACCAAGACGAAAATACTCCCTCTGCTTTGGCGCCCCTCATAGACACCTTACCCATGCAGACACACACACACATGGATTCCACTTTCATTTCCTCTCGTGGTGGCAGTGGTGATGCATTCATAACAAAACTCGCGACGTATCCTCCCTCTCTGCACAGAGACCCACAAATTCAGTGATGTATGCAGAATGATTAAATCTTCTGCTCCTTTTTCTTGCCACACAACGAAGCAACAAACAGTATTTATTCTTTTTTTCCTCTTTCTTTCTACAGTTCCTGTCCTGCTTCTCTTACTTGTGACCGAATGTGCGCCGGTTGTTTTTTTGCCTGTCAGATTTTATTTCTCACCTGCTGCCGGTATTTCTCCACGGGGCGCCGTTAGACCTGTTTGACTCCGTGAGTGATGTCTTCGCAATATTGCGAAACACGTGACGTGTGCGTCTCTGGGGCCCGGTCAGGAGGCCTGGAGGGTGCTGATTAATTTAGCAGGCTATTGGTGATAACAGACTGCCTTGAGGTATGACTCTGTGGGAGTAATGCAAACACACAAGCTCACACACACACACGCATGCGCCGGCTGCAGACCGGTGCAGCCGAGCTGATTAAATGAGCTCGTGCTCGAACATCTATTGCAGGCCGTGGCGACATGCGAGGCCTTGCGTGTGTCTGACGAGCGGAGCGTCAAGCTAGGAAATGAAATCTTCAAAAGGAAACGGACAAACGCAGCAGCGCCTGGTTGTCGGTTCGCCGTTTGTGTGCGCACGCTTTGTTGAAAGAGTTGTATCGAACAAGAGTGGAATGCCGACGAAGGCGCGTCGGATTGAAACGTGTCGGGTTTCCGATGCCTGAGCAGATGGAGATGTGGAGTGTGTGTATGTTGGAAATCAGCATGCTGCAGCAGGTGCACCAAGTTGTGCTAAGCGACATGTTTCGTTGTTCTCCGATGTGCCCCGTCGGTCTTTTCTCTGCCTGAAAAGACTGAATATTTCAAACGAAGTTTGATGTAAAGCAGGGAGCTTTTCCAACTTGACTCTTGAAGGAAAGTAATATATCCAGATCAAATCTTTTGTTGGTTTTCCGTTCACACTTGGGGAAAGAAAAACATCCTCATTGGTGTTTGTGCTAAACATAGAGGTGCTTTCGGTGTTTTGATTGGTTGCTGTATGCGTACGGAGCATTTATGGGGGTGTGAACTGAATAAAACTTGGTGTGACTTTTTATAGCCTCGCCCTCTGTTCAGGTGTTTCTGCATGC
Organism: Poecilia formosa; assembly: GCF_000485575.1. Taxonomy (NCBI): domain Eukaryota; kingdom Metazoa; phylum Chordata; class Actinopteri; order Cyprinodontiformes; family Poeciliidae; genus Poecilia; species Poecilia formosa. The sequence goes on from NW_006799948.1 coordinate 4,519,817, forward strand.
ACATTATCGTGTCTGACGGGGTGCCATGTTTTGATCACCGTGTGGAAGAGCTGAGGTAAATGACTATCTGTAACTGCGGCAGAGTGATTCAGTCTGAATGCAGATTGTGCTCTTTCTCAGCCGGAGAAGAAAAAAAAAAAGAAAACCCCAGATGTTATTGGATTTGAGCACCTGCAACATGTATATAGTCAAGAGCTCTCAGAGCTTGTCCTTTCATTCCAAGATGAAAAGAACACACCGGTGTGTTTGGCAAAAAAAAAAAAAAAAATGCCCTGGCAGTCTTCAGAAAACAACTGTGGTGGTTGATCACAGGATCCTTTTCATAGTAAAGAGCTTCAGAACGCCTCACCAATCGAGGAATGCCCCTCAGGAACCAGATGTATTGTTATTTAAGAGAGGAGTTAGCAGAATACGTAGGGAGAAAAACGCAAGGGCAGCGTTGGAACGGTGTAGCGACCAGAAATCACATACGAATTTCTGATGTCGATCCTTTTCTCTTGTTTACTTTTGGTCATTTGTGTTTATTCAGACACACTTTTGAGGTTCTAAACAGGACACTGTTTTAATTTATTCTAGTATTTTTTAAAAATCACTAAATTTTGAAGTCAGGAAGTGGAACACAAGTCTTTTTAACAAATCAAATTTCTGCTGACATCCCCGGATTTTTAAACTTCCTCAGCCCTCGAACACACTTTTAATTTCAGTCACTTCCTTTTTTCTTTTGTCTCCTTTGCTCTTTCTTGATCGCCTTCTCTTTCCCCTTTCCTCCCGTCTCCCCTCTTCTGCTCTCCTTGCTGTCATGTTTAGGGCTGTTAATGAAATGAAATACCTTGGCTGGGTTTTTTTTTAAAAAAGGATCCTGCTTTCTATTCCGTCCTCTCATTCCTGTCTGGCAGTAATTATGGCTGTCTAATTGGGTCTATGGAGGCTCAGACAGTGTTGGAGAAAGAGAGGGAGAGAGAGGCTCTGCTTGTGTATGTTGAGGAAGTCCTGTACGCCTTCAGCTGAATACAAAGTGAGTCTGCCTCCTGACCACAAAGAGGGGTTGTTGTCTTTTATCAATATGCATGCTGAGATGAGATCCAGCGTGGATAAGCAGTGGAGTTTACTCGAGCTTTTTGTTCAAATTATCTGCTGAAAATTTGCTCAGTGGTTGTTTACGGCAGACTCTCATGTTTGAACAAATGTCAGCCCTGCACTTTTTTTTAAAGAACGTTTCTATTTTTAAGCTTCTCGTCTGTGCTCAACCCTTTTAGCTCACGGTAGTTGCATTCAGTTCCACGTCCAAGATTGAGAGAAATATCTGAAAAGCCAATGGATGAGAAATATGCGGTTAAAGAGTTGCCTGAAATGTGACTCTGAATAACTCTGGCATAGACGCATAACCAATCGAGGCAAAGAGACGTTAAGACAAAGTCTGCAGCTGGAATTCAAACATTAATCCCCGTGGATGTGAGCGCTTCCATTTATCTGAGCAAATGTTTATATTAGGATGATTGTGTAAGTCTCACATTACCATGCATACTCAGCTTGACATAGTTTAACTCATGAGGGTTTAGCTGCACAACAGCAATGTGGCACATTTTACTGTCATCCCACTAAAAAGTCAGTTCAGGAAAAAGACTTTATGCTCACAAACACCTGCATTTCCCCAGTCATACACCTGTCTGTATTTTAGCCATGCCATAAACTGTGTTGTCCTCTTAAGTTGGCTTTTGGTCCCCTAATTTTAAATTAAGCTTTTTATAATCCTTCATGTATTTACTTACATAGGGTTCACCTATAATCTCGTACCACGTATGTTTCTCAAAGATATTTATTAGGCATATTGCAGCAAAAAGGTATTGTTTTTTTTCTCTTAACCTAAAAATGTTCAAACATATGTCCTCTATGCCAGACAATAGTATATTTTACCCATAGGCCTCTATTAAGCCACAGGCCTGGCACCAAAATTACCAGTCTGGGACGAGTCTTGGGGAGAAGGTCATTCTCTAAAGACACACTAACACAGGCCCATACTCGAGATTCATGTGCGAAAGTCTCCCTGTGCCTTTGGGTTTTTTAATTCTCTCCCCCTGTCATGCCTGACTGGCACCGCTGAGGCAAAAGCACAGAAAGAAATGCGCACAAACACCAGCGCTTCAGTCTGCCGTATGCACAAATCAAACACCCCAACTTCTGTTTGTCGGCAATAAATTGGCTGACGGTAATGTCATGTACGGGACAAGCTTTCCTGCAGATATACAGCTGGCTGAGTGTTAGACACAGGCAGGGGTACAACTTGACATTGGCCTTATTGCTGCTGTCTGATGCAGATTTTCCCCACAAAGCGTCCGCAGTGTCTTTTCGACAATTGTGGCATTGGTCTTTATTTTGTGTCCTATCCTCTGCAGTCGTCATTGTCACTGCAGTTAAGTTTTAGAGTTACGTAATGTCAGCTGAGTGATAAACTTTAACTTCTGGCTTTAACCGTTTGTCACCTAAGGACTGTTATAACCGAAGAACAAGAGGGGAAAATGGAGAATATGGTTTGGTATGCTCAGCTTTATGTCCGTCTTATACACTCCACCTACTGGGTGTAAAAAACCTACTTGGTTACTGCCCACAAAATGAGGAGTAACATTTAGTTATGTTTTTTATGTTAACCATGCAGAAACCAGACAGACAATCCTATGTCAAGATGAGAGAAAAAGAAAATTATTTATAATTTCAAAATTTAAAACTTTAACCAAGGAAGTGTTGAATTTCACTACAATATTTGACGTCCTATGAAGTGTGAAGATGTGCACTTAGATGTCTTAGTGAAGATGTCTTAGCAGCTAATTTGCTCTCGGCTCTCAATCAACACATTGACTATCGCTCTAACGTGCAAATATGGTAGGAAACTAAAATCAGGTTGTCGCATTATAATTTTGTTATACTGGTTTTCTGTTTGCACATCACACAAGTGTGTGTTATCGGTGCGCTGAAAGGTCATGACAGGGTTTCCCAGCAACATGCACGCAGTCTCTATAGGGGACCGAGAGTTAATTACCCTTTCAGATCAACAGATTAGAGGCTGCTTGTTTTTGTGGCTGGGAAAATGTGGAAAAATTTACAAACGGGCAGATTTGATTTTATGAAAAATCGAAGTGAACTCTTTTTAAAACGATGCCATAAAGCTACGAGGGCAGAAAAAAAAAATTACCTTCATTTTTATTGCTTAAAGTTGCTGCATATTTTCCATTTCTTTTTTTTCCACCACCTAGCAGTTGCAATTAAAAGCAAGTTTTAATCAGATGAGGAAAGTTTTGTTCTGGGACTTTAGCTCATAAAACTGACTAGATGTTAAAGGATGTCGGAAGCAAACTCAAAGAGCCAAGACACACAAACTCGTTGGAAGCACGAAGACTCCAGAGACATTTTTATTTTGGCCCATCATCACCCTACTCGCTAAAAGTATTCCTCATTAGCGATAGCTCGTGGCTTGCCATCAGCAACATCTTCTTATTTTAAGCTGTGAAAATGGCAGTAAGTGCTGTCTAAAATGAGCAGCTTTTTCCAGGATGATACGTCTGGTGAATTTATTTATTTATTTATTTTTTGGTAATGAGAACGAGAGAAGAATCTCCGGTCGTAGTTTGGCAAGTTTTCTTAATCCACGGGTGAAAACAGTCAGCTTTGTGATCTGAACTGGATAAATTTTCACTCTTTTTGCCGTCTTGTTTTATGCTTGTTTTGGTAAACTTTAAAACATCAACAAACCATTTTTTTTTTATTTGAATGGGAGGCATATAATAGCAAATTAAGATCAAGGTTTGGTCTGTATCTCGGTTTTAACTTGCTGTTCGGTTCGATAACATCGTTTTTCTAAGACTTTGAACAACCATATTGACAACTCATCCATCCATCCTTTATCTTCCACTTATCCGGGGTTGGGCAGCAGCCTAAGCAGAGAGGCTCGGTCTTCCTTCTCCCCGGCTACTTGATCCAGCTCCTCTGGGGAAATCCCAAGGCGACCCCCAGGTAGCAAAGAATATTCGTCCCTCCAGCGTGTCGAACAGGCCATTAAATATCAAGTTTTCCCCCAAACTGAGCACGCCACCCTAAATAATTGTTGTTTCATGCAGAGGAGCGTGTCAACCTGGTGGAACACCTGAATTGTGATCTGTAAAATGCCCAGATCTGTGTAAGAAAATACAGCAATAATTATATTATTTTGAAGAGTTTGACTTAATTCTGCCAAGCGTTGCACAGTTTGGCTTGAATCGCTAAAGGTCGTATAGAGTAAATATGATAAAAAACTACTACAGTGAGTATAGTCGAGGCAACCAGTGGTGCAAGCATGAACAAAATCAAGACTAACACGCTTGATTTAAAACTAATTCACTTTTGTTGTGGCTCGGGAGATTCAGCAAGAACTCTTTTTCAGCGTTCTCTGCTTCCTGCCTTTTTAAAGTGTCATCAACTTAAACATGACCTTTAAAAAATGTCACATTGATGGATTTGATTGATACCCATAGGCTGGGAGTAATAACACCATTCAATATCACTGTAGCGGATCATGATGTATTATCATAACAGTGGGCTTTTTCTAACCCTCGGTTTGAAATATCAAACCATGATGGTCTTCGCGGGAAGACTGCTGGTGTCGCTTGCGTGTTGCAAACACATGAATGGAAACTTGATGTTGTGCGGTAAAGCTTTAGAAATGTCGACTGTCAGGTCAACGGTGTAAAGTGAAAGAAAGCGGACAATTAAAGGGTCTTTTCTCCCGGCTTGTGGAAGTGTGCAACTGCACACACGCGGCACCAGCCAGGAGGTAAAGCCGTTTGTTTCGCAAGTTTTAGACCTTTTCTTCTTGTAATCACCTGTGGATAACGCGAGAAAGGGAGACTTAAAGAGAGAACCGAAGCCGAAAGGATTAAAAGTTGGACTCTCAAGTGGACAGTAGGTAATGAAACCTGAAGAGGTGGTTGCTGATAAAAGCAAGTGTGCAGCTGACTGTTTGTGTGAGCAGGGTAGACAGATGGAGGTCAGACGGGATGAAGCACTGCAAGCTGATGAACAGGAGATGGAGTAAGCAATTAAAAACGAGGGAAGGGAGAAGCGGTGAGGAATATTGAATTAAAAAGGTGCAAAGGAGGGGAAACTGACAGAGATTCAGAGGAATAAACCTTATCTGTCAAGATCTCATCAGAGGAAAGTACAGCCTCGGGGCATCACCACCACCGACTAGTAAAACGGGATTAATTACAAATTTACACATAGACACACACTCACACACACGCATTCTCCTACACACACTGTAAAGTGCGAACCCATAGGAAGTGAGAAGGTTCGTCTTCCGACACATTAAATAGGATTTGCTGGCTTATTGGATAGCTATAGCTGATTTCTGCAAGCGTGTTCTTTTGTAAATTTGGATGTGTGCTTTATTATAAGAATAACAGACAAAAAATTGAAGCTTGTTGGAGGCTCTGACTTGAGCAGAGGTTTAAATTTCAGTATTTGTATGGAAGCAAATAACTCTCAAAATGGGTTGCTTCCATGCCTGTTTCTTGTCTCAGCTGGGGAATAAAAAGATAAAGGTTAAATGAATGAATATTTCTTACGATGTACTCCGGTTTGCCAAGAAATGGCCTTATTGCCTAAAACATAGTTTAGTGTTGACCAGAAGAGCTTCAAGTTGAAATGGTGGGGTCACTGTTTCGCAACTTTTAGATGCATCCCCACCACATCTAAATCAAATAAATGGCCAATGACCAGGCCTTTACAAAAAGTGCTGATATTCCAAGCAAACTGAGCAACGAGCCTGTTGATTCAGGCTCATTGGAGCAGGGATTCGTCCAAATGTTGCAGGACGGAGGCCTGTGGTCAAGTAAAATTGCCAATTTTCTTCCCACCAACTTTTGTCAAGGCCTCCTCATGTGGGCACTGGAATAAATGAATGAATGCCCAACTCTAATAACTCTGTAGGTTGTGCTTTTCAAATCCTAAAGACTCCGTATTCCTCAAAATGTTTATGGGTGTATACTGCTTTAAGTGGCAGTTCTTTCAGGAATGCCCTCCTGGGTAAGTGCCTCTTTCAGCTCACCCCAGACCTTCACATAATCTGTTCAAATATCTGTTGGGCATAGCAATGGGTTGTCCTTAAACACTCCAGCGAAACGAAACGAAAAGGAACTCGGGCCTTGCAAAGTGTGATTGGCAAAGATCTGATCTGTCTGGTCACATGCCTTCTTCAACAGCCCAGAACAAAAAACACCACTAACTACAATTGTTTTAATTGGGAGGGAAAAAAGCTTGTTAAATTTGACCAAGCATATGAGAACAAATTATTCAACTGGCTTAAAGATGGTAACTCATTTTTTTTTTTATTAGTTCTTTACCGCCAACTTGTATGTCTCAAGATGACTATTGGCTATTAAGTCAGAGTAACATAGGGTTTGGAAAGAAAGTAATCCCTGTCAGAAGCTAATGGTGCAATCACTGTCACCACCAGCATTTTTCTAATAGATGGATAGATTTTATGGTTTTTACTTACCAATTAAGGCTGATCTCATGTCCTAATTATACCGCTGCCGCTCCTTTTACTGCTGTGCCTTTCCCCACTCCATGACTGAGAAGTCCTTTATGATTTATATTAATTAAAAATGGTAAAAATGTAGACATTAATACAGTGGTTGTTACTGTCACTGATAAAATAACATAACACTATGCCAACCTAGATTTTTTTTTCTTTTTTGACGAGTCCGTTATCTTGCATTGATTGCATGCGGATCCGTTTAGAAACCTTAAACTTGTTTTTGTCGTCTAATCTTCTGACGTTTTTTGTCGTTCAGCTGTATCACTTTCTCGACAGCGACACCTTGTGTGAACGAGAGCGTACTGCAAACTGTCCACCAGGATGAAATTACAACTGCTTTCTGCCAATTAACACCCTTGCTTTGGTTAGATAAAACCACTTTAGTGTCTTTAAAGACATATTTTAAACTTTTTTTTTTGTAAATTACAATTTTATCACCATTGGAAACAAGTTGTCAGATAAAAACAAAACCTGCATGCACCCCTAAAAACCTTGTAGGTGCACAAACCATGTTCCCAGGGCTAAGGGTGAAACAAATCCACCTTCAGTCTTTCTTTTGCCCTTTTGGCTGCCACCGAAAGCAGCAGGTTACCTGCAGAGGAGACCAACTTGTCACATACCAGTCGCTGCTAAAGTCTGTGTCCCTGCGGCTGGCTTCCTGACACCACTCGGTGCCTAACAAGATTTATCCAACATGGCACCGCCTCAGAGACAGGTGGTCAGCCAGAAAAGGAAATCTTTTCCACTTGGTAACAAACAAAATTGTGATGTATCTGCCCGATCGCTCGCTGAAGACCAGCGTGCGGAGATCAAGGTTTTTGTTTTCCCCGCAGTCATGTCCTTTGGTCGCTGGAAATGAATGTCTGCTGTTGGTATACTGGCAGCTTTATTCTTTCTGATGTCCCCTTTAATCCTTCTTCTTCTCCCCTCCCACCCCCGTCCATTTATTGCTCGCTCCTATCATTCATTTTGCTGCGAATCTGTCGCCGTGTTCGTTTAATATCTCTTTCAACTTCGCTCCCCTTTCCTTTGTCTTTGTGGTGCTGCTTGTGTTTATATTACTGAGTGCCACTTCTGTTGAATTGTCCCAGAGTTTGTTGTATTAAAGGCAAAAAAGAAAAAGAAAACATCCATATCCTAGAAAAGGTGATGCAGTGACACTTTTCTCTGGCACAAACCATACCGTCAGGGAAGACTTTGAAGCTATAAATGTCTACTCTGATTCTCTTCACATCTGCTTGCTTTTAATTGGCTTGGCTGTGCCCGTTAGGATGCGTACATCTGTGTGCATAAGTTAAAAAAAAAAAAAAAATTTGGAAAAGTTATTTTTGTTCCAATCTATAAATAAAGCGAGGAGATTTAAGCAAGCCTGTCTAAGTGAATTTGGCCCTCAGAGGAGATTTAGGTGCGGGTATATTTGTGTGCGTGTTAATTTTGCCCCCCTTTTTGAAGGATTGTTTCCGAGTGGAGCCGAAGACGGTTCCCGTGTTTGTCTTTTTTTTAAAACCTGCGTGCGCTTTAAAGGGATGCATCCGTCAACTGTCGGGCCTTTGATTTCAGCCCGGGAATTAAAGCGACTTGAGTAATGTTTTCCCTTATAATAAAAAATTTGTCATGTCCATCAGTGATGTACTGTCTCCTCTCCTCCTTTAAATTATGCAAAGCCTTACCCCCTTGCTCATTTTGTTTGCATTTCTCCAAGACACAATCTGCTCCCGGTCTGTGCAGTTGTCAAATTCTGCTTCCCAAATTGATATGTATATCTGGCTTTTTTTCCCCGAGTGCCGTTCTCACTCTGATGGGTTTTAGTACAATTCAGTTTTTTGCCTTTTTTTATATTTTGTTTTGTTCGTCAAAGTTTGCTTCTGAGATTCCATGCATTTTAAGCTTCCTGTTTATACTTTTCATGAATAGAAACATTGCTTTTGCATAAGCTTTTCTACTGATGTTTGTTTTCATTGACTTTCCTGCTCACCAACATGTGCGGATACGCCGAAACATCGGCGGCGTGTCTGAGAATAAAGCCCCGCGTCACTCCGATACACGGAAAGTAAATAATCAGATCCATCAAACTCCATTCAGAACAACTGAATGTGACAAAAAGATAAATATATGAATGCTTTTCTAATGCAGATTAGTGACTGAACGAGGTAATCGGGTTCCTCTTTGTTTGGGTGACAGATTATTTATTGGATATGACAGATGAATAAAAAGATTTGTAATCAAAGTGGCCACCCAATTTGGCAAATCGTCAAACTGTTGCTCATCCATATTCAATTCCACAGAGCAGGAGCGTGTTGCGTTTGGAGAAGACCGCTGCAGAGTTTCTGCAGGGTCCAAAAAGTCGTAAATGGATCCGACTTTTAGGCCATCATAAATCCATATTTTAAAACTGCAAACTTCATGGTTGATTTTTGCACTATGAAACTGACAATATGCAACTGGGAAGGACTTTATATGAAAACATTTAGTCCTTTAAAAGAAAATCCAAAATTGATCAAATTTTAAAGTTGTTTTTAAAGGTAGATAAATGCCGGTTTAGCAAAAAATAAATAAATCACTGAAAGCTCTGCCTCATTTAGTCAGAGAGGCTCAATGGAACCGCAAGCTAATCTGTAGTTTCAGACAGCAAACAGAATACAAACTTAATACAATTTAATTGTGTTCAATTAAGGCTTTAATGAATTGCATTACAGTTGGTAACTGTAACAATAATTGGATTAATCTAATGAATCCTCTTGTATTTAATTTAAACTTGACTTGGAGTTGCTTACTTTTCCTGCAAAATGCCCCGAGGTTACTTATTAATTGGTACGATATAAATAAAATTGATTAATTATCATTATGAAAACAGGAGCTGAAAACCTAAATGGAAAAACTTTAATCGGTGTCTGATTATACAACAAAAGCCCTGACTAAATTATCTAAAGTATATTATTATACTTCTGTGCTGATGGCAGCATGATCTGTTCAAATTTAGTCACTGTTGGTTATTTATTGATAACCATCACATTTTCTTTAGGTTATTCTGTTTTGGACCATTAATAATGTATTTTTATTATTATGTGCAAGCCAACAAATAAGACTCTTATTCTTCTTTACAGTTATTTCCAAAATGGCTCGTCAGGCAGTGTCGGTTTAACACTATTTTGCGTTAAGATATGTTTTAGAGGGGAAATTATGTTCAATTTCTTGGCCAATGTTTCTTGAAAGTCTTCACGGACTTGGGAATTGACTTCTCAAAATTATGCAAATTTCAAACATACCCTGGAAGCGAACGCTGCTGTAGTTCAGAAATATTTTTGAGTGTGGGAAGTCGGAAAGCTTTCGAATGAGCCCTCTCAGGTGAGCTTGGTGCTCCAAGTTTCCGACTGAGTGCACGGAAACGACTGCGTGTGTTCCCCGTCGCTGCATGAATATGGAAGAATGATTTCCATACGAAACATGTCTAAGACGGGCAACTGATGATCGTGCTTTCAAATCAATAATTATGCTCTTGACAAAAACGACTGGCAACGAGCTTTCGAATCTTTTGAACGTTGTTGCCAGTGGACATGAATATTTGTGTTCTTGCCTCAATCTGTTAAATTTCTATTTTGGGTTTATTTTGTAGTTGGCATCTGTCATGTAAATAGATTATATGGAAACACAGATAAGCTAGTTTTCTTCACTGTCTGACATTAATCGGACTGTGACGAGGTTCTTTTTTGACTTGGACAAACAAAAATGACTGGCCAAGGCCAGAGATCGCTTTAGTGGAAAGAACAGAATGAACAAACGAGCAAAAACGACTAAATGATTACTTCTAACTCAAGTAAACTCTTAAATACCAAGGGGGCAGGGGGGAAAATATAAACAAACTTGTGATAAAAAATATAAAACCCAATACGCTCGGATGACGTCACTACGTTATCATGTGACCCCCCGGCCCCATTCCCAGCGCCACAATCCAGAAACGGCTCTGCTTGAAAATGGAAATGGGAAGTGGTCAAATCTGAAATGTAACAATATGCTTTACTTATTTTACAATTTAAATGTATAGTATGTTGTTCTTCAGCGATAAAACTGCAGTACTCTTAAAGTAGCATTTGCAGTCAGTTGAAAGTTTTTTTTCCTTGTTTCTTTTTGTTTTTTGCGTGATTTTTCATAAGACTGTCTGTGGCCCCAAAAAATTGTCAAAGGGGTTTTTAAATACTTACCACTTATGCCTCTATCTCATTGTATCTTTTTTGTTTTTTGCTTCGCCTCTACATCTATGTCTATATATTTCAGTTGAGGCTGAAAGTATTGATTTTGACGTTGGCACTCCTTTCTCGGTGAACACTCTCCAAGTTCATGGCGGTGATGAATTGGCTTCAGGGCAGAAAATGACTTGAGTGTTCCAACGGCTTTCAGTTTGGGACACATTAGTCTCGGTTCTCACTTACTACGTTGTTTCTGAACCTCACGGCAAATTTCCTTGTATTTGTAGAAACTGGTTTGTGTCTAAATACAACATGGAGTATGGACTGAGCAAACATTCAGCGAGAGTTAATAGTTTTGATGAGTAAGGAAGCCATGAGATGGAGTCGCAACTTGCCAATAAGCATTTGACCAAATATTGGAAGCATTTATGCATGTATATATCTGAGGCATTTGGTTGCATAAATGCAATTTTTCAAAAAATGTTTAAGACTAATATAATCTATATGTATCATTTTCCTTCCTCTTTAGTCTTTCATCCTTCTGCCTGGCGATCAGATGTCACCGTGTATCCGCTGCTAAAGACTTGCTTTCTGCGAGGTGACGGCTTCTCCGACGTGGTCCAGGACTAATTAAGAAAATGACCTGGAATCTGTTCAATTAAGTTTCTCACAGCTTGTCCCCATGACTGTTTAAATGGCCTTTTAACTCTTTATTCACGTAGACTTTTCTTTCACTACATAAGATTCATTCATTTCTATAAGATTTTTCTTTTTACTCAGTGTGACGGTTCTTTGGTTAGCAAAACTCCACTCAAACATCTGTAAAAGCCAGACTTCATTTCTTAATCTCTGATTGAAGCATGATGGTCAACAGATGTTGCAAACTCTCGTCCACTAATTCACACACACACACACACACACGCACATCCTATACCCTCTACTTTATAGTCCACAGTAACGCCGCACATTTCTTTTTACTCATTTATTCAATGCTTTCATGATGCTTCATGTTGGTTTAAGTGTGATGATTAATCTACGTAAGCATCATTTTAATAATGAACAGGACCCACATTTGTAATGTTTTTTTTTTGGTAATATAATTTGGATTAGGACGATCTGTAAAACTCCACTTGATGCGTTTAAAGTTTAATTTAAAATTTGTTCAAAACACATTAAGAGTCTCTTTGGCATTCAGTCCCCAAATCCCCAATGGCTGCAAATCACTGCTGTAGAAAGCAGATGAAGTCAGTGATGTATTTATTAGTTTTTGTCCCACAGTAGGTCAAACAGGCTGCAGTAAATTCATTTTTAGTTGGCCTTTATGTAGAAAAAAAAAATTCTAGTGGTCTGCAGTACTTCAGTTTGAGATTTTTTATTTATTTATTTCTATTTTAGTGGACCCTTGAGCTTGGAGTATTTTCAGGCGTTATGTAACGGTCAGTGCCTAATTATGTAAAAGTTGAATTCTTACCGGGATCTCTTCGAAATCAGCAAGTCTAATCTGTTAAATAGAAACCTTACACTGTGCTTTTCTTTTATTTCTGCAGAGGAAGATTCCTAGTTGGGAGCCAAAGAGTCACAATCTCATGACATCACATTGACTTGTTTACACTTTCCTACACTCGCTGCAAAAGGAACTCTGCTGTGCTTCTTGGGACTTTAATTTGCTGCAGCTTTGTATTCTCTCCCTGTGCTTTAAGAGCTTTCTGATGTGTGTGGCATGATGTAATTAAATGCAAGTTTGTATGCATTTCACTTGCAAGACAAAAATGGGGGGGAAAGCAAATGGTTTTAATTTTCGGTGCAAGTCGTGAGCAATTTGGTAAATGAACTCAAAAGTTATGCTTCTATTTCCTTTAATTTTCCTCTGAGTGGTGCTGATTGTTGGCATTATTCTGATCTACGCATCTTCAGTAACCTGGTTCACACTGAGGACAAACAGGCATGTGAATCCAGTCAAAAAAAAAAAAAAAAAAAACACGAGCTTCTGCGTGTGTGGCTTTAGAGGTCATTCAGCTTTAATCAGACACGGGACCGGAGTTCAGGCCTTGAAAGCAGATATCCAGGAACACACCCGTGCACAGACATGCATCGCTTTACTCCCTCAGACACCCACAGACATCTTCCAGGACCCGCCAGATGCCGGGGCCTCGGCTAATTGAAGTGAGCTCATTGATTGGCTGGTCATCTGAGACAGAAAGCGCTTAGAAATCTAAGCCAGTGGCCACAGGGAGATGATAAAGTCTGAGTGTCTGGTACAGAGTCACGTTTGGGACTTTGCGGCCACTGACAGCAGGCTGGGCGTGCGTGTTTTTTATTAGTTTACATTGCCTTGTGAACATATTTATTACCCTTTGACTTTTTCCACATTTTGGCACTCCGTAGCCACGAACCTGGTTGTATTTTATTTTCAGGTTTATGTGGTGCACCAGCGCAAAGCGGTGCATGCTTTCGGAGGGGAAGGAAAACGATGCATGTTTCTCAGACTCATTAAAATAAATAAATAAAAATAATGTAACCACCCTTTTATTCTGATATTCATAATCGGCATCCATTATAAGCAACTACCCTGGGAAGTCAGCAAGTAAGATCTGTATGTAATGGAGAAGTTTCTTATATTAAAGGGCACAACAACCAAAACATTGCAAAATTAAAACCATTGTCCCCATAGGGAGGCATGGCAGTGGCTGCATAGTGCTCTGAGAATGGGAAGGTAAATTATGTAGAGTTGATTACAGTATAGAGCTAAAAAAAAAAAGGTAATTATGATAGAAAACCTGTTTAACTCTAAAGGATATTACAATGGGTTAATTTTGGTTAAAAGAAATTCATCTAATTTGAAAGGCCCAGTCAAAGTCCACGTCTAAATCCAGTTGATTTGTGGCAAGATTGAAAAACTGATGCTCACAGATGCCATCCATTCAGACAATTTTTGCAAGTTTGATAAACTTCTATCATTCTTCCTCCACTTCAAATATTTTCCCCTTTGTGTTCGTCTGACACATAAAACGCTTAAAAAATACGTCAATATTTGTGGTTCTAATTGGTTTGAAAATGTGGAAAGTAGTATGAACACTTTTTACGAGGAAATGTACAGTAGCTGGCTATAAGTACCTCCGCAAAAACCTGCTTCAGATCTGATGAGCACCTCCGCCGCCCCGAGAAATGATGTGAACGCGAGCGCAAGAACGATGTCACGTTCTCATTGTGCGATCTTAATTCCCCGACTGCATCCGATGAGGCGTATTCCCATTTGCATTCCGCCTTAGAACAAGGCTTTAAAGTACTTTTCAAGCCCAATTTAGAAGCAAACTTTTCAAATTAAGGCTACTTTATGGTAATGAGGTGGGAGCAGTGTGAATTGTAAGTCCATCTGGTGGAAATGTGAGTGAGAAAATGGATCAGAGGCGCTCGCTGCCCTCTTAACTGCTTCAAAGCAGGCGCACATCCAGTCTGAACCCCGCATTGTCCGACGGGGGGTAATGACTGCGTGCAAGACTCGCCTGTGAATTTTCCGAGCGCGCTGCTGAATTTCTTTGAAACGGTGAAGTTGCAGCCACTCGAAACGTGAGGGGCGAAGTTGATTGTGTGACTTGCTCAAGGGTTGGAATCTAAGGTAATCGTACTGTCCTCTTTTTCCAATGTATTATCTTTTAGAGTATCCTTTTTTTTTATTCCAGTGGGGGAGCGAAATTTAGCCTGTTGCCCAAGGGATTTAATCACAATGGAATGCATGTCAAGTCTTGTGGGAAACCATCAGAAGTAGGTCCACGCTCCATTTTGAAATCTTTTTTTTTGTGCTACTTGTACCCTTGTCACATTTGCTTGCAACAAACTCCATTGAGTTGCTAATGGAGTCTTGTAGCATTTCTGTTGTTCTGTAGTGGAACAAACAAGCCCAGATTTTTTCCACCCAGTCTTCCTCCGTCTCCTCTTGGAGTGAATCAGTGCATGTTGCTGTTTTGCTTTTTGTGTGTGTGTGTGTGTGTTTGAGGAAGGCTTGATTTAAAAGCTGCTGCGGGGGACTTCCTCCTTTCCCGATTGGCGATGCCACGAAAACATTCATGGTAGCGCACACAAACACATCTGCGCTCCCTTTCGACGCACGAGCTCCGCAACAGAAAAAAGAGCATCTCTGTCCAAGTGTGCGGAAATGTGTGTGTCTCTTTTCTGTGTGGGTGGCTAGCTGCGCTAGTGGGGGGAAAAAAAAAAGAAAGGGATGTGGAGTGAATGAATTGTGGTGCTGGGGGTGTGATGAGAGTCATCTCTCTGTAGATTAGAAAGGATTGTTTTTCCAATAAAAAAGGAACATTCTCTGCTTTCACTCGTTCTCACCGAGTCGGGAACAGACTTTTTGGGATCAGCTGCTGCAGAGCAGCTACACTGGAAGATTGTTTGAGGCTGTGACATGTAATTTGACTGTTTGCTGATATTTAAATTTAGTTTTTTAAAAACATCCTGTCAGTTCTCAAATCTGGTCGCAGGCATTCAGGGTGGGCAGTGTCTATATTTTGATGCCATTTAGTCGTCCTGGAATGATATGGTAGTATATACTGGAGTACCATCTACGTCATCCACCAATCTTCTTTCCGGGAGGAAAAAAAAAAAGGTTATAGTGACAGAGTTCCTGCACTTGAAATGCATTACAAAGACTGCATTTTAGTTTCTAAACAGTAGGACTTCTTACAAATGGTGTGATGAGAGATGCACTTCAGCAGCATGATGAAAATGAAATGAAACGTCAATAATATTTTTTTGTTTTTCAGAAATGGAGCCAGTGATTTCTAAAGAATTTATAAATGACAAGGATCGGCTATCAGTGTTGAATATTTCAATCCAATTTGACTTGTTCGCATATTAATATTAATGATGGTTTAACTGTTTGGTAGTGTGAATTTCAAAAAGCTTTGCAAAATGTTCTTTTTGTTTCTTTTTTAAAACTCTTACATTTTCATGAAAACATGGTATTAAATATAATTTGTTCACAATAGAATTGTCTACTCAGTTTATTGATGTGTTGTAGTTTGAACTCAAGATGGACAAAGGCAGTTCAGATAAAGTTTAAAACTGTGAAACAGTCCTTTAGATTCCCACAAGTTAGGTCTAGCTTTGCTAGCTGCTAATTGTTAGCAACTGGCTAACAACTAGCTAGCTAATAAGGGGCAGTATCCCAGCCATGCTTAGAATCATTTGTACATTTTTTTCAAAATTAAAAAAAAAATAAAATAAAATTAAGCAATATCTAAAATGCTAAAGAATAATGGAAAAAGTTTTAAAGTAGGTGGAAGTTTTTTCACTTATAATGTTTAATGTTACCAGTCACTAAGACCGGACATCTTTATCGCCCAATAGAGCAAATTCAAGAGCTGCTTGCTCTTTCACATCATAAAAAGAGTCTCAGACAGAGGTTGTCGGCTTTGAAACTTATCTTTTAATGTTTTAATAGAAACCTTAATGCACTGGAGTACTAAACTACCACCCACCTTTGAAGATATGTTCCTTTGCTTGCCAACAAAATAACAAAGAACGAATAAATGCACGCGTTGAGTTTCTCCACATGTAGTGACCTGTGTTTTCTCTCCCTGGGTTTGGATTTATCTTTCCCATGCACCACCGTGTGCTACAGGCTCTGAGATACACGACCACAGCTGCCTCCGCCTCACATGGCTCCGATCAATGCGGCAATCGATGGGTGTGAGGCAGAAAGTGATCCAAGACACCAACGAGCAAATAAATGTTAATAGAACCTCACGATCCACTCGCAGAGACAAAACTCATGCACACGGCATTACGGCGGTACAGCTGACGGATTACGATCTTTCTGGAGGTTGTGAAGGTGTAGCCGTGCATGTGACTGTTGGTGCGCGGGGCTCTCAGGAAGAGGAAACTCCAAGGGATTATAAAGAATCCATTATCTGCTTTATCACAGTCTCCCCTCATCACCTTTAAAAGCAGCACTTTCCCCTCTGACTTGCTACTACTTTGGTAATGATGCTTCTCCTCGAAGAAAACAAATGTCTTCAAACAGGAGGAACTACAGTTTCCATTATGCTGCCACTGATAAGAGTAGGTAACAAGCACATATCCACCACGGGGCGCAGGGGAAATTTGTTAAGTAAAACTAGGAAAAAAAACAAAAAAACATCAAGATTTGAGAGGGTGCAAGTGTAGTTTAATCCAAAATCATGAGCTACGTAGAAATTAATTTAGAGACATTCTTTGAGAAGCTTAGAGGCACAAGGTGAGAATTTAAAATTTCAGTTTTTGCTTATCTTCAAAGTTGTGAACTCCCATTTTGGTCAGTTTGATCATGCGAAGGGTTTTAAGGTTGGAAATGTGTCCGGGTCGCTGAGAAATCCTTTGAACTCATTGTTTGTACACAAGGCCAGGCTGACCTTGTGTTCTTGATCAAGGATAGACTTGAGTTTCAACCTTTGCAGAAAAAACATCAGTGATGTATATAATGGACACAAAGGCAGATTTTTGGACATTTTGGTTTGCTATTGTATGTCTTTTGTTGGTGTTTCTAGAGTATTTTTGGGAATTGAATAAATGACAAGGGGTTAATGCCAAAAGGGCAATTACACCATTTATTGTGTAAAAGATAAAGCAAGGCCAGTTCAATACTATTTGTTCTTTGGAACACTTTTGATGGATACTGACCAGTAAAGTAAATGGAAAGTCCAGTTGTTTAACCATCACAACTGGTCAGACTCTCAAATTCTTATAGTTATCCGTTTTTTTTTTTTTTTTCTTTTTGCTACTAATAGAGAACTGGTAACATTAGTAATGTTATCTCAACTTGCTGCCTTGTATATCCCAGCCTCCCAACAGATGCCATGATATATAGATAGTCAGTATTATTGATTTTCCAGGTGTTGGTCATTATGGTATGTCTGTTTGGGGTAAATAAATGCTTTTATGAACTTTACCGGTTGCTGGATGGAAACCCTTGAGCTGGATTCACATCAAAATCTTTTTGTCAGGTTTGGTATTTGGGATATAATCCATCTTCCACGTCAGCCCCAGATCCGACTGTAATGAGCAGCATTGCCCGCTTGTAGTTTTGTTACTTTTGCTATAGGAAAAGTTGTAGTTGTTGCTGGTTAAATGGAGCCAAAGTTTGGAAGGAAATTTGATTCCACAAAATGCGACCACAAGCTTTAGCTTGCAGATTTCGCACAGGCAATGGTAGGATTTGTATACAAAGGTCTTGGAGGGGGAAAAAAATAAAAATCTGCTGTCCAATCTTTTTTTTGGAGTGTTCTCATATCAAGGGCAGTTGTAGTTTGTGGTCCAGAGCAAAGAAAACCCCCTCCAGCTTCACTGTGCATTGGGCAAAGTGCTCAAATATTCATCTGACTTGGCTTTGCCAGCCCGCTGAACAAGACCTCAGTTTCTCCGTCAGGTCAGAATGAGGTGAAGACGTTTTTCATGTTCCTCCTTCCATCTTTTGAGGATGTTTGCTCACACGTTCTCTCGTTCATATTTAATGGCCGTTCGGTAAACACAAGTGCTTCTTTTATACTTTGCTACATCCAGAAACCACTGCAACGTTGGTGTCAAACGTGTTAAACCATTCAGCGTGCGGTTGGCGCCAACTTCTCCCTTCGGGGGTTGCAAGAATTTAAACTTTAAAATTTTGCTTTGAGGCAAACACACAATGGGGGGAGTGATGCCCTGACTTCTTGATCCGTTGAGAGCAGAGAGATGTTTACAAAGTCAGTTACTTTCCAACAAATTTAATGGGAGTATTAGATTTGGAAAAGTTACATGCGCCCATTTAAACCCCAGGGCAGGTTTTCAAGCCATTTCCCCCGCAACAAAAGCTCCCTCTAACTCTGTTTTCTCCACTTATTTAGTTATGTTAGATCTAATAAAGGACATTGACTGGCTCTTGATGCAATGCCTGCTCCATGCGAGCCGCAGCCATTTCTTGCAGCCTATGTTCCGTCTCCTTGCAAATAAAACTTATCCTTATTTTTTTTTTTTGCTTTTGGCCTTAATGAAAGATTCACATTATTCTGTCAGATAATATAGTGATTTTTTCTTTTCTTTTGCTCTTTCTGGCATGTTCTGTAGGTATATTTTTGGTATTAGTATTAGGCATCATTTGATACGTCAAGGCTTTTGCGCGCATTGCTTGGTTATTGCAGTTCCTTCTGCTTTCAACTCCTTAATCATATCTGGGCAATTTTGTGTGTGTGTGTGTGTTCAAAATCAGTTTTATATTTATTTTATGATATACAGCCAGTGTGAAATTGCGTGTGTAAAAATGAGAGTAAGGTAAGATCAGGTTAACGGGTTATAGTCAGTTTCAAAACTAACATTTTCCGTGAAGCCACTTCTCGCAGTTTGTTAAAGTCCTTTCAATCCGATTCTGGAGAATATTGGTGATCGCTTTTCTCCAGCGGTTTGGAGTGGCTAAAAAGCAGCTTAACTTTTCCTCTGCTTACAAGAACAACAGATTCTCCTCAGATAGGTACATCTTAAATGGAAAACCACGAATATTTTAACTTTTTTCCATGATGTGGCAAACGCATACTATGACCCAAAAAACCTGAGGCGCATAAACCAGAATAAAAGTACTGTATTTCATTTTATTTATTTTTTTTAAACATAAGATATTCTTGAAACTAAGTGATCAGGTGACGAGCATTTTTTTTCAATAAATTTTATTTTTTTTTAGATTTTTTGTTCTGAGTTGTATCATAAATATGATACCTTGAAATTGGTTTTCCTCAGTGACATGAGAATTTCAGATGAATAGGTACACCAGTTTTCCAAAACATTTTTTTTTTAAATCATTTTTTGCTCCTCATATTTGCAACTCCCTTCCCGTCTTCCATCCTTGTAAACACCTTTATTGTTTTTCTTTCTTTATCTGACGTTTTTTTGTTTGTTTTTTTCTACCAAAAATATAATTAGAGAGGCTTTTAAACATGCTTTGAGACTCTGCACTGGCAAGAAGATAGCCAAAATGTGCCAGGCTAATGATGCCAGCCATTTGTCTATGATCTCTCTTTGGGCTCAAGAAAGAATTTGTTGAGCTTACTTTCTTTGCATTTTCCTTGCCAGCAGATTATGTTCAGCTTGCATGTGCCAAAAATAAAAAAAAGTGCTTTTGAGTCTTTTAGTTTTCCCTTTGCAATTTCAAAGCTTTAAGAGTTTTTAATCGCCTAATTATTTCCACGTGAGATATGCGATGTAGGAAAGGGAGTGTAGCCTATTTGGGAAAAAGGCGCACAAATTAAAAAATAGCCAAGTTGCTGCACTTTTGGGGGGGACAAAGACCCAAAATGGGTAGTACTTTTTCTTCCCCCAGTGGAGCTTTGTTACTTGGTTGGGGAAGTACAGTGAATTGGATGACAAGGTAGAAGTTTCCAAAAGCAAAATGTCAAGCTGAAGAACTTTCGGTTCACTGAATTTAAGAAGCTAAACTGTCCACAAGGCAGAGCCCAACATCCGCACGGCACGGGTGACTGGAGATGGATGTAGCATTTACTGAGACCCTAAAGTGAATTTTTTTCCGCCCCATGTTCCTCTGGGAAACTCAAAAACATTTAAAATCTGTATATTTTGAACTAAACGAGAAGGCTAAACAACTGCTCTACTTATTCTTCTGTACCTCCAGCTCTTCCTGTTCGCCAAGTGAATCCTCAGTCTGAACTCAAGCTTACACGTCCCTCTGTATTCATAATCACATTATTAATCTTCCTCATCTTTTTGACCATCATCCAGAATTCCTATTTCCACCTCGTAATTGAAGCTCTCTGCTGAAGCGCAAGTGCTTCGCTGTAGACTTGAAACATCCTTTTTATCTCAGAGCTGGTTGAATTGGAGATCAGCCACATTCCCCATCCTGACGGCACACTGAAATATCAAATTCAGAATTGAACCGATGGAGATGGTATAATATGTGGCATACAGTTGAAATAATATTAATAATAATGATGATAAAATGTATTTTTGTTAAATAGAAATCACCATTAAAGGGGGCGCGTACTGTAACATCAACTTTTTTTGAGCTTTGCATGTTGTAATGTTTGATCAGAAACATAAATAATAGAAATGGAAACGTGCTGAAGGCAGTTTGTGGAGGAGCAGGAGCTTCTTAAAGAGACGGAGCCTTTTATTTCAAGGTTGCAAAGTCAAAGGTCATTTAGGTCATGTTTGATATTTACAGCATTTGTACAACAGCTGAGTCTAACACAGTTAATTGTGTTGTAAAACGGCACTCTGTGCCTGGGAAATGTGCAACGCTGCCCCTTTAAATAATTGAATTTACCACTTAGGCGTGAGGATGTTTCCTTCAGTTGCTTAACCAGCTTAACTGATTTAGATTTCCTGTATGTCTGTGCATCGCCGAGTGCCAACTGCTCACTCCCTGTGTGGTGTTCCCTTGTTTCGGCTCTGCGCTTCCTGTGTCACACATGTGAAGCCATGAGCCAAGGGAAAATCCAACCTTTGCCAGCTCAGTGACCAGTACATTATATCATCCACCCTGGGGTTTCCCCACTATGTAGAATCCATACCTACTGTCAGATTCTTAGGCTAAATCTACACAAACACCCACAGAGTGAAGCTGGTTAAATCTAGTGCTCTCAACTTGACTGAAATAACTCAGTCTGTGTGGGCGAACCAATTTTTGTCATATTGCTGTACAGTTGTCGTCCTCGCAGTGTGTTTTGATGTGTGTTCAGCCAGTATTTGCACTAATAAGCGATTGGCTCTGGGTAATATCCACATTTCCCCGTATGTGGACGCATTAAATATGAAAAAAAAAAAAAAGACCAATATACATATCTATTTGAATGCCCATCGTCTCAGCTGTGGGAGAAAAGCAAATAAAAATAAAGGCAAAACAAGAAGCCAGCACATCCTGACGTCTACCCGGCGTTGGCCGACACACACCCAGACAGACAGGCTCGCAAACACACTCGTTCCCTCTTGTCTGTCAGGCTGCCGGCAGAAGTGTTTGTCTGCAGAGGAAATGGAATTTGATGATGAAAGTACCCTTGAAGCGAAGACACGCGCACATAAACACAAACACATGGCTCCTAAATTTCACTGACATGGCAATATGACAGAAAATGTGCTTTTTTTTCTCTCTCTCTCTTTCTGGCGGCATGCATCAGTGGTTGTGCTCGCAGAGATGAGTGATGGAGGGATAGACCGGCTGGCGGAAGAGAGAGATGCTTGCACTGTAGGCCAGACGAAGGAAACGGAGGGCAGAAAGAGGAGCGAGAGTGAAGCGGACATGTGTTGAGAGTGGTCTGACGGCTGAAAGGATGGAAATTAAGGAGGTCAAGAGTTTGTCCAAGCAAATGTTTAAACACAGGTGGCGTGCTGATTGAAGACGGTACAGCCAAAGGGAAGGTGAAGAATGAAGACTGACTTGTCTGAGATAACAAATGTACCTGCACTGTAAGAATTAAGAGACATAAATTAATGGTTTTAGTGCAACACATAAGATAAATGGCGCATTGGGCATAAAAGGGACTGCATGTCCATCCAATATTTTTTTTTGGCAAGCAAAGTTTAAATGCTTGCTACATCTGACCACATATTGCGTCTGAGCATTTCTTTGTCATTGTGGTATTGCAAGCCACATTGGCGATTTTATTTATTGCATAGCTCCACGTGTAATGAAGCATGGGCCAGTATGAGATCATTACAGCAACTTGGATTCACAACATCAACAGGAATGTTTCAGAGTTCTGAGAGTTATTCCTAAAGGGTGACACTTTTGTAGCATCAGTACGGTCTGTTTTTGCAACTGGAAGTTTTTCCCGTTTTGCTTATTGGAAAAATGAGAAACTTCCTAAGCAACAAGTTTGCAAGTTAAACATAACCGTAAACGGGTTTCCTGATGTGTAGCTCAACTTGAAAAGCATCTTCTTACTCATTTAGTGGCTCTTCATCCAATTTTAGCTCCCACGGATATAGCCGAAGATGGGACTCGCCGTTTCTGATCAATAATGCACCGCTGTCTTTTTAGTGTTCATCTGATAAGGTCGAAGCTCTGAAAGGGCCTCTTGTAACGCGTATTAAAATTTTACCGAAAGGAGAGAAGATGAGGTGGGGGGAGGGAGGGTAAAGCTAAACTGCTTTGGGCAAGAAAGGACGAAAAGCAGAGGAGCGAGCGAGGAAAGACATTAAGAAAAAGACGGATGATGAATCAGAGCAATGTGCACACAAGCATGGAGGGGACAGGAGGTGTTATTCTGCTCTCCATCATAACTCGTTGCACTGGCCACTGGCTTTGCCCAACTCTTCAGACACATCTGTTTATCTTCTGACTTGGTCTCGCTTATTCCAACACCTTCGAGCGTCAGAAAGTTAGGGCACCTTACCAAAATGTTATTTTAAAAATATATATATTTTAAGAATTGGATACTTATACCAATTTTACCACAATGATGGGAAATGTAAAAACAGTAGATATTTGGGAATGCTTTACCGTGGCAAAGCATTCCATGGCTGGCTTGTCCCTTTCTTTGATGCATCGGAGGTTGCTAGTGGAAACCAGGAGACTGTCTGTACAAACAAAACAATAAAACAAAACATTGCTTCAACTGAACTGAAATATGTTCTCCATGCAGAAAACCCCTCAAAAACCAGATGAAACTTGAAGCGTAGCCTTTTGAGAATGTCATGGCGTTGTGCAGAATAAAATAACTTTCTTATGCAGAGATGAACAAAAAAATTAAAGCTCGATTTGTGAAGATTTATTTTGAAAGAATCTTATATTTAAATGAGTGTCCTAATTTTTTTCCTCCATGGCTCTGTGTTTTTTTTGTTGTTTTTTTTTAATCCAAGCTCGTAAAAATGGATGAAATAAATGTACCTGCGAGTCCTCTTGAATCATTATCGGCATACGTTCACGTCTACCTGTGAAAATCAATCGCGTTTCCAACACTTAGATTGCCAAGTTCGGTGAACTGACCTCTGTATTTAAGCAACGTGTTTTTATAGTAAACATATGATGCCGCTATCGGCATTTTCGTCATTTGATATCAGAAAGCGTGTAGCTCTTGGTCCCCCCAATTAGAGGTGTCGGTTTCAATTTTGAGGGACGGCACTCTTATTGATTAGAGTCTGCTGCCTATTTGAATCCCCTTGGGCTCGGCTTAATATTTTGCCTTGAAACATGATGCATTTTGCACCACCGCACGTGTGACCGCTGTGATGGCAGCGACTCTGGCTTCTTTCTTAATAAAAGATCAAAAGTTTGTGGTCTATTTTCTTATTCTGTTGACTAAAAGGAAGAAAAATCTGTATAATTACTGTTCTCCTTCTTTTAAAAGACTCCGCTTGGAGAGGAGGCTCCTGTATGGCTGCAAGAGTTTGCCCTATAGTTGCTCATGTTGTGCCGACTAACACATGCCTGCTGATAAACTCTCAGATTAAGTCATTAATCTGAGAGCATGGACTTAAATATTTAAAATTCACATTCAATACCAGCTGTGCCTTGTTAATAAAATGAAATAAACGCATCCCAGTGTGCACACTCATAAGTTTTAGGAAGTTTTTATGCAATTATTTACTGATGCATAACATTTGTTAAAGATTATGTATAATTTTATCATTATGTTAGTTTAGCCAGTCCATGATTGAGGTTGGACAATGTCCCTCCTCTTTGCTTTAAATAACTGTGGCACTTCGTGGAGATCTGAATAGGAATCATTTTCTGTGATAAAAGTCTATTTTATAAATCCATTAACTTTAAAAGGCAGTAAAATAACGTCATACATTTCATCAGTAGCACATCACACCTGTCTGATCCACCAATAATGGGCAACAAGTTTTCCTGCAGAGCAACAGATGGTTTACTGACTCCTACAGCTTCTGCCTTCAGTAAACTCACATCTTCATCCGAAGGATTTTTTTTTTTTTGCTTATTTTTTTTGCTAAGCAGTTTTCTGAAACACTAAAAAGCTGGCTTATTACTACTTAGCTTGATTATTTGACTCATAGCATATTTAAAGCAAGTTTATTTCATATTTTAATATTTGAGACAATAACTTAACTACTAAGATAGTACTGTAGTTAGGGACTGAAATTCCGTGATCATGAGAGAAATTTTATTTTCATTATTTTTAGGAGTTTTGGTACCTGATATGAACTTCTGTGCTTTTCAGTATGCGATCTCATTTATTTCTTGAAGCTAAACGTCGTGTCTTATGCGTCCGACTTTAGTCGCACGTTCTGAGTTTGCAACACCAACTCTCAGACGGATAAGATGTGGTGGGCATGTCTACTTCTGATTCGTCCTCCTGTCTAACATCATCTCTTTGGTTTTATAAGCGAGTTCAAAAAGCCTCTTTAGTTGGATTTGAATATTACATGCTGAGGGTGTGGCAGGACAGATGCATGTTAGCGGTTCAGATTTAAACTCTATGGCATCATAGGGGGACGTCTAGTGCAAATAGGGATATGCACTGAAATGACATTGGCCTCCTGCGCTTGACTACACAGGTTAGCCGTTCCCCAATCCCCGGTTATATGAATGCACAAAGTAAGTCTTGGTAACACTTTATTTTGAAGCAGTGTGCATGAGACTGTCATAAACATGTCGTAACACAAATGACTCTTCATAAATGTTTGACTGTTGTCATGAAGTGTCTTTTGGTAAATACTGATGTTTTCAACTGTGCACTAAACGTAGCATTAAAAGTTCATGAAAAGTGTCAACTTTGCATTATTCAGTAAACGATGACACTTTTAATGCAAAGTTCCACGACAGCTTGCATTGAAAGCAAACTGAAAGTGTCAACTTTGCATGAAAAAGTGTCATTACTTACCGACTGACACTGCATGACAGCAGTCATAAGCATTCATGAAGACACCTCCGTATTCATGACAGGTGTTATGCCATGCTTATGACCGCCAAATAAAGTGTTGCCATCAGTCTTGGTTAGCAGAAAATCTCTAAAAGTTGGTTAAATGCTTCAGTACCAATAATGTTTATCTTATCAGTGTTGTAAGGGTCTTGTAGGCCAATAAAACTTAAATGTACACACATGCTGCAGATGGTTGCCCCCATCCCCCCCAATCCCCTGTTCCTGCAGAGGTCTGTACCTTTCTGCAGTTCTTTTTAAGATCAATAGGTCATGTCATTATGCCGCCATGGAAGTTTGAACTTTGACCTCTCAGGACTTTTGCTGCATGCTTAGCACATGCACACAGAAACGAAGCCTCCATCTCGTATCGATTGCAGATCGAGTCCGTTCCCGATGCCCGCCCGCTGTTTGTTTTTCACGCACACTTCCACGAAAGCCGTCGTTTTTGTCTATTGCACTTAATTTTCACCTCTTGCCTGTTACGCCTCCTGAAGACTTAAAACGGTGGGCTTCTGGTGATTATTGAGAGGTTGAGGAATGCGTCAGACAGAGATTGCACATTTTTCTAAATGAGAAATGCATATTCGAACTTGGCAAATTACTGTCAGCTTGAAGCTCCGTTGATTTGACGTGCTTTTCAAGTGGTGAAAGATGAGGAAATGGGGAAGAGAGCAGTTAGGCTTGACTGTGGCGCTAAGTGCTAAAGACGGGGGATTTAAATCCCAACATATTCAACATCACTGGCGATGATATTAGACCATTTGTCAAAGCCATTTGTACTAAGCCGTCACTTTGTGAAGTACCAACCAGTTCGTCACTGTCAAAATTTCAAGACGATTTTGCCGTCGTAAAATAATCTGAAAGTGGAGACATTAATATATTTGAAAGCAGGCAATGGTGATATGAACGCAAGCACTTTTTTTTTTTGTCTAGAGGGCTATCAGTTTTATAATTTAGGGTAGTTTACTTTGACTGTAGTTTTCAAGTACTGCTGAGTTTTCAGTGCAGGAGTTTAAAGTTGGTTGGATTTTTGAGAAATATAGTAGAACATTTCCATACTGGCTCATCCCCAAGCATTTCAGGGTAAGATCCAACACCATTTATGAGTTTTGTTTTATCTGGCGTAGTCAAAGCAACATGACTGACTCTGGTTCTTGTACTCAGAACAAAAGGAGAGACCATTGTCCTGCGTTTGCTGCAGGACAATGGTCTGGTTCTTGGAAAAGGTTTTATCCTCATTAGTTTTCTCCAACTTAAGCATGTTTAAACCCTGTGTGGTTAGATTTATAATTAGTCATACAAGACCTCGCAAAGGTAATGTACCCCTAGAAATCTTCAAAATCATAATTTTTTTGCTGCTTGTACATAAAAAAAAAAAGTTTCACTCTTTTTTTTTTTTTTTTTAGTCTGCTTTATTTCCTTTGGGGGTACGGATACATGGACGGATAGCTGCGGCTGAACGAGATATTATTGTCTGTCAAATGTGGGTGTGTGTTCACCCAGAGTTGAAACACAGATCCAAAAACAGCAGTTTTAATCTTGTGGATGAGTCAGAATTAAAAAAAAAAAAAAAAAATCACACCCAGAAAAAGCCAATATGACCTTCTGTTTAGTGTTCACCGGCAGCCGGTTCGTTCACCGGCAGCCGGTTCGTTCACCGGCAGCCGGTTCGTTCACCGGCAGCCGGTTCGTTCACCGGCAGCCGGTTTGTTCGTTTCTTAATTATGTGTTGCAGTCACATGTCGTCAGATTTCCTCTTAAACATTACTGGCACGCTCACACTGCCGAGGCTTGAAACGTCCTGTCAGGAAAAAATAACCAGGAAGAAATGTAAAAAGCTTAATAATAATTAGAGTAATTATGGAATCTCCTTCAAATGAAGGTTCTACACATTTTAATGATTATTTATTGGGTAGACGCCACAGTTCAGTCAGTGGTGAATGTAGGGCTGTAAATAATTGGGAGAATCTGTACAAGTCAAATAAAATTTTCAAATCTGCTGAAGGAGAAAGTTTAGTTAAGATGCGATGAACTGGTTGCATAAGTGATCAAGCATTTTTATTCAGTTTTCTCTGGTTAATGTCATCTTGAGCTGACCTTATTTGCGCACTACTTGAGGAAAATTCTCCAAATCACTCAAAATGTGGAAGCTTTTTTCGTCCAAAATGCTCTCGTGAAGTACTCATATTTTCTGTCAGTTTATTTTGAATCCTTATTCCAAGCTCTTTCTTCCGATAATCTCATTGTGTTGTTGATTTCGACGTATTTTCAGCTCTTTAGCTTTAGCATTAGCATTTTTCTACTTGATTTCTTTTGTTAATCACATTTTGCCACTGATTTGTATCCTGGTCTGGATGTTTATTCCAAAGAAGAAAAAGTGGTCTACGAGAATAGAAAAGGGGGGGGAAGGTGTATTTAATAGAACATGTTTAGAAAAACTCCGAAATATTTCTTTTTAGATTATGCTTTTCCTTCCACTATTATTTGGTTTTTGTTAAATTTGCTACGTCACATTCTTATATCTACCTTTAAGCGATTATGAAATTGACAAAGACGCGAGCATCGACTGCGTCTGTCATGTCGACACTTTTTTTTCCTTCCACTGAACTTTCCATTATTATGATTGGATAGAGTATTTTGAACAGAAATGAGTAGCATTAGTGGGTTTCCATCAATGTGGTTGAGTCAACAAACATTGCAATGATTGCGATTGGGCGTAACGTGTCTGTAATGGAACATGATCTATAATAATCAAATGAAATGAATGCCAACATATATTAAGAAGAATTTCTAGAATAGCAAAACTTAACCTTTCGATTATATTCTAATTTATTGAGGTGTTTCACAGTTGGAAATCGTCCCAGTATGTTTTTGTGTTTACCAACACTAGTCTCTCTTTCTCTCTCGTTTTTTAACAGGATGTGAATTAGAGGAGCGACTCTTAATGAATCTGTGCTCAACATTAGCTATAAGGAAGAATGAGCTAAAACGACAGAGACAGGGAGCAGCAGAGCGCAAGACAGGGTCCCTGCGTGACGTGCCCCTGTGTATTGTGAGCCATCGAAGGATGTTTTGCTTCTTAAAAGGTGTTTCTGCCCCCTCCCTCGAGCGGAGTAAGGTTAGAGGGGGTCTCTGCTGGGGAAATCGCTAGCCAGGCTGAACTAATGGCCGCCGACAGAGAGGAAAGAGCAGTTGAGAGAGCTGGGGGGGAGAGTGGGTACGTAGGAGAGGGGAAGTGGTTCAGTAGAAGGGGGGGAAAAAAGTATTGTAAGTGCAAGATGAGTTGGAGGTAGTATAAGTGGAGAGAAGAGAGATGGATAGATGCGTTTTTTTTTAGAAAGGGACTTTAGTGGTTAAAGTTTGGGCAGCAGAGATGGAGGTAAGAGGATTTATTGCCGGAGACTTTGACAGAAAGTTTCAGTTGTTGAAACGAAAAAGAGGGGGGGAAGGATTTTGCATCCGGCGGCTTTCAATTCTCATCTTACCCCCCCCGAGGAAGATGGGCCAGAAACCAGTCCTACCCAACTGTGCTGCTCACTTTATTTGGCTGCCTCTAGTCTTGTTTTTAATCTGCCTTCCTCTCCTTGTGTTCGCTTTCAGCTGCAACACCAAAATAAGCAACGTTACCAGGGGAGGGCGGCTGATTCCGAGCAAGTCATCGCTCGCTCTTTCTTTCTTCTGCTTCATGTGGATTTTTCTACATTTCCATTCCCGTTCACCCTCCCCCCCACACCCTCCTCTCTGTGTTTTCACCTCACTATCCGTGCTCAACGCAGATCTTCTTTCCCTGGTGTTTGACTGCCAGCTCTGATGACACTGCAACCTCTGATCTGTCCCTCGGCCCCCTGAAGGGGCGTTGTGCTGCATGCTGGTGTGTGTTATTTTTTTATTTATTTTTTTGATGGTTGCAGATCCCGTCTGTCATCTCTAAACGTGTGCGGTTGTGTACGTGGGGCAGTCAAAGACTCTGTTTGTCTTCACATCAATCACTGTATCTTAAGGTCAGCTGAAGCCACCTCCCCGCACCCTGGAGCTGCCGGCTGGAATATTTTCAGATTAGTTTTTTCTTTTCTTCCTTTTAAGTTGCTTAAAAATCCGCTGGTAGTCTTTATTTATTTTACCCACGTTTTATAGTATCAGGATTCTTATCCGGATCTGCAGAGAGTTGCCAGGATTGCAGCCTGTAAGACTGCAGCCAAAGATCTCTGTCATTCAGTCCCATATTGATGTCTGATCACGCACTTCTGAGTCCATCTTTACGTTTCCTATTTTTTTTTTTTTTTTTGTCTCGCTTGACCTCATTTTTGATATAAAACTCAACGTCCCGAATAGAGGTTTTAATATGAGCCATCCGTTGTGTGTTTTAAACACTCGGGTGCTTTATGCATGTTTGCGGAGCCCAGAGTCGCAAACCGAAACGCTCCCTTAGGGGGCGGCGTTGCTATCTGCAGAGCACACAAAGCCTGAAATCCTGGAGCATGTTATTGAATGACAGAAGATTCCATCAAGCAATTTGAAAGGGGGATAAATGAAGCCTTTAGATGTATTCAAAGAATATATAGCATAAAGTCAGATCTAAACATTTTAACCCCTCAAAGATGAGGTGCCACGACGATGATCTGATTACAATTTTGCACAAGACTTGTCTAATGTGCTTAGATTGCACTAAATCAATGGTAACAGACCTGCTGAGTCTGACAGCTGCATGTAAGAGAGACGTCCTAAAATAAGTTGTTCAGGTTGCTTTTTCTGTTTTGTTTTTTTTTTCTTTCCTCTGTGTGCTTGGGGGGAAAAAAAACCCCCGGCGGTGCAGCAGTTGGTTATCGACACAGATATCTCCTGCCACACTAAATCCTCTTTCAAGCAGCTAATATTGACATATGCAAACAGACTTAAGAGGTGCCAACCCGTTCTTGTAAATCCCAGCAGCTCCAAAAAAAAACACTCTGTGTTTTCATCACTAAAATGCCCTTCAGTGGTGCACGGCGCTCCCTCGGAGGTTAGCACACAGCATCCGATGCTCTTTGATGAAACTATCACTTGTTTTTAGATTTGATCGCGAAGTCTTGGAAGGGCAGGTGTTGGTGAGGATAGAAGTGGTTCTCTTAACTTCTTACGCCCCTCTGATGCCCCGCTCAGTTGAAGGTCAGCAAACAGAACCAATCTGTTTTTGACACAGCAGAGAAGTCACATCAGTTTCAATAAAAAGTTTTTTGTTTTTTTTGGAGGAAAAAAATTTTCCCCTTAGTGTACAGTGGAATTGAGACAACACTGATGAAACAAATACAATTCTCAGTGCGCTTTCTCCTCTTCCTTCCAATAAATGTTTAACTTTTTGTGTTCCACTCGGATGTGATTGAGCAACGGTCCAGTCAAAGTCCCGCATCCAGTTGAGAATCTGCCATGAAACCTGCCTGAGCTCGAGACGTCTTTCAAAAAAAAAAAAAGCGGGCAAAGGTTTCGGCCTTTAGATGTGCAAAACTGGCCGAGACCTTGTTCTACAAAGAACTGACTCGGGGGATTTGGATGTAAATGCATGCCGCACATTTCAGATTTTTATCTAACCTCCCCCCCCCATCCTTCTTCTTTCACTTTGTTGGCCTATCGCATAAAATGCAGTGAGGTGCGTGTTTGCGAGAGAGAGACCGGGATTCTGGCAGAGCGCCGTTTTCAAGCCAGAAAGTCTAACGCTCTTAAATTAAACCTTGAGAAAAAGAAGCAAGTTGGAGGCTTTGATCCCGATACCTTTCTAAAGTTGTTCCCTTCGATATTCCCATTTTATTTTTTGCTCACATGCAGGATTAGTAAACAACTTTGGGCTGGCAGTCGTACTTGATCCCACTTCATCTTGTTTTCACATCGACACCATATGCCTCTCAGATGTACTTCATACGGTATTCCCCACAGTCTCCGTTCCTCCTTTCCTCGCGAAGGACTTTTGCTTGTACAAAGTATTCACCATTTGAGGGGATAAAGCATAAGAAATA
Source organism: Poecilia formosa (assembly GCF_000485575.1). Taxonomy (NCBI): domain Eukaryota; kingdom Metazoa; phylum Chordata; class Actinopteri; order Cyprinodontiformes; family Poeciliidae; genus Poecilia; species Poecilia formosa. Next base: position 4,551,402 of record NW_006799948.1, read on the forward strand.
AGCCCAGCAAGCGCGGCTGTTTTCAGGCGAGTAACACACCTGATGGTGTCAATGAGGCGTCTGGACTCCCTCTGCGTGAATCTCACGCGCTCCGTGGATGTTTATTTGCGTCGTCTACGGATGTGTGTGTCCAGATTTTTGATGACATTGCTGCAGACACATTTAAATGAGGGAGGACTCTGTTTTGGCCTTCCAGTAACCTTGTGTATGTGGCTTTGTTGTCTGCCTTTGGCTACCATCTGTTGTATATGGCACTGTGTTTCACCCCGCAGAAAGGACATGATGATCAGTAAATAAGGCTGGATCTATTTCTTTCTTTTTTCTTTTTTTTTTTTACTTCATTACTTAAGCTTAATATTGTCGGCGTTTAAAATGCATCCAACTTTCCCCCAAAGACATCCATCCCCACCTGTCATTAGCTAAGTGAGGCTTTCCACTGATATGCTAAAGTGTGATGCTAATTATTTAGCTTTAGCGAGTAATTAGCTTTCTTGGTTCAAGTGATGAAAACTGATAGTGCAACACATGGTTTGATCTTATTTGCAGTCTGTTATTATGTAAAGAAACTGAGCTGGCTCTTATTTGCTGCATCCACAATTGGGGGAAAATCATCATTTGTAATCAGAACTGATCTCAAAACAGATCAAAGGCAGAAATGTGTTCAGCTGTAAAATAACTTGAATTAATTTTCCCCGCTGTATTTGCATAAGGAAGAAAAAAAAAACTTTTTACGATTTTGGTTTTTCGGGGCTTCTTTTTTTCTCAAGGAAACGTACAAGATTATATAATTATCTTAAAACACGAAAGTATTTCCTGATGTATACTTTGACACCCTCTCTAAGCTATTAGTTATTTAGCTATTTTTCAATGGTACAACTCTGCAAACAAGCAGCTGCCGCACAGAACAGAAAAAGAGAAACATTCTCTTTTTTTATCTGTGGATGCTGGAGTGTTTCATCTGCTGACTGGACTCTTTGTTAGGAGAAAATATGTCCCAGCATTTCAATGCCAGGTGTAACGAGCTATTATTTAGCTCTACGTCAGTACAACGGTATACACAGCATCACTAAGAATAGATTCTGCTGGGTTTTTTTTTTTTTTTTTTTGATGCGGTCATAAATATTGATGGTACAACTCACATGGCTACTTCCTGATTATTCTTTTTTTTTTTTTTTAAGCTTGTGAAGCAAAAGATTTCCGAGATAAGGATGGCAGGTGGGAGTGCAAAACCGTATTTGCTGACTATGCACAATATTATAATTAGCACCTTTAGCTTGACAGCGTATTCTCATAAATATTTATATCCCAGGGCAGGTGTTTTTTTTTTCTTTTGAGAAGGCGTTGAGAGGTTTTTCAGTGGTAGGTGAGGGAAAAGCTGCGTAGCATCCCAACAATAAAATAAAACCAATCTACTGGATGCTGGGGGAGATTTGCATCAGTGTGAAGAGAAGGTTTGCATCTTGTGTACGACTCTTTCTGTGCCGTCTACGTACCTCTGTGCATGTAGTTACTGTCTTGACCTTTGCCGCTATTAGATGTTCACACGTTTCAGTTTTTAGCTTTGACTTTGCAGAAACACGACCCAGGAGTGTGTGTATGTGTGTGTGTGTGCGTGCGTGCTACAATAATGCACCTCAAGCTGCGGTCAAATCAGATGCTTTCTTTTTGGTTCACCACCCAGGATGGTGCAATGACTTTTTTTTTTTTTTTTTTACTTTACTACATGTTCAGTAAACATGAACTGGATCTTGTATTGGTTCATTTGTTGTTGACATTCATATGTCCTGAACTATGCAGGTGTGTACAGCTTTTTTTTTTTTTGTTACCATGGCAAAAAGTTGGGATGACAACTTATTTATTTATTTATTTTTTGGTTTGTGTTTAACTGAAATTCTAATATAAAATCCTGAGATGTGTCATCAGGGGTCACTGTTGTGTAAAGTCATTGCTCCTGCTCTACTGAGGAAGCTTCTCATTACTAAATCATTTTAAATTTTGTTATTAAGTTTTCTCCAAAGTTATGTTAACGAGCGCTAAACACATCCCCATAAATACTGGCTTGAAGCATATGTGATCCGTACTGCTAATAAGCCACGTCTCATTTTGCAATAATGACCAGCATGTTTTGCTACATGCTATTAATCAGTAGCATGCAATAGGTTATTTTCAGACGAAACCGTTTCTAATAGTCTGCTGGTATGCGCTCCGCATGTAGCAAAGGGTTTTTGGTGCAAGCTGTTAAATTAATTCCTACTGTTTAAGCTAACTGTGATATAACAGGTGTTGGGGGTGTTGCTGATGAACACCGCAACTACAAAGAATGTAATTCATTCATGCATACCTTGCCTTTTGTGTAGTATGTGATAAATCCTTTTAATTAGTTCCCAGTATTTCAAGGACTTTCTTTGCCAGGATTTAGCCTTGGCTGCTCCCGCTGAGTAGCTTTCATTTCAGCAAAAATGTAGAGCAGCTGCAAGAGTTTGTCATCGCACTATACGGACAGATGAAGGCCGGTAATGCTTATTAAAATTCATCTGCTTTAAACAGATAAACCTAAAAAATGTTGCATAATAGCTGCCCAGAACTACTGTGCCTTTCAAGAGGGAACTTTTGCGAAGTTTGTCACTCTATAACCTCAATGTGTTTCAATGGGAATCTGTGTTATAGGCGAAACAATTTTGAATAGGAAGGGAAAGTGACGCACGGTTTTCAGGTGAGGGATACAGTGATGAAGTTGTGGAGAAGTTTAAATCGGGGTTAGGTTATAGCACAAAATGCCAAGCTTTGGCACGGCGGCGTGCCGTTCCTTTCATCATTCGGAATTGGAGAGGGAAAGGGCAAATGTGAACCTGCAAGACACGGTCATCCACCTGAACTGACAGGCCGGGCAAGTAGTGCGTGTATCAGAGAAGCAACTCTAGAGGAGCTGCACAATGGAGAATGTTGTCAATAGGGCAATTATTGATTGTGCACTTAAAAGATCCGGGTTTAGTAGAATAGTGGCAAGTGGCAGTTTTCCACAGGACCTATCAAACATGTGGGAGAATCTTCTTTGGTCAGACCAAAGTTACAGTTTTTGGCCCACAAGCAAAACACAGTCCAGATGGAGGGTTGTGGGGAAATACTCTGAAAAATGCCCTAGATCCTGAAATGGTTCATCCCATCCAAATGACACTAATTGCCTTACAAAATGATTTCTATCATGATTTTTACTTGTTGTGATATTACACACCAACACTGTTCAATCCCCTAAACATACCTTCCCTACAGAGAAACATGGGGGTGGTTACTATCATGGTGTGAGGATGTTATGCTTTAGCAGGGGCAGGGAAACTGGTCAGAGATGAGAGACTATTAGAAGCTGCAAAAGACTTGAGACCTGGGTAGAGGTTCAACTTCCAGCAAGTAGGCAGAGTTGCAGTCGAAGTCTGTTTGCGTTAGAACGTCCTAGTCAAAGTCCAGACCCAAATCCAATTTAGAATATGTGGCAAAAGTAGAAAATTGATATTTTAAGATGCTCTTAATACCATTGGACTGAGCTTGATCTGTTATTCAACAGCTATGGTTGACGAGATAAATTCCCAAGAAAGCATTCAAATACAATATGTGATCTGACTATTAAGATCTTAACAGTTTGTATGAATCTTTGTACACAAACGTCATTGATGCTCTTTACTGAAATGCATTTCCTTTGCTTTCAAGAGGACATTTGAGTTCTTCTGCCAGAAGATGTTATCTTCAGGGAGGGGGGGTGGGGGGACGCACACCATCACAGATGCATTTGTCTATTTGACATGTGGAATGCTGTAGTCTGGCTGAAATCTTGCTCACCCAAGGGCATCTCTTAGCAGACGTCAAGTTTGTGTGACCTGGTGATGTACTGTGTGTATACATTTGTTCCACTGTTGTTTTTTTTGTTTTTGCTTTCATATGAGCAACAATGCCTGTCATATAGATGCTGCAAGAGACTTTTCCCAACAATCTGTCCTGCCAAGTGCCAAGAGAAGTGATCTAAAATTGCAGCGTCTTGAGTTTCAGCTCATTCAGGAGGTCATCTGTATATTCAGATTGATCCGAAACTTTGAGCCCTACTTTAAGATGTGTGTGGTGAATTAATTTTAAGGTCATGCCTCCTGTGTCCCCGGCTCTACATTTAATGAATCGATTGATGTTGGCCAACATTAGAGATGCTCGAGTCCTCTAACACTTCCTCCATGGCTCTTTCATGATAAGTGTGTCTTGGATTGACTTTTTTTTCCTTCTCCTTCTTCCTTTTCTTTGTAATGCAATATTAAAAGCCAGACTGAATTAAATATGGCTAATTCAATATTAATTTCAAACAAGGTTTTGGTAGAACATTTGTACTGTTTGCCAGCAGACCCCATATGGGATTGGCTGCTATAAGACACGGAAGATCCTCTCTTTCAGCTATCATTCGCCATTAATTATTTGTTGGCTACTTAAATCTCTGTCTTACTTCATTCTGCAACAGTTACTGCTACGGTTGCTTTGAGGCGATATAATCAAGGTGCCGCCTTTATTTATTTTTTTTTCTTTCCTTCTGGATTTCTTCGGAATGCTAATTTAGTTTGAGCGAAAGTTTGGAAACTCGACTACGGGAGCTTTCCGAAGTGTAAAGTTTCAAATCAAGAGAAGTTGGATTACACAGCAGCGGATCACACCTGCTTAATGTATGCATGGCTGGCATCCACATCTCGGATCAATGAGACTGAGGTGCATTGATTTATCCTGGATGGCCTGGGGCTGTGGGGTTTCTGCAGTGATGACTGAGGCCTCGCCTCCTTCCTGGCAGCTGCGTTTGTAAAAATGCAAGCGGTGTCTTGTATGCGAGTGTATCTTACATGTGTACGCCTAATGCTTGTGGTCACCTGCAATGACTCAAACTAAAATAGGACGGGCGCTGCGTGGCTCGGTTGGTGCAGGGGCTGTAGCCCTCAACGCATTTGTTGTTGGTTCAGCTTCTGCTCTCAGGTTATTTGCTGCATGTCTTCCTGTTTTTCTCTCTACCCTATATCTTGTCAATTTATTGTGCAGTAAACACCAATATTGTAAAAAAAAAAAAAAAAAAGAAACTGAAGGAAAACTGAGTTAAAGTATTACAGCACATCTATTTGCTTCAGTCTTTTTTCTTTCCTATTAAAGAAAGGGAAAAGGGAAATGCTCAGCAGCCTGATTTGCTACATTAACAGATGTTTTAAATTTCTCAATTCTTGCTCAGACTGTAGATATCATCACACATATTATCTCCTCATACAACACAGACTTGAGAGTAAATTACAAGATGAATAAATAATGAGTGGTGTTAAATAATTAATCGCATAACATACACTAATACACAATTTTCCTATGAAAGGGGTTGAATGAAGTCTTTTGGGCTGTGAACAAAATAATTTTAAATGCTGATCATGAAAAAAAAAATATTGCTTGTTCAAAAATGTTTATAGCTCAATTTTAAAGTCTAGTATGAGAAATTGTAGGAACAATAAAATAATCTACATTAATACCGGATAATTTGTTTGATTCCACACGTGCCTCATGTTGCTGATTTGCCTCATTCCTAATTTACACAAACTGTAGGTATGTAAAAGTACAATATCTAATTTGGCATTTGATTGCAAATTAATGAAAGTTGATTAGGAAACCAAAATATGAATCAACACTCTGTGGTAACTCAATATAATAAAATTCTGCAAAGCCGAGTGGCAAAATTCAACTTATTATCAAACAAATAAAGGAAGTGGTTGCTTTTTCTGTTTTTCAATCTAAGAGATGACGTTACTGCAGCGAGACTATTTTCAGGTTGCCTTCAATTACGTGGCTGCAAGTCAGATGTGCTTGGAAGCCATCGACAGTGTGAAGCTGATTCCCTTCTTCTTTCCTTCTTAGAAAACGCTAGCGGTCTGTTTCAGTCCCTGACTAAAAAGGACGGCCACAGATGCCGCAAACAAACTGGCCATTTACTTTATCGTAGCTGCATCTTTCTAACAGTTGAAGCTCTAAATCACAACTTCCATAAATGCATGAGAACTTTTTTTTTCTCTCTCTCTCTCGTTTTATTGCTTAGATGCACGGTTCCAGAGCAGCATAATGGAGGAGACAAACCATATCGCGCTCTAACTTTGCAGGAATAGCAATCGTCAGGTCTGGCAAGCCGACGCCGAATTGCCAGTGTCACTTATAAATACTTGTACCAATGCACTTTCTCCATGACCTACACTAATAAGCATGTACATACGATCACAGCTCCACCATAACACACACCTGAATGTACCTGAAGAAGCCTGTGCACGCACACACACACACAGACGCAGACACCACTCACGCCAAAGCGGTGCCCTGCCACATGCTCCTCAATCGTATTACAGTGGCTCTCAGCCTGTTATGATCTCATTCCAAAAGCATTCAGCACTGCCACAAAGCAATTCCAAACACATTTCCAAAACACATTTTGCCGCGCCACAAAGTGTTACATCCATCACTGGGGGAATAAGGCGTAATAACCGACAGTCACTGTAATGGTTGATTCCCCTGCCAAGGAAATGCGAGTGCGAAGTGTGTGCTAGACTCTTTGTTGATGCCTTTCGGTGCGACGGTGCGCACGCGTATGGGTGTGTCCTTGTGCGTGTGAATGCTCAGAGAGAACTTGACCAACTGCGCTAAAGCCAGGAGCATCTCTCGTCTCTGACACCCATATTTATGTAATGACATGCTGAGGAAATAAATTATAAACCTCCATCTCCCTCCCTTTTTTTATCTTCTAGTTGCTAGAGCTTACCCATTCTTTTTTCTCATCGTCATCGCCAGCCCCATGTCTTCATTTGAAATAAAGTAACACTTCACCACGTCAGTTTGCGATTAAAACGTTCGCACGTGTCTGTCAGACGTCTTTTTTCTTCTTTTTTTTGCCCCCCTCTCGTACTTAAAGAAACGAAGTGAGGAATCACTCGAGATGTTGGCATTGCCGGTAATGGAGAGTTTCTATGTGAAGATGATGGATAACGAAAGGGGGAGAAACATAAAGAGAGAATCAAAGTGAGAATGAAACTCGACGAGATGAAACGGACAAAGTGATCAAAGAACCCAAGGAGACAGCGGTATATAATTAGAATAGAGAAAACAGCACTAAAGTTTGAGGCTGGGAAGAGAAGACAGTGGGAATGCACTGGAGGTGTGAGGAATATAAAAAAACAATGTCATGCAAATATTTGTGTGCTGCTGAAATGTAGTTGGCGAGGCAGAAGATGGGAAGGTGAGAAACTCTATTGAAGTACAGTGTGAGGGAGATTTTTATTCTCAAAGGGATCAATTAGCTTTTCCAGCCAGGGTTCTCTGAAAAGGTACTAAGTATTCGCTAAAAAAGAAAATTACATGAATGTAAATGTGAAATTAAGATTGTGTAATATTGCATTGTGCATATGTATTGTTGTAAAACTCACCTCTATACTTTGTCAGAATATTGTCCTTGCCTTTTGCTATGATACCAAAGCTTGTCCCCAAGCCTCACCCAATGCTTAATTATCTGGATAATAAAGTGTAAGTGGTCAGAAATGTGTTGGGTGGTCCTTCTGTTAAAGGGCATTTAGCATGTAGCATGCTGAAGTGAGTGAATCTTCATGCAGACAGAGCTAATGCATAGCTTAGGATGAAATTTGGTTCACTGCTGCACCATTTTGGAAACATTTGCATATATTCTGTTGCAGTGGCACCTGCATATATGACATTTAGTGCTTTAAAGTTGTGGCACTGGCATTTCTTGACATGTGTGCAGCAGTATGAGAGATGTTAAGTGATTCTAAAGTATTATTAAACATACAGCAGTGTATGTATGTATGTATGTATGTATGTATGGGAATTTTAGCTGCTTTTCTAACGTAGCCAGTTGACTTTATATTGGAATGCTAATTAATAAGATTAATCTTCTGGCACAAAAGTCATGGTATGTATTTTTGGATGATGATTGGATTTGGATATAGCTACTGGTGATGTTTAAATAGCTCTGACTAGTTGTTAGCTAGTCAAAGAGAGCATTGCTATGTTTGGGTTTAGGACCATTTCTCAGCCAAAAAAATATGTTGAAACCAGTTCAGATTGGTAAGGAAGTGGCAAAATTATGTTTGGTTAAAATGTAAATCAAGCACATGAAGCTTATTGTCACAACAGGTAAAGGCCAAAGCAAAACCAATATGAATTTTCTGTAATCTCCACTGAATCAAAGGTGCAACAACCTTTTTGGATGGACTGAACGTCAGGTTGCAGATGTGATGTTCAGTTACCTTTTAATTTAACCAATGAAAAACTACAAAGGTAATCAGTTTCACCAATATGCTCATAAAGAATAGGCTTTAAATTATACAAAACCTTGAATGTTTGAACCAAGTTGAGCAATTTAAATGTAATACCGTCAAACACACAGACACAAAAAAAAAATATGTAGACCTCTTACACACTTAAGACGAAGTAGGAAATCCCTCACTCTGAACTAAGATGGGAAACGCTGAAAGGGATTAATGTCAGGAAATTTTAAAAAAAAGTTCCATTAATACGAGGGATTTGGTCAAAGTGTATGTAAAACTTCTAAAAACCACTGAGCCTAGTGGGTGTGTGTGGATGCAGCAGGCTGCAAAGAGGGATCTTCAAAGCCATCAGACTTGAGCACAGCCACACAAACATGCGGGGTGGGGAAAAAATAAAAAAGCGATGCCTTTTCTTTGATCTATTGATGCATCCGGCAGGAGGAACAGAATACAAAAGAAAAGCCACGCGATTTTTGCAGTCGGGGCAATTTCATCAGCCTCTCTCTAGCCACCGCTTGATCATGGAAAAGTGAAATGGAGCCACATTAAAGCTTCGGTTGTGTTCTATCAAACATTCAATTTTTTCCCTGCCATACGTTCTTGCACGGCTTGAGCAACTGCTCCTTTTTTAGCTAAATAGACACTTTGAATAATTAACAAGGTTGGGAGTCAAATGAAACTATAATGAAATCGTCAGATGGGAGGAAAGTGGAGGATTTAAATGCCAATAGGGAACAGCCATTTTCTTCCAGTCTTGTCATTCTGAAAAGGTCACAGTCATGCATGTCTTCCCTTCTATTTGGGTGTTTTTATTAACACACCACAGGGAAATTGCTGTGTCACAGGATAAAGTGGGATGTCTCTTTCAATGAGCTGATGGTCTGGACAGTCTTTAGGAGGAAGATATTGGCAGAGGCGGCGAGTTGTTGGTGGAGTGGCAGAATTGACGCGTGGAGATGGATGATATTTCAAAAAAAACAAAACAAAAAAAAACCCAACCTCGTCTCAAGATGCGATTGTTAGCTTGTTGGCGAATCAATTTTTCTCTCTCTCTGCTAATAATCTCACAAACTGGCAGGACCGACGGCATTCTCATTCACCGTGTTACGGCTTCAGAGACAATTCCTTCTGGAAATAAATTGAAAGAGAGCACTTGATAAAGTTTGATAGTACTCGTGTAATAAAGCTGCTCATCCATTTAGACGACTGACTGCTCGCGGGGCTTTCGCGGCACATGACCCGCCGCCTCGCAGCACCTAATCATTGCCAACCTGGCCAGTTTATTTCCTGAGGATGCCATTTGGTTGCCTGTGTGCTCAGTTAAGCAGCTGCTTTCTCTAAGTTAATACTGCAGATTGGACCGCAGATGATTAAATTATGTGATAAACAATGTTCCAGGGGAGAATTTCTTTTATCCGTCACATGGACTGAAAGTATCTCGATTATCCTAAAATACGACAAGCTGTTTGGGGAGATCCTAGAATGATCTCGTGTTTTAGTCGTGCTCACACAGACAGACAGGGCGGCAGACTAAACTGTCTGTCAGAAAGTACTTTGTTTTACAGCTGAAGTCATATTACCGTGCCCCTTCGCAAAGTGATTGACAGATGGATTGAGACAGCAAGCCAAAAATAACAGAAAATACAAAGTCATCAGTCCCGCGGCAAGATGAGAACAGAGAAGGGAAAGACGATCGGCCCTTTAATGCACTTTAAGAGCTGAGTATTGTTCTTCTTTGACTTTCTTGGTGTTGAGTGAAATATTGTGGATGTTGACTGAAGGAAAAAAAACATTACAGGCAGTAGTTTCTCTAAGTATTGAGGCGTTATCGGTTCTAGATGTGCAATACATATTGCATATGCCATTATTTCAATTTTAATCCGAAGTAGGTGTGCAGGTGCAGGTAAAATTAGAAATTGTTCAGCCATCCAATACCAGTTTAGTTTTGCCTACAGTCTTGAAATCGTGCAATCCCATGTGTTTGGAAGTCAGACTAAAACTACAGAAAAGAATACGAGAAGATGGCAGTAAATGTTTCTATGGGCGGTGTTGGAGAAATGGTTTGCTTGTGCAAAGTTAAAAGAGCAACAGTGGCTAAGCTACTGTGTTTGAACATGGTTGATGGATAAAGCTGTCAATGGCTGCCGTCAGATTTCCAAAGAGGCAGATATTACGGACGTGCAACAAGTCTTGATGGCAGCAGACTAAATATGAATGGCACTACTCGCCCCCAAAACACAAGAAAAATCAGCTCCACTTTGCTTGCAGCAAAATGCATAAGTCGGAGGTTTTAGGGTTCTGCTGTCATAAGTGATTAGTCAAAAGAGGATCTTTCCTGTCAGAGTTGCGTCTGGAAGAGAAGACTGAAGCGGACGTGGAAAAGAACACCACAGCTCTCGTGCTGAAAGCCTGCAGTGTGTGAAGAGCTGGAAGAATTGAATCAAGTGTGGGCAAAAGTATGAATATGAAAATATGTCATGCCGTCTGTGAGGAACCTGAAGCTTTGATGTAATTTCCTCCAAAGTCCACCAAAGCTTTGTTTGAGACGAAGTTTTAAAATAACATTTGCATGGCTATCATGGTAATTTAACTTAAACTCTATTTATAGAATGATTAAAAAACAAAACAAAAAAAAACAAAAAACACGAATGAACCAGAAGGCAATTCCCCGTGAGGGTTGATTCCTGCTGGATTCTACTGGAAGAACTAAAGATGCTCATCTGAAGGACTTGAACAATAAGACTCCGGTAGATACTAGAAGCATTTAGCTCTTAAATTGTTTTGTTTATAACATGCTTGTTTGTGCATTTTGGTAATGCAGCTACTTTTCACTGAAGGTTGAATAATTTTAGATGTGGACTCTCACGAAATGGAACAATTGGCTTGGTGACGAATGTAACGTTCTCCGGGATTCTTTGTCTTCTGCCTCTTCGATAAGCGTGTTCATTTGGCGGTGAAGACAAGCAGCCTGTGGCCATTCATTAATAACTAATAACTGTGCTGACCTCTCTCATTATGACTGTCAAATATATGCCCCTCTTTCAGCCCTGTTAGACCTTTAAAGCGTCAGTCAAACTCACCAAGTCGGCAGCGTAGCGGGACTCTGCGAGGTCGACGTAAAGCATGATGCATACGATCACCGGCATCTTGCATTTCTACAGTGAAACGTATCCTTGATGTATGAAATCCCATCAGTTTTGTTTTCAGTGTTCAAATACTGAGAGAGGCTACTAAAGTCTAGTGATTTGTTCCGTCATTGCACACTTGAAGGCAAGACATCCAGCAGTGGAATATAAACATTGAGGTCTCTTTCCACCTTGGATGTTTTGTTTTTTTTCTCAGAAAGCATAGATGGTGAAAAAGAGACTAAGTCCTACCTTGAAGTGTTTTGTGGAAGGTGTAATATATACAAGCAGTGTTGCAGAACCTTAGGTGGTGAGCGGGCTTGCTCTTTCATATATTGAAACGGTAGAATATCAATAACTCAGCAGCTCTGAGATACCACAGCTGATGGTTGAATGCAGAGCCCTGCGCCGATCCCGTCAGAAATCTCATGAAGATGCTAGAAATGGTCAGAGGGCGTCTCGGTCCCAGCTTGAATTTTTTGGGGGTACCTAGTCTCGTAGCAAAGCTCAATTACCCTCAGTAATGAATAAACGTACGATATTGAACGATACGTAAAAAATGCAGAAACGAAATGGTTCGACGGGAAACCAAGGCTTCGTTTCTTGCGAAGCAAACATGCGAAAGTTGTTATTAAACTCTGTTAGTTTGGAAAATGCTTTGAAGCTTTTACAGTTGTAATCAATCAATGTCAAAAACATTATTCCACACGCTGTTGCTTTTAAAATTGAATATGTATCGCCTCAAGAGGCACAACTATTAGTCTTCATCCAGTTAGCTTTTCTCTGCATTAACGACTTGGACATTGTTTCATCGTTTTCATCTGCAAAGTCACAGAGAACTTGTCAACATGATTGTATTTGGGCCATCCAACTCATTAGTTTACAGTATTATTCTCTTTTCTAGCTAGGAGCTTATAATCTGTTTTAATGGAAAGAGCACTTCTTCATTGTGTGTAAGGATTAGACTCATTTGTGGTATCCTTAATTATCAAGTGATGAATTAAACAGGTGGATAACAATTCCTCTGTTTTCTCACAATACAAATAAATATATATATATAATTTTTAAATAGGACTTGTTAGATATCTGAATCTTCTAACACCAACAGTTAAACACTTTACTCTAAACCCTACCACATAAGTGGAATAGAAGCCCGTTACCATTGGTTTTAAAAGCAATATAAAATAAAAGAACTGAAGTCGGAACATCCTGGCGCCGCTAAAGCATGTAGGTTGTCGCAATCTGCTTCTCCAGGCAATTACTTCAGCATCGGATTGTGTGTCACTTCAAGGCAGACTGCTGATCAAGCCCGGCGAGATAAGTGCGAAAGCAGACGTGTGGTTGACTGAGGAGGAGCGGTACCACCACATTACGCTCCGCTCTCGAGTTAAAAAAGCCTGTTTAACAAAACACAAGCCCCAACTAACTTCCTCGGAAAGTCGGGGGAAATTCTGAACGCAGCAGGCAATGAAACTCAACTTCCTCTGTGGGATCAGAATGTGTGAAGCAGCATGGGGAACGGGTGAGAATTGGTGAGAATAACACAGAGAAGATGTCTGTTATGGAAATAGATGAGGAGTTTGATGGTGTTTGAGTATCGTGCAAAATCTTGAACTTGACTTATTGGGTCTGTTCGTGACTGAGAATGAATGCAAAAGCTTCCCTGCTATTGCAAATGCCTGATGGCAGTTTTAGGGAATAAGTGTGACATATATTGCACATGTGTCAAACTCAAGGCCCGGGGGGAACATCATTAAGACCCTCCAGTTTTTTAACAAATCTGCAAAACTCAAAGTTCACACAAAATTCACACAAAATCTGCAGATTCCCACATTTATTTCCCCTTTTTTTTTTTACTTCAAATTTTCCTCAAACTTTGAGTTTAAGTGACTGCTTCCTAAGCCTTCCTCGATGTCGAGCTATAGCCTGTGATCGATGCGGCGATTAATAAAAAGCCACGTTTAACATCATACATTAGCACAAATATCTTACAAATGTTTCTAAGTTGGCACCATAAAATCTATGATTTTAATCTAAAAAAAATATATATATATATATAAAACAATCACAAAATTCTGGTTGGTCTGGTCAGTGTGAAAAGATGTCCAATATTATTTAATTTTAAGAAACACTTATTGAATGCTGAGACAAACATCTCTTTACTGATATCTTAACAGTTTAGTGGGTTTTTCTCAACACATTCAGATTTTTTGATGTGGCCCAAATTGAAATTGAGTTAAACATCCCTAATATATTAGCTTTTTAAGGAGTAATAAATTTTTCACAAATGGCCAAGATGGTTAGGACTTTTTTTCTTCTCCTTTAGGGAAATGATATCGGCATCAATTTGGAATCACTCTGGTTATCATTGTTTTGATATATAAATATGTTGGGTGATGTAAAAACATTGAAGCATGACAGAAAAGCTAAACATAATAAATACATAAGGAGGCAAAACACTTCTTTTTCCCCACACTGCTGTGAGTTTTAGAATTAATAGCTTAGCTTCTAAATACTCTGCCAGTATTTTTCCAATGTTTGCACCGTTCAGCTACGTTTTCTTTTTATTTTTTTTCTTCTTTTGCTGCAGGACACAGTTTTGTTTGTCCAACTTTTAAAGTCAAGTGATCAAAGGCTGAGAGAGGGCGCCTGTTTTTTTTTTTTTTTTTTTTTTGAGATTTCAGGAGAGACAGAACAGCAAACCAGCGGCGTTTGGCCAGAGGTGTAAATAACTGAAAGCAGAAGTGGAGTTCGGGAAAGACGGCGGGGAGCGAAGGAGATGAAAAGGAGCTCGGTGAGATGACACAGACACGGTGGTTGCTCAAAGCCAGACGGGAAACCTGTGTAGAAATGCATATTTTTTGAAAGCGCTTTTAATTTGACGCCGCGCCAGCTCCCGTAGCCGCTTGCTGTCTTTGCCGAAGTTTTCTGAGCACAGTCCAACCGGGTATCGGCTCAATCGTAGCCGCACGATACCGTGTCCATCATTGGCAAAACTGGGGATTCATGTAAAAGCAAACGAAAATGCCAGCGATGATTAATTGAACACTTGTTGGTTGCAGCACAAACGAGCTGACCTTATGCAACCACATGACATTTAGAGGCTGATGAGACAAATGAGAAGGAAGTGTGGAAAGCCGAAAAAACTGAGCGGAGGAACAAAAATCTATAAATGGAAAGAAAAGGAGACCAAATCCAATGCAAACATGCAAAAAAAAAAAAAAAGAGGAAAAGTTGGTTGTTGTTTTTTTCCTTTTTCATTTAACGATTTTGGGTCAATGAGAAACAAAAAAGAAAGTAAACCAAGGAAGACACTAAAGTGAAATGTAGTTGTAGAGGTAGAAACAACAGTGGTGGAGTTGACCTGCCTGAAGTACTTCCTAAATGCTTCAGAATTGGATGTGAAAATATGTACCGTGGCAGACAGGCCATTTTGCTTCAAACCTTCACTGTATTTCCAAATATCCTCAGTTGTCCCTCTTTTTCTGCCACACATATTGCCTCCATTTAATTTTCTATTATGAAGGTCCAGACAGCCAGCCATGACCTGCTGCCCTGCTTGCAGTGTCTGTTCAATGAAAAAAAAAAACAAAAAAAAAACTCAGTCTTCCCAATGGAAGTGTAGAACTTTTCATTTCTATAATTAAAAATCCTTTTTACTCATCTTGTTTGGTATTGAAAAGTTCAGAGGAACTGAAGTTTGGGTTTTCGTTAACTGTAAGTAAAATGTTCAAAATATCACTTTGTGTGGCAAAGTCGATTTTTATCAGTTAAAGAAATTAACTTATTAATTTTTTACCCTATATAGTTCTACCTGCTGATGAAGGAGAGGCTTATATTTGTAAAATGTTAAAGTTAAGACAAAGATAGGGAAAAAAAAAACCAAAGTCCTCAAAAACATTTATTTGCTTGCTTATCACTTTAAGTAGCTTTACTTGCTCACGTTATTAAAAACAAATCTCTTTCTTAGTAACTTTTCCTCACTCGCGCAGCTCCTAAGCATGAGCTGTGCATAATGATGAAACTGTGGTTTTATTGAGGAAATTCAAGTATATTATGTTTTCTTCTGACATTGCTTTGAGTGTTTGCTTGATAAATAAGGCTGAGTGACTCCCCGCACAGCTAGTTTTATTCTGGTCCCCAAACTTCTGTTCTTTCATCTGTTATATGATCACAGTCAAATGGTGAAGCTTGGGTTTAAGATTTTAGCATTTAGACGGTCTTTCGTCTCTCTCTTTCTCTCTCTCTCTGCACCTTTAGTTTTTGCTTTCTTTTTCTAACATAAACAATTCATATTGATCTTTTTATTCTTCTTACTTCAATTCGACGCCCCGTGCGTTGCTCGCCTTGGTTTCTCCTCAGTTCTTTCTTTCTCTCTCGCGCGCCCCAGTTTACTCCCACCGGTTGTATTATAATCATCCATCCACCCGTCCTATCGTATTAATATGCTGTCGGCAGCGTGATTTCAGCAGTAGCTCTCTCCATTAGCTGGCACTGCATTAGTGCATTACGTCCGTGTGCACAGTGCTGCCTGTTACTCAGACGGACACATTAACAACATAATGGCAAACGACTAGCTGCATTCTAATGCTACCGAGCACGTGGGCATGCGTGTGCGCACGCACCCCTCCAAAGTTTGCTTAAATATTCATGCCGGCCCACATGAGATAATTATATTGTCAGACTTCCATACATGCTTGCACATACTTAAATACATCCTCCACATAAACACACCTGGTCAAGGCGGGGGGGAAAAAAAAAAGAGGGAACCTATTAGAGTTAATATTCACCCAGTCCGAGTCCAGGAAATAATGCGAATGCTAATGCGGCGAATGAGTCACATGCGTTTGCTCAGTGGGCAACACAATTCAAGAAGTGATTTTTAAAAAGTAGTGCCTGATATCTATGAAGTGGGTATAAAGTACGGCAGGAAGGTCAGGGATGAAGTTGAGAAGTTTAAAGTACGGCTAGGCTATAAAACAATATCCCAGGCTCTGAGCGTCCCGCGGAGCTCCGTTCAATGTGTCATTTCATAAAAGGGGACGTACAATACAGCTGCAAGGCTAAATTCCCCATCCAAAGTCGCAGGCGAGGGAAGGAGAGCATTAGTCAGACAAGCGGCTGAGTGGGTGATTCAGGTGAGATTATTCCAAAAAAATGTTTTGGACTAAATTCTTTGGTGAGGTAAAATGCGTTTCCCGATTCTCAGCACCAAGCAGGGCTCTTAAGCTTTCCGTCGGCTGCGCAATCACAACAACAAAACGCCGAAACAAATACGCAGCTAGCAGACGATTTTTTTTTTTCATCCAGTGTTTGTGCGCCTCCCATGTCTAATGCTGCTGTGGGGAAAACGCCCATGTCGAAAATCTCCACCGTTCCATCTGCTTTGCGATTATCTCGTGTCGGTCAATCGCATACAATCCCAGTAAAATGCAATGACATTTGCGCTTGTAACATGACAAACTACAAAAAAAACAAAAAAAAAACTACAAAAAAAACTAATGGTGTATGAATATTTTCGTAGCTACTTTGTGAGAAAATGTCAGTTGCAGAAAATGGATGGAAAACACGAGGGGTGTTCAGAAATGGAAACCGCTTCCTCTCAGCGCGTGTTCCTCCCTCAAAACACAGAATGATGGCGCTTCCCTCGAGACTACATGGAGCAGATAACGAGCCGGTCCTCCAGCTCTCTCGCCTGTACCGCTGCCCGGTGGGATGCAGGAATCATTCGTGTTGGTGGGTACCTTTATGAAAGTGGAACGTGAACAAAGGTCAAAAGTGTGCAAACGTCGTATTCCCCCTCCTTAGCCTCGTCCTTGAACGTTTCCAATGAGCTTCAGCTGTTTCCAAGGTGTGCGTATTAAATTAGCATTACTAAATATTTTCTGAGTGCAAACAACAGCTGCTGTGTATATCATTAAAATGTTTTTCCCAAAAACATACCAAGAAGAGAGGAGGGTGGTAAACATAAATGCAACTCACTAAACTTTAGACGACATAAGTTTATTTAGGCAACTCAAATAGCTGTGCTAACAAGCTAACTGTCTGACATGTGATCAAAGGAGCGTCATTTGATTGGCTGAAAGCTGAAGGTCGTCACACTGGCCGGTTAATTTTTAAAGGCTATTCTTTTTTTTCCATTTTTATTTATTTTTTTCCTGTCTTTTTGTTAGTGAATTTATAGCAAAGAAACTCAAGTAGATTAAAACACTGTTATAGATTCAACGTGTAAAAAGTCTGATTTGTTTGAGACTATATTTAATCAAAAGTAGCCCTTCGGTTTAGCGTCAGCAACTGAGCTACAACTTAATTTGTCTTTTCTTACTTCAAAATAAGGACTCAAATGTAAACAGTCATGTGAAGTCAGTTCCCTTCATATCAACAATATAAACTCTCTTTCTGCCTCTAAGAAAAAAAATTGCTTTTAACTTTACTCACAATGAGTGGACACTTTATCTGCTTCGCATTATGCTCCAGTGAAGGGTTAATTCGCCCTTCGTCGTTTTGTACCCAGGCTTTGAAAGTTCTTCCCTACCAGCTTTGCTTTTGCACTTGTAAACAAACCTTTTCAATTCTCTGTATTTAAAGAATTGCTAATCACATTGCTTTGGAATTTCAGTACTTTAATGTATTAGGGAGATGAATACAAAAATTTAGCTGAACTCTCCTTTTTCTATTCACTTTGTCTCTGTTTTACATTTAGGGAGCTTCACGCCGAAATGAGATATTAAAACGACCCAAAGTTGGTTTAAAAAATGGCAACTGTTTAGCCCCATTTCTGCACAGCAGACATGCACAAAACCAGCTTATATTGTCAAAATACGCGAAAAATAAAATAAATCCCTTAAATTTAGGATATGAAAAAAAGAAATTGCAAAAGTATGAATTGAAGGAGGGACAAAATCACCCACTCTTACTCTGTATGTGAACTGGGGAAAGCTCCATTTTCTCTTGCTTCTCACTAAATTGTTTTCAAACCACAGGATTTGTCTAAAACCCCCGTACGCCTTCATATCTGCAAAGCAGATGCTTAAAGGTTTTCTAGAAATAAGCCATATTTAGGTACGTAATTGAAATTTATTGACTTCATTAGGTACAACTAGCTTTTAGAGGTTCTGTTTTCTGCCGAAAACCCTTTTGAGGAAATGGCCACTGACCGAAGATTAAAAATTTCTTTCAATATTTAAAGATTTAACTGATTCTCTTCTGCGGGCTGTTAGTGTGAACCTTGAATTTAATGGGATTTGTGTTTTAATAACGGTATACAATCAGTTAGAGGATTTCAAATTGAAAAATTGAATAAAGTGATATGACCTTCTATATATTAGTTGCACAGTTATTGGAACTACCACTGTCTTGTTTCACTGCTAACCTGTAGGTGGGTGCGCACAAATGGTCTCTTAGTTATGCTTGGGAGCACAAGAAATAGATGAGCAGAAAGTCTCGCCATCTGCTGTGCCGCTGTTTGAATCTCGAGACAAATGTTAGAATGTCAGAGTGCATTTGTGCTTTTCTCCTACTCTGTGAAGACACCAGGACTGCTGTGGCAACAGGCTGTTAGGTTCTGCAAATTAGAGTGGGTTTAATCAGCGTCACAACAAACACTTGGGGGGGGATCATCTCATCTGCCTCTGCACAACACAAGATGTGAAGGAAACTCACCTACTAACTGGGATTATAGCGGCGAGCAACAGTTTTCAGCGTGTGGTGCTCAAACATTTTCAAATTTCTTAGTGCGCTTGGCTGGAACGCCGACGCTTAATGAGTTTGAATGCGGAAATGGGTGCCGCCATTTTCAGTTCTCCTCCGTGTTAACTCGACTGAATTAAAGCGCCAGTCTTGACAGTGCAGTCTTAAAATTTAAACCTTTACTCAAGCTGTGGTGCGGCGCGGACCAGGAGAGTGGAGTGTTATATTAACAGTGTTAGGAAGATACAAAGTGATTTTAGCAGCTGATGGTTGGTCTACGTTATACTCGCATGGCAGTGATTGCAATTGTTCAGAACCGATTTTAAAAAGTTGCTCGAACAGATATCTCCCAGTTTCAGTTGCAAAATTCATACAGTACAGTCAAAAAGACATGAAAAACATAAATCCATCCTGCCTTTTATCAACCACTCAGGATGGTGCTAGTTGAATAACAGTGTGGGAGAAATTTTTCTTTGCTCACCAGTCGCCCTTTTCTACCAATTCCTCGTTGTTTAATCTCCAAACGCCTGGCTGAGTGTCTTTGCCGATTATGTCCATCCCTCTATGACCACAGTGTGCCCGTCTTCTCATGTCTAACAGGATTATGCATCATTTCACAAATCTCAAATCATCACAAATGGCTTTTTGGTACGACTACAACTTCACTGCACTCGCGTCTGTTTTTATCTCTAGGCATGGACTGATGTTTAAAAGAAAAAAGTGTCACCTTTAAACTAACAGGTTTTATTGAAATCACGTTTGCCATCGATTCAGCTTTGTAAATTGTGAGAGCGTTTATTTCAGTCTTTCCAGTGCACAATGCTATTCAATAAAAGAGTGGGGGTAATTGTTTTTAATGATTTTTCTTTTATCTGCACAATAAACGTAACTAAAGCAACTGATGCAGACGGGATGGGAAATAAGCTTGCAGGGAACTATATTAACACACACATTTTTTCGTCTTATACAGTAGTATGATTTATGATGCGCTGTAGTTTGTCCACTTGTGCATTGCTCTGGTTTTAAAACTACATATGATGCAGCAGGCAAATTAGCAAACTTTTTTTTTTTTTAACTCTTCCTGTTATAAGTTTCCAAAGTGATGTACAAAACATGACTGAAGTAGCCACCTGCTGGGCTAATGGTTGAGCTCAGACGGGAGCCTACAAACCGAGACGAATCAAAACAGGTCACGCATGCATAACAAGGTAAGGAGTGCCGCTGCCCCCACAGTAACTCAAGAAAACACACACACCCCTTTTAATCAAAGCAATTGCTTAGTATGATTGAGTTTTGCATGGGTGCACGTGAGTGTATACTGCGTCCCGCTTTCTGTGAAGTTTGTCATTTTTGATTTTTCAAACAACTTGCATCAAACACCGTTTTTTGTTGTTTTGTTTTTTTTTTTCTTGCCCTAGCAGAATGCTCGAGTGATATCCAAAGACTTCCTATTGTAGCCCCTCGTTTGCTGCTAAGTTGTTTTTCATTAAGAAGATTGTAAGTGCTTTCCTCGCAGGTCTGCTGGCGTATTGCATGATGTATGAGGCTCATTTTAGAGTTCAGCAATGGAAATGCATGCCTAATGGGTTTGATACAAGGGAATACCTTTAGTAAAAATCAAACATCCTTTGAATCAAAACTCTCCAAGTCCAGCAGGTTTTGTTTGCTGGTTTTGTGTACGTACCAACTACTCTGTTTTTTACAAAGCAAAACAAAAAAAATAAAGTTCCCTAGCTGTTTTTGCCGTGCACCTGGAGACATTTACGGCTCCAGGCGCGTTGCGTCACCAAGAGAGCGAAAGCGCAAAACTTGCAGGACCAGACTGCGATTTTGTGCAACTACAGGAAAATCTAAAACATAAAGAAGTTTGAAGTTTGAATACTTCAAACTTCTTATGTTTGAAGTGTTCAAACATCAGAATACAATCTATCTCTCCGAGTCTCCAGGAAACGGGTGCAAATGCACATCAAAGGACAAAAGATGCTGCAATGACGCAAACTCCAAAACATACAAACGCAAAAAATGAAATGCAAGAAATCAACGCTACAAACAAACAAAAAATAATAATTTCAAAAATAAAAATGCTGTGGTTACAGAAAATGGAACCAAAAATCTACAATCCACAAAACAAATGCTAGCACAAAATGCTACAACTAGAGGCAAAATGCTGCAACCATCTCTGTTTGGAACATTCATGTGTTTGCAGAGCGTTTCTCTGTATGCTGCAGATTTGCACCCATTAGCCCAGGTAGTAAATGGTAGCCTACAAAGTAAAAAATAGCAGTTCAAAGAAAATTCTGTCTGACTACTGATGCTATTTGGCCATAATTCTTGTTGAGCGGGTTATGTGAGGAACTGTTGCCATTCTATAACTCTGAACTAGTCTGTCCCTTTCTCATCCAACACCAACTTGCAGTAAGCCAGTAGTTTCAGAAATGCCCAGACCAGCCAAAGTGACATTTCATACCACTTTCAAAGTCATTTTGATGCCCTGTCCTTTCTAGTTTGGTGAGATCTCCTGAAAGTTCTCTTAACCATGTTTGGATACATGTTTGGGGGTGGATTAGTACACTACTGGCAAAGACAAATTTAAATTCCCCTCAAATTTATTTAGGTCATTGTGAAAAAACCAGCTTGGAGGACTGAATCCAGTACATGTCATATTCCCTTGGTGTATGTTTGGGAGCTAATTTGATGTGTCAGGCTGTCTTTGGCATTTCAGGCATGTCATAGAGAGAAGATGGTTGCCTACATGTGTCATGGCAGGTTTGCTGCACAGAAAGGACATCTGAAAATGGTATCCTATTTGTGTGGTGGCTCGTAGATGTATGAGAGCATGTTTGTCAGCTGGTTGCCTGTAAGTGTATGCAAGTGAGGCTGGAAGGCCTAAAACTCATAGCACCTAAGGGCAGCGAAGGTCATCCACCTTGTGATCTAACCCCTGGGAGATTAAGACGAACGGCCCATAAGCACCTCTAGTTCATGCCAAATTTGCTCAGGTGCTGGACGGGAGCAAAGGAGGACCACAGTAAAGGCCCCTGATCCCAGTTCCCAGTGTTTCCATGGGTGTCTGTGGTAATATCCACACACATGCCCCTGCAGGCACACCCAGCCTCCAAAACGCCACAGTCCATCAGGGCACAATCCAAAGCTCCCAGGCCCCATTTCGTCCCACCAAGACCCTCACAACCTTACCCCAGTAAACCCCCTTGCCACTCCTACCCCCAGTATACAGCCAAATCCTGTCCCTCTGGTGGTAGACGCCACACCCTCAACCCAAAGTGACACCTCCATGCTGGACCCACCGCCGCCCAAGGGCAGCACACAGATGTCCAGCAATGCCTAGAGACAACACTGCCTCTCTGCCAGCAGACTTGGAGAGACTCTTAGTCATTTAGATTATTTGGGCTGCTTCATTTGCACACGTTCGGGTCAGAAAGGTTTAAACAACAGGAGGACACACTCCTAGTTTTATATGCTACTAAAAGGTGTTCAATGATTTGGAACAATAGGATGGTTTTTAATTTTTTTATTTATTTCCCTGAGTAGGCAGCTGGTTTGTGTGTTTTTGAATTTCTTGTGCAGCCCTTGTGTATAATTACTAGATTTGTATTCAGGGCATTCAGAGTTGGGTGGTAACAGATGGGCATTTGTTCTGTGTGTGCCAGTCGGTGTTGATTTCAGTGAGTTAGATACAGTGCTGTGAAAAGTGAGTGTGTACGATAGTGAGAGAAGGAAAAATAATGATTTATCAATAGTTATATTAAAGGCTTTAGCCTCAGCTGCCTGCCTCCTGTCCTTTTTTGCGTCATATTTCTCCACTCCCTGACAAACTCAGACCTAAACCCTCTGTAAAAGTTTGTAAGGTGTTGCATTTTCCAGTGAACCCTCTGACTTTGTCTCCTCCCCAGCATCTGCAGCAGCAGCAGGCAGAGATGCATTTCCAGATCTGTAAATCTTTGTGTTGCAAGTTCCTCTTGGAAATTTAAATGAACTGATTCAGTGGGTTGGTGTTGCATCTTACATTTTTTTCCTCGCCATTAGATTCCCCCCCGTCTCTCCTGTCATGCATCCATGAATGTTGTGCAGCTCTAAAAGGGGCATTTAAACAACTTGATTGCATTGCTATTCGAGAACGAGTGCCTTACAAATTGTCAAATATTTGGATGGACATCGGGGTTGGATTAAGCTATCCTGAAGTGGATCTGTAATTAGTCAATACCTCCTTTCCAATAGCTTGTAATCCAAGCCTTTCATCTTGTCTCCAAGGTGATTACAGCAAGTCATCCTCCTCCTCCTCAATTAGAGGTAACCCTCGTGCCGTCAAATTGCAGAGTCCACTTGCAAGTTTCACACAAAAGCCACATTAGACTAATTATTGGTTTTACAATTTATCTGTGATTACCTGCAAATGTGTGTGTGTGTGGGGGGGAGGAGGGAACAGTCTTGGGGCCTAACTGGCAGCTGACTACAGTTTTATCACAGTTTACAAATCAAATGCTACAAGCACCAATCAAAGGTGTAACATTGAAAAATAAACTTTAAATCCTAATTGATCAATTTTCCACGTCGACATTGTCCGTGTTTATTCCGTAAATGTAGCACTGCGTTAATCAACCACTTAAATTGTCACGTTGTGTTTTGTTTTTTTATTATAAATGTAAAGTTTTTCTTTAACCTATGCTAAGGAAAATAATAAATAATAGATTCATAAGTTATAGTAAAGTGGAACAAAACATCACCAGACCATCTCTCCATCACCGCCATGTTTGAATGTAGATCAAATTATGATGGATTATTATTATTATTATTTTTTTTTAGATATTTACTTTATGTTGAACTTCTGCTTGGTTGCACAGGACTGGCATTACTCAACCCTGGATGCATGTTGTGAAATTTTATCTCATATTTCCACAAAATGTGGTCAGACATTGTTTTCATGTATCTTTTCACATTTTTCCCCATAATGCATCAATTCTTTAATTAAAAAAAAAGTTATTTGTCTTCACTTAGGCAATCTTGGTCTTATTTTGACTTTCACAAACGAAAATTGAGGCAGCCATTGTTTCAGTTTTTGAATTTTTAACACGGTTGATCAAATATATTCAAACATTATAATAATATAATAGTGAATCGCGGTTTCCTTTACTTCTTTAAGTTACAAAAAAAGGGACCTGAAGTGAAATGGAAACATTAAATAGTCCCTATAGGACAGTGAAACAATTATTCGAAACAATTCCCTCTTTCAAGTTTGACCTGCGTCTTCCAACGTCATTTTGATGTCAAAGACACAAACGGGCGCCTTCTTTACTTACTCCTACTCCTAGGTGCTACATAAGCCATTTTGAGGCATCCTTTAAGGATTGAGCACAGCTGATAATGGCTATTTAATGGGCTGCTAACATTTGAAGTCAGTTTTCAGAGGCAAAGCAGACGGGGTGTAAAGCGGTCTTGCTGGGCGAGTCCCATGGCTTCGGTGGTGAAGCATTATCACCATCAGACCTTCTCTGCTACAGTCTGCCACTGAAGAGCTCCTGGGAATTAATGGCTCGCTGGGCCATTAATTCACTCGCTCGCTTATACATAAGTCTGTGAGATAAAAACTAGCTAAGAGACCTTAGACAACCATCGATTCAGTTCATTATCTGCGTCTTAAGCTCTCTGCACTTTAACACATCCGAGCGTACATGACGCCGTTCACAAATTACACCATCAAGATGAAACATGGCAGCGCTGTTTTTTTTTTTCCCCCTTTTTTTTTTTTTTCCTGAAAACATGAAAAGAGAAATGCCACCAGGAACGCATGGACATTTTGGATGAATTTTAAAATGTACTCCATGTCTTATTCTTTTGTTCTGCCTTTTTTTTTTTTTTTGTAGTTTCCCCCCTTTGAAAACCTTTGTTTTTTTTTTGCCTTTGCTGAAATCAGTCTCCCTTTTGTTCATTTATGCCGCACAATGGTCGCTTTTCTATTTCCTTTTTTCATCTTCCATCGGCGTCGGTTCTTTTCGTCTCAACCTTTTAGCAGACTTAAACAAGTCCCTTGTTTAATTTCATTCACTTTTTACTTCCATCTGTTTTTCCTGGGACTTGTCACTTTACCAAATCCTCTGTTTGTGTTGCACCAATTATCTCCGTTTCCTCTCCTTCAGTTTCTTCATCTTTCATCTCTTTCTCACTTTGCCTTTCTCTGTTGGATGTTTCCTCCCATAGGCTTTTTCTTTCTTTTTCTCATCAGTCCCCTTCTCTTCCCTTTTCTCTCATGCCTCCTCTTTTGTCTTTATGCTTTTGCTAAACATCCCCTCATTAGTTCTCACGCATCTGTTCCGATGATTGTTACCCCCCGAACCCCTGTCGCTTTCTTTTGCAGTTTGCTTTGACGAGATGATTGCTGTTCACCTCTGCTGTCTTTTCTCTTGTTTTTTTTTTGTTTTTTTTTTCCCTCAAAAGTTTTTAAACCGTTGTTTCTCCTCACCTCTTCTCATTCTTTCTCTGCATGCAGATTTGTCGATGCCTTCGCGGCTCGTCCAATCAACGCCTCGTTTCTCCTCTAACGTGATTAAATTAAGTTGTTTCCTATTGAAAAGTTTTACTCTGCCAAAAATATGCTCAAAAGGTGTTTTGGTATTTGATAGCCATGAGTAGAACAGTAATTACGTCTCTTTTGGATTAAGTAAATGAAAATAAAACAAAAAAAAAAGAAAAAAAAATGCAAATTATTAGTTCCTGCATTCAAAACAAGAGGATTTTTTAATCTCCTAAATATTAAATGTTCTCCAAATCAGAGGTACACAGACCTTGAAGCATTTAACATTCAGCTGCAGCTAATTTGGGACGTTTAACTATGGTTATTTACTTTAATTTTATTCTACTTTCACCATTGATTTTATTTATGCTCACTTTACTCTCATTTCTCTTTTTCTTTATTTATTTCCTGTACTTGGCACACTGGCTGAGGTAAAATTTTACCCCCTTCACCCATTTGACAAAATGTACCCGAGGCAGGAACAAATCGACTCCCTGTGGCAGATTGCTACTTTTCATGCTTGAAAATAGTTGGGTGGGGAAAAACAACTGAAACTGCAAAAGTATGAAATTGAGAAGGAGTGAGATGACAAGCAAGCCACTCGGGTATAGCAACAGTCTGCAACTTTGAGTCTCATGCCTCCTGTAATGATGAACACACAAAGTTTATGCCTAAATGGTGCACAAACTGGCAAAATAAGACATTTGTGTACTGGATTTACAATCCCGTCGATCGGTCGGGATGAAAATCAGCCTGTTCTGGTCATCGACTTTGTATAAAACCAACTCTCTTCTATATCACTAAAAGCACTTTAGTGGACAAACCCTGCAAGAAGATGTGCAAGGCATTTTTTTTTAACACAAAGTAAAAAAAAAAATAAATGAGATATTGAAGTCAAAACTATCGGAATAGGACATAAATGGGAAGAAGAAGTGGTGTTTGTCTGGGATCTTGTAAGGGTTTTTCTCTGTCTAGTCTCAGCCAAGATGTGATTTTCTTTTTTTTTTTAGTATTTACTTACTTCCCTGTTTTCGGGTTATGTTGTTTTGCATTTCATGCCCACCGCACCAAGACCCTCAAAGACTCCAGAAGCCCGGCGGGGTTGGGGGGACGAGGGGAATCTGCTAATAATTTGTGCCACACAAAGGCAAAGGGACAAATTGTGAGGGAAAAAAAACAAAAAACAAAAATAGAGACAGATGGACTCGGGCACAGACAGTGGGGGGAACCGACAGTGGAATCTCAGCCACAGCCATCTTCTGTCGGGTAAATTAGCTAGATAACATTCCTCAGTGCCAGTCCTCGTCTCATTAAATGGAAACTCGCGCTGGCTATTAAAGGGCTGAGTCAAATTTTGAGCAAGCAAACAATTCCTCAAACCGACTCGGATCAATTTCGCAGTGTGGTGCGCCTGCAGTAAATGCAGCTAAGTTTTCCCGATTTATCATTCCTTGCGCAGCATGGGGGAAACGTTTTATGGTCATTTTTTAGTAACACCTGGAAAGCATGCGCATTTGCGTGTTTTCTTTTTTTTGTTTTGTTTGTTTTTTATTAATTCACATTTAAAGCGCATTTAAAACGAGGAAATCCCACGTGTTCACGTTCAGCAATTGGCGCACCTGACTCAAAGCGAGCGTTTCGGTGTAACTGCTCGGAAACGACACGTGTTCCTGCACCCCACTGTATGTCTGAGATACAGAGGCAATGTGTACGTGTAAAGCATCAGGGTTAATTAGCATCACTCCACTGCCATCTATCAACCTAATGCTCAGTCTCTGGCCCTTGACAGCTCCATTACCGCCAGACACACACGAGGGCCAGTTTAGGTCATTGTCGGGCCTCTCTGTTCGCCGTACGAGAACAGTCATACTTCAAAATATCTGTTTTATGAGAATATAAGGACTGAAAGCAGCAGCAGCAGCAGAGATGGCTCACGGAGTTTCCAGTTATTAACTATTCAGCAGGGTTCATGAGATAAATGTCTTTGAGATACGAACAAAAAAGCCACAGACCTAGATTTTTTTTTTCCTCCTCTGAAGGTACAACTTCTGCTTTTTATTTATCAGCTCGGTTCGAATGTGCAGTCCAGACTGATCTATTCTGAGGGATGAACCTGTTCCCCACCACTGCCAGGACCATTAAGGAATAAACGGCATAAGAAGTAAATGTCTATTTTGGCAAGATTTCTTGGATTAAAGGATGTTGGTTTTGCTCCAAAGGTGTTCCCACTGATGGTTCAACAAAACATGACTAGTTTTGCAAGTTATTAGAAGTAACATATATACATGTTTTTTTTGTTTATTTTTTTTTACAAAATAAGTTGGTTGTATGTGTGTGTATTGATTTTTTTTATTGACAGAAAACATAGTCTACTCCTTTGCTTAAGGGGGAATAGATTTCCATTTTTATGGATGAGGGAAGTCTACTTCATGTTTTTACTGTGATTAATTTATACCTAGAAGACTGGATGTTTTCCATAAAAACCACACTACATGAAATCTTTTTATTTTTTTATTTTTTTTTGGCTCATTTCTTGGGCTTACCAACAAACTGATTTGTCTTTTTACATGACTGTAATGCACAGCGTTATGGATCTTTACGAATAGTGAAATTTCAGCATACCGAGTATCGCAACGTGTAAATAAATACAAAATGAAATTGGCTTGATTGATCTAAAACTCATCACTGTATTGTGATATTAAAATATTTCAATTATTTATTTTTTTTTTTTTAGAAATCTTTCAAATCATCAGAAATGCTGTTGAACCATCTCAGAAAATATACTTTTAACTACTATAACTACATATTTTTATTGTTTCTTTTTAGTTATTTTTAAATACACAAGTGAAAAAACACGAGTCGGTCATGATTTTGAAATCTGTGTCTTTTTCAAATACAGAGAATCTCGCGGGGAATTGCTTTGTTTTTCCTCTTTGGTGTAAAATTTCACCCTTTGCAGTTTGCCTAACGTCAATTACATGAATCTGAATAATTAGATATCAAAGTCTGCTTTCCTAATAAGGTTTTGGTAATAAATGTTCATTTGCATGATTCCACTTCAGCCCTAATTTACAGAGAGCTTACAAAGAACCGAAAACAATCTCATTGTGTGAAGGCATCGGTAAAAGGAAGGGAAACTTTAAACATTGTGATATGGTCTTTTGTCATTATTGATCTCCCGTAGCTTCAAAGGCTTTTGCTTTGCACCAGTGTCCCATTCTTTGGACTTTATCTCGCAACCCATTTTGATATATTTTCAAATGACAACACAGATCAGCAGCTAATCCAATAATTGTTCTAGTTTTCAGTGTGCATCTAATTGACAGACTTGACCGTCTGACACCGTTATCCCCCCTCAACCCCTCCGGCTCCACTGAGACGAATCTGGAACGTCATTGAGCGCTGATTAAGAATCGCACAATGACACGATTACAGACAATTGCGTATCGAGACACAAAACAATGCATCACCCCGCTGATAAGCATGAGAGAGTGAGAAAGTGTTAATTAAAACACATCAGCCTGCTCCATTTTCTTGGATACACTTGTGATTTCCTCTCTCCCCCTCTCACATGCTCTCACACATATTCATTAGAGCAAATGGAATTAAGGGGATTGAAGGAATAATCTTCTTCCACAGCCATGTGGGGGAACCGAGCCATTAATTTCCCACCTCCAGTTGCACTTGCTTTGAAAAACCTTGTCGGTGCAGGCATTAAGTTAAATATGCTCACTCCGACTGGGTTTTTGTACTTATTCACACCGTGTGTGTGTGTTTCTGAATGACCATTAGATGCAGCGTTATAGGAATGTCTACCAGGACGTTTTTTTCTTGGTGTGAATGTGGATAGAATTTGGTCTGAGCCTGCAGCAGACAACACTGGATGTTACTTCATTTGTGCCCTGCTCTCTTTCTTTTACAGCTCTAGATTTTCCTTCTCTATTCAAAGTAATATTTTGGGGGAAATAACAATAAGATGACTGTGCCGTGTATAGATGAGTGCGTCTCTGTCTGTGGTGGTCTGTTTTCAAATTGAGGCGAGAAATAACAAAAGATCAAAGTATCAGGTTTGCCCAGGTCATGTGGTTTCTTTCTTGTAGCTGTTGTAAACAGACAAAAAAATAAATAAAATAAAAAAACAGCCTCATATTCTTCCAGGAGTGCATTCAGTCCTCTTTGAAATGGATATTCACATATTTAAATGTACACAGAGTGGGGAGACAAAAAAAAGAGAGAAAAAAATAGCAGAGACAGACATTAAGTCACTCCTACGAAGGCGCATGCAGTGCAGAGCCAAATGCACACAATTTGTTTCCTCAGTTGTTTCTGTCTGCCTGCATGCCTTTTGATTTGTTTATCCCAATCCTCCATGAATTATACATGCCCATCCTGGACTTTATGAAAGTTTCCAATTGTGTTCCCCTGACAGAAGAAGCTAATAACAATGCTCACATGTCCTATACATGAACTCCCGAGTTCACCGAGAGGAGTGTGCAGTTGTTTAGGAACAGAGTTACAGTCCCTGAAGAGTAAAGTGCTTTTGATTTAGACTTTTTGTTGATTGAGTAGCCAAATGGTTAGAGATGTGACTGTGTGCACATTTTGTGTCCATACATACTATTTTTTTTGTAGAAATTTACCAACCAAATAACAACAATATGGCACAAAATCTTACTGTCTCAAGCATGGGCGGAAACCCCAAGGGATTCTAGACTTTTCCCAATCTTGGAAAAGTCTAGAATTGTCCCCCCCCCAAAAAAAATAAAAAATAAAAAAAATCATAAAAGAAACCTTGGTATTTAAACAATATTAATTTGAAAAGCGAAAGAAACAAAGAACGAAGTAAATCCTCCATTCATCAAAGAGAAAAAAAAAATAATTTGTAGGTCCACCCCCGCCATTGTTAGAACAATGGTTCAGTCCAGAGTGTAGGAGGAGCAACAGTAGCGCTGTGAATGGCTCCGTTAGAGCCGCTGTAGTGATGAGCTAACCGTTAGCTGTTAGCCGTTAGCTGTGGCTCTGCAGCACAAACAAAAAACAACCTTCGGTAAGTAAAAACTCAAAGCAAAAGACGTGTAAAGCTTTTATTTACTTTCACTGCTCGATAGGAAGAAACACATTAACAATAAAAATCAGACTGCAGTTCATTATTTTTATTACTTTGGCTGAATCATGATAAACAGCCTTGTTATGCCTTGGAAATCAAAACTAGCAAAATGGCTACATTGAAGGTAGCAAATATCTCAATTATATTTAGCTCTTTTATGTTAACGGTTTCGAATGGGAGGGACTAAGCACTACAACTAGCTGACGTGTGGGAGCCGAGAGAGATGGAGAAAAACAGAAATGTATGCTTTTATTTCTTTCCGTTTTCAACATAGAGCCTCTAAAACCAAACACGAAAAAAAAAGAAATCGGCACATTTTTCTATAAAACATTAAGTTTCAGTTATACTTCTCAGATCTTCATTATTTGTACCTACTTGAGGATTCTCAGCCATCCAGGACATGGCAAAACCAAAAAAGATTTAACCGTAAAGCAACTTAGCAGCACGTTATAATTCAAATAACACATACCTTGTATTGAGAGCCACTACAATGAATCAATATTTATGAAGAATTTTGTCAAGTGGATTTCGTCATTAAAACTTTTTATTGATGGCCTTAAATTTTTGGAAAGGTGTACCAGAGATTATAATCTGTCATATGTCCTCTAACTGTGTCACACCAAGTGCACTGTAAACTATTTTGGGCTCATTATTTACATGTATACATAAAATGTTATCCTTCCCTCACTTTGATTTGCAGTGAATGATTAATGGTGAGGTACAGTCTTAATTTGTTATTTATGAAACCCAGCGCGGGCCAATGCATTGATCGTGAAAGTCAGAGCCATTTAAATCTGCTTACAGCAAAGCTCCGGAGCCATCAAAAGTCTGGCAAAATAGATCCCTAACCTTTTAAAATGGCAAGGGACAAGTGTAGACGGTGGATGGCAGAGATTTGAGATGAAGCCCGAAGGGAATAGAGACAGTGAGTGATGATCTTCAGCAACATTCCAGTCACACACACACACACACCATCTGTCTTAAACCCTTTACTCTGTAACCAACTGGATTTGCTACGTTCAGCAACTGTAATGTATTGTGTCTGCGCGCGTGTGTATGCGGAGTGTGTGGAAGACAGATAACCGACGGCCCTGGTGTTTGTGTTGAGATTGGCAGATTAGTGTTACCCGATTGAATGCCAATGAGATGCGACTGTCGTCGGTGTGTGCGTTTTTGTCAACGCTGACAGGTGCAGGCCCACCTTTACTGTCCCTTCTCTGTCGGGGAAAAATCTATCGGCCTGTCAGCCAACGAACACCTTCGTTGCTGTTTCATCGCCCATCATCAGAAGCAACACGTGTGTTTGTGTGTCTTCTGTCATTCTGTTGACTTTGTATTGGACATCAGTTCCGCCGTTTTTTCCCCCCTCTCTCCTGCTCCTCTACTTTAAACTGTCACTCATGAAACGAATATTTAAAAAGGAAATTATGCCGCGTGTTGTTTTCCGTGTCACCAGCGTCCTCTTTGTTCTCCAGATCCCCCAGATCAGCTACGCCTCCACCGCGCCGGAGCTGAGCGACAACAGCCGCTACGACTTCTTCTCCCGTGTGGTGCCGCCAGACTCCTACCAGGCTCAGGCCATGATGGACATCGTCACGGCGATGGAATGGAACTACGTGTCCACGTTGGCCTCGGAGGGCAACTACGGGGAGAGCGGCGTGGAGGCCTTCGTCCAGATTTCCAGAGAAACTGGTAAGAAATTACATTTATTATAGCTTTTTTTTTTTCCCCCCTCCTTCTGGGGAAAAACACCTTGACTTTTCCTTGTTATATTCTGTGCCCTGCAAATATATTCATGCTATGTTTAAACTATGATTTTTATTGGATGTAAGATGATGGAGCAAGACAAAGTAGGGTAGAGCTGTGAATTGAAAAGAAAAGGATTCCTAGTTTTAAATTAGGGATGCACAATACAGTGTATCACAACTTTGTTATTAGAACATCACTGTAATCAGTACGGAAATGCTTTAACTGCAATATCACCTTAGTGTGCATTAAGGTTTTCTATGCATGAGCGTATGGAAGGAGCCAACATAGAAAGGCCCTTGATGGCTTGATACTGTTAGGAAATGCTTCGTTCTCTATAGCAACCCTTCCTGCTTTCTACGTTTTTTTTGGGTATCACCTAGGTTGGTGGGGGCACAGGGTGCTTAGCACAAGTAATCTAGTATGTTTTGCTCAATTAATTCTTGAGACTGGTTGACATTTTGGAGGGAAATGTCATCCTAAGTCCATGTTTTGGAAACGAAACTCCAAAAAGCAAGCTACGTATTTTTGTTGAGCCTCCCCGATTCAGTATTTTTACAGTTCCGGCTACGAGTCCTTTGCACTGATTTCTGCCATTTTTGCAGCTCTAGGAAATGAAATGTTTGCTCATTGTTTTGTAAAAGTGGCTGTGGGAATGTTTGTGAACATAAATTTTAATTTTGACCAGGTTCCGTGTATCTGAAGCAAATCGCCCCCACATCATGATCCTGCCACTACCAGATGTCAGTGTGGAGATTGTGTGTTCATTGTTTTGATGGTAGAAAATTGTATATGCTTTTCCTTCAACTTTACAGTTGTACACTTATCTGTAAAAATGGTGTGAATACTTTGAAAGGAAAATTTTTTGGTCTTGTTTGAGTTCATTGATCGCTCATTGTGCTGCACTTTAAAAAAATGCAGCATCATGAAGAAGGTTTCATACTTTCAAATTGATGAGGTCTGTTGCGCTTGTAGATGCATGGTAGGGCTGAAGCGTACGATTTTTGAAAAGTCAAGTAGTGACAGAGCTTTCAAAAACGTGATTCGTTTTTCAACGAGTCTTCATAGCAAACAGGCACATTCTAGTAAATTTAGATATGCGGTCCGATGACACTTGTTTGTTTGAAAATAAGCCGTATTTTATTAGTCGGATGTAATATTCTAATCTTCTAAGAAATCATGTTGTGATTTCACTAGCCGTATGTGTAAAATCATAACCAACATGACGAAAACATCAGGCTGTGTGAAATTAGCGAATTAAGTTATTGAAATAAAAAGAACATTTCAACGATATTCTAATTTTTTTTTTTTTTGATGCGTCTGTAAACAGTATCTGGGCGCGTTTCAGAATGGACTTGTTTTTTGTACCATAAAGGTCCAACTCCATCTCTGTTTTTTTTTTATTACGGTCTGCATTTTTTATTTTAAGGGTTCACAATTTTGTTCAAGCAATAACCTCATGTTGGCAAAGTTCACTGCCATGCATTCACTGTTTGAGAATCGAGTCTTGACCTCCTGTTCTCAGTTGGATTACATTCTCTATTCTTTCTCCCTTTATTCCCTCCCCGCCCTCTTTCTGGTTTCCACTTGTAATAAATACCACTGGATGGAAGTAAAACATTGTAAAAGAGCTCTAAATGTCTCCTCTCACTGCTATAGTGATATGGTGATGCTTTAATTATATCAACAAACGCAAACTAACTGAATGAGATGCACAACAGTGGAGAATAAAGCATCTTCTAATTAGTATAAGTGATTCTTACAGTACACAGCTGCTTTATAGTGTGTGAAAAGCTCTTCTTTCTCAGTTGATTGAATCCCTGCAGCAATCTCGAGGCGGCAGGACTCATAATTAATGTGGCTTGCAGTCATGGGAGCCTTGACTCCGTTCCAAGCACTATTTCATGTTTCTTTTTTGACATTAATTACAGTGCAGATGTTGTTGTCACACGGTATGACATGTTGTGACCACTTGTGACATGAGACGGAGTAAAAAGTAAAATCAGCCCAGAGTGATGCTGTCATTGTCGAGCTGATCCCACTGTTCCTTTCCCTCTCGTTATTGCCGTCTCCGAGGCTGGCTGCAGATTCAGGCTGCTCAGATTTTGCCACGGCGCTCTGTGCCGACAGCAGCTTTGCTGCAGGAGCCTCTTTCAATCTGTTGTGCTCTTGCCGTGCATTTTTGTGTCGCAGCGTGGCAGCTCTGATGTGATGGCATGAAAGTAAAATTACAGCCTCGTCAACTCCAAAATGGACTTCAGACGTATTGTTTTGTGGACTTAAGTGGGGCGCCGTGTATCAACGATTAAAGCGAGGTGAAACTTCATGTGTTGTGTTGGGATCATGAAATATTTTGACTTTCAGTCAAATAGAACCTGGTTTGAAAGAAAATTTGTTATTGCACAGTCGAAATGAATAAACAGTGAGGCTAGAATGTTTACATTTACATACTCAAGTTAGAATCATAACATAGAAACTTCCATTGAAAATGAAAGACTACATTAAAACTAGCCAGTAATATAATCACAACCGCTCAGCAATCTCACTCATCTGCTTTGTAATGTTTGACAAAAAAAATATCATTACAAGTTCTGCAGGTCCAAATGTAAATTTGCACTTTGTGTAGCTGTTTAATTGATCCAAAGTCTCAATAATTAAAAGCTTGCCTGTGTTGGTGAATGGAAAACTCTAATATTTGGTTAATAATTTGGGTCGAGGCTAAAACTCACCGCTCGACTTCTCATTACACCTTTTTAAAAGTCTCTAGACGTTTTTATTTGAATGAAATTACATATTCTCCTCATCATTTGGCATCATGTACGAATCTGAATCGATACCCCCTCCCTTTTTGTTGGATTTAATTATGAAACAGAAAAACAGAGTAAGAAAATAAGCTAAATATCATCATAAAATGCTGGAGTTAAGTTAACACACTCCAGCTTTGAAATGGAAGAAAAATATGTTTCGAACCTTCAAACATTTAGTTTGGATAAAAGTACATTTCTCTCGGTTTCCGCTCATCATGAAGACCTTCTACGAATCCTGGATAAGTGTTAATCAATGTGTTGAAAGTCTGTGAAAAGTCAGATCGATGAATGGATACAATAAGGAATGAAGCACCAAAACTGGTTGAGAAGGATTAAAAATGCACATCGGTGAATATAAACTATACACACACACACCACATTTTATAGTGTTTAGTGATTATAGTTTAAAAATCAAACACAGACACCTCTAATGTATCATGTATTTGTACAATTCAACTGAAAAATAAACATTTGCTAAAAGTATACCATTAAACTAATGCTTTCCTGAAGGAGCATTTGATTCAGTTGCAGTATTCTTGAGTTCAAACCTGCTATAAATTGTAATGCATCTGGTTAGCATCAAGTTTGGTTCCCATTGTTATGTTTTCCAGTTATCTTGGAGTTAGTTAACAGTTGGATGTTCCCGTTAGCCACGATCCCCAAAGTGCTTAAAAATGTGTTTGCCTAACCTGGTCTAAAGTAAAGAACTACCTAGCT
Organism: Poecilia formosa; assembly: GCF_000485575.1. Classification (NCBI taxonomy): domain Eukaryota; kingdom Metazoa; phylum Chordata; class Actinopteri; order Cyprinodontiformes; family Poeciliidae; genus Poecilia; species Poecilia formosa. Next base: position 4,587,434 of record NW_006799948.1, read on the forward strand.
AAAATTGCACAAGCAATAGACTAAAATTTTCAATTAATCCGGAGGACTGCCCTCATGAAGCCGAGTGGCAGCGCAAGCGGAAAAGATGGAATCACAAAGAGATGGATCACTTGTCTGTTTTGATTAAAATTTCAAAAGCCCGCTTGATCTCTGCACTCTGGAGAGCATCAAGCTGCACGAACGCAGCCTCAGATCAGTTTATGAAATTATCCAAGCCGTGTTGACAGATCAAAATGCTGCCTGTTTGTCTGTTTATGTCTCAAATGTTTATCGGAAACTCGCCGCGCCGACAAATATTTACAGACTGACGGAGCGAACGACGGTTACAGAATCCATTTGAGGGGATGTCAGTTGAGATCCCTCTCTTTTGATCTATTTTGATCACTTTTTCTTGCCTTCAAGTCTTCCCCAGTATCACTATTTTTATTTTTTTTCTTCTTCTTCTCTGCACCGTTTCTGTGCTGGACTCAAGATGACAGCACTGTGCGTCTCTTCTGTGGTCTACGTGTCCATCTTTGTCTGCCTGCGTCTCTGGAGCCGCCGCACCCGAGGCCATACGGCTGCGACAGTCAGCACATAGATATTTTTCTGTGGTGTCAGATCTCTGGATATGTGCAAAGCAGTGTTGGGCATTAGTGTGTCTTTGTGGAGTGGAGGACATTGTGGCGTATTTTCTTTTCCTCTTCTTTTTTTTTATTTATTTATTTATTTTTTTAACACGGGAGGGGGTAGGTGCTATGACAGCAGTCAGTCGGTTGTTTACTCTGCAGCTCTGGAGATGTGAAGCCAACCGAGAGGATGAAGGGACAGCGGCGCTGGCAAAACATTGAAGAACACGACGGCGTGAGAAAGATTGAAAAGTAACAAAAGGAAGACTTTAAAGTGTGCTTTTGTAACAAAGATGCAACACGAGCCGTGTGCGAAATGTGACTGAACAAAAATAAGACGAGAAAGAGGAGACACCCAAGCACAGCAAAAACAAAGGCTAAATCAAATCCTTTTTTTTTTCTAAAGCACATATCATCCATGCAGGGTCAACCTTCACTGTATATTACGTCACATGTAATTAGAAAAGTTTTCGTTTTTCTCTATAACAATAATTTTCCATCCACTTTTAAAAACGTTCTTTTCTACTAAATGGTTTCTTTGTAACGAGGCTGCTTAACGGTGAGAACGTGTTGGAGGTAATGTCTATTTTGCTCTGGAATCATCCAAAGTCGTTTAGTATGTTTTTCACTCGGAGAGACGTCCGTGTGCTCATTACCAAGCCGTGGCTAACCTGAACAGATTGTTATGATCCATTAACGGCCCATAATCCACCAACGTTGCTGGCTAATAATCGACGTGATCTTTCACAGAAAACGCGAGCAGCAACTGCGTTCTGTGGCTACCAGCTTAGTTTCACTCTTTATTTGAGGCTAAAGAAATCTTCCTACAATTAAAGTCTGTTTTTTTTTTTGTAATGTAAATGTCACTTCAGACACATTTTCTGTCACTTCCTGAAATATATTATGCTAAGCATGTAAATATACTTCTACATGGTACCTTATGAGTCAGTTTAAGTTTTCAGTCATCTCTGATGGTCTTTCAGCAGGATGGTTTGATTAGATTTTTTTTTCTTTCTCCGTCTTCCTCAAGCCATCAAATTGTGAGAACATCTTTGGCCCACAGCCCTCTTCAGGAGAGCTTGGAGATGTTCTTTGAAATTCAATCATACATCCTGGCTTGGCTGTTCCAAAGCCTTCATTTTGTGGTTTTTATTTTAAAAAAATAAAAAATTGCATCTATTCTTTGACTTGCTCTGTGTTCAATTTTGAAAAATCATAATTTCATAAAAACCTAATTTACATTAACCCCCCCACTATATTTCCACCCCCATCATTTACCATTGGTATGGTGTTTGCTTGATAAAACTCAGCATTGTTGTACCCAGCAAACTTAAGGATTGTGACCTACTTTTATTTCATCAAACGTATTCCCTTTAACAGTTCGGAGGGTTATTTTTCTAGGTCTTTCTGGTGTTTTCTTTGGAGAACAAAAAGGCTTCTGTCCTCCAATCCCACTGCCTTGTCCAGACATATGAAGAATTCAGGATGTTATTGTTGCAATGCTCTTGCAAACGTCCTTCAATCTCCCTAGACAGCCTCCCTGATCAGTTTGTCCCGTCTACTTACACATTTCAGTGAAACATGATTCTCCGACTAAGTTATTGCAGCTTTGATTGCTGTGAATTAACCGGAGGCCTTTCTGAGAGCTGACATCCAGATCTGGCCGTTCCCAAATGATTAGGAGTATGTAAACTTCTCAATAAACGACATCTGTGGAAAATAATATATATCTCCATCAATTCCAAGGTTATGAACCTCAGTGTTGCAGCAGCACTCCCGCTCTTTGGGAGCAGAAGTGGTCACTTTCCTTTGTGTTTAGATTCGAGGACGGATTAAACCCCCGCGCAAACAGCCATGGGAATTTCAAGGCGATTATGTTGTGATTAAAGTGTAATAATTGCGAGGCAATCTGATTACTAGCACCAGTCAGCCGTAGAAATTGGCGTGTAATTTTTCACTTATTCCTTGACAGTGTGGATGGTAAAGGAGAGCATTTTCATGATTATATACGTACATTCTAATCAGCTAAAGGGTTCCAGAGGTGCTCAGTGTGACGTCTTCGGTGCTCGTTCAAGTTTAGTGATTGTTGTTTGGTTCTTCCTCTTTACTGTGAGCCACCGTAAGAAAAACACATATATTTGCCATTTAAACATATTCCTTGAAACTGGTCATGTCCTACTTGCATTTGCTCCTGCACAGCTGCGGCACTGTGCCACCCCCCATGAGAAGTTTGTGAGGAACTGTGCACGACTAATTTTTCAGCCCAGCTCCCGCAGTAGTCAGCAGTTACCTTTATTTTTTGCAAGAGCTGCTTTAGCGGTGAGAGCTGGAAATAGACTTGGACTTTAAGTTGCAGGGACGAATGAATCAATTCAAAGCCTGGACGCTCACGTTGATCCCATCAACTTCCACTCAGTTGATGTGCTACAAGATCAGAGATTTAGCCTCTGCATTGGTACTGAATGTTAAAAATGAATATATATTGCCTTTGCATTGCAAAACTCCACAACGGAAAGCACATTCCTAGAGTTCTCTAATCTCATCGCCTAGTGTTGGCAACTGCTTGTGCTTCAGTGACCCTCCCGTCTTGGGTGACAAATACTCCTTGCCCCCCTTTTTAGGAGTTCAATTGGACTATTTGTAGTCGCAATAAGATGGCAAATGATGTGAAAATCTGGACTGAGGCGTTCGTAAATTTTAGCTCAAAGTGTAGGAAAGTGCTACAAATGGAAACCGACAACTTAGGTAGGGGGCATATTGTAAAATTCAGTCACCTGGCTGTCACAATGAAGAAAAATAACAGTTGATAACTGTTGATAGTTTCACAGGAGACTGCCGTTTGTTGTCAAACATGTAGAAAGGGGGGAAATGTGTGGCAAAAATGTTTTTCTCCACACCACAACACAGACCATCAGCTGAAACCATGGGTTAGAGATCCAAAATCAAATTGCAATCATCTCAATTTCAGAAATGTTTGGAGGCAATATTTAGTAGAATGTCATATTTTAATGTCAGCCACTCACAGTCTTGTATTTGGCCAGTTGAATGAACTGAGTGCCCTTCAAGTCTGTCTTCAGCAGTTGAGATGTTAAACTCGGAAATTGGCAAGAACTTAACGATAGAAGAGGAAAATGTACAGGACAATTATCATAATTGACACAATCATTGCAATTTTCAGCTCTAACATCAACATTCAATTTTTTTTGTGATATCCAACAGTTGATTTCAAGTGAATATGAATTAATATAATATATTTTACATTAAATTCTGATCTTACCATCTTAATCTTGCAGCAGAAATCGAGTCTTATTGAACTAGCGAAAGTGTTTCGATTTGTATGTGCCTGTATTTGTGTGAATTCTAGCCACAGTTTCCTGTTTTTTTTTTTGTGTGTTTCTTTTTCAGACCGTCATTTGTAAATCTGAGTGATGATTGTGTCTGAAAATCCCTAGCAGGTTATTAAATATTCAGACCAGCCTGTCTGGCATCAACAACCATGCCATGTTCAAAGTAACTTCAATCCCGGCTCTCCCTCGTTCTAGCGACTGGTTCAAACTTCAGGAAGTCGCCTTCATCACGATTGGTCGAGTCGCAAACGAGCAACAACAACAACAACAACAACAAAAAAACGGGTGTGCCTAGTAAAGTGGCCGGTGAGAGTAAGTTTCCAAAGGTCAAACAAAGTAGATGAAAAGTGAAATCCCAACATGCGCTTGAGTACGACTTTGTGGTTATGAAAAGAGACGGCTTCTGACAGGAATCTTAGCTCGTTAAACTCAAGCGTCGCTCAGACGCTGCGTCGTTGCGCTAATGACTCATTTCTTTTCCTTGGCTTCTCTTCAAGTATTCAATCATCCCGCGCTTAATCCAGTAATACCTTTTGCTCGACCGTGCCCTTGCATCCTGAAACATATTCGCCGTGACTTCTGCAGCATATCCAGCGTTGTATGCTTACACCCGCAGCTATGGGTTTGCAGTCATGCAGAACTAGTAGCGGCCACAGCTCAGTGAGCATGTTCCAAACATGTTTATTCATCGTTAATAACCGTTCACGGACTTTGTGCAAATATAAAATGAATCGTGTGCGTCTGTACACAATAATAGTAATAAAAAAATAGAAGATTATGAAAGGTTAATGAGCAAATAACGCAAAGGTCAAGTGTGGAGTGTGTGTGTTCAAGGGAAGTGCTGTGGGAGGAACACGCATAATGTCACATCTTACATTAGACAATATGGCTTAGAGAAGCTGTGTCTTCATTTTATTACCAGAAGAGTTCATAAAAATAAAAAAAAATAGTAAAAATCAGCTGAGGAGAAGTCCAGTTATTCACGATGCCACTCCACTGTTGACCCTCTGTGTGGCAAACACAGCAGATGAGACTGATCCTAAATCAAAGTGTGTGGATTTGTGCACTGTAAAACAAGAGGTGGCACCAAAAACATCTAACTCAAGCCTCTGCCTCTTGGTCTTCCACCCAAACCCTCCCCCTTTTTTTTTCTTCTACTTCCTGCTCTCCTGGTGGAATCCAGTTGGGATTTAAACCACCAGATCTACATTCGAGCTCGCTGCAGGACGACCATAAAGGGATGTGGGAGTGCATGAGTGGAGGGAAGAACAGAGGCATTAAGTAAAATCCTTGCATTAGTGACCGAGTTTGGAAAAGCTGTAGGTGAAGGGAATTGAGAGGAAGTGAGCTCACTGGTTCAGGAGTCACCTCTCTGTGACTCCGCCAGCTTTGGAGAAGCTTAGAAGGCAGGGCTTGGAAATGGGAAGGAAATGAGCAGGAAGAGGAGGAAAATAATTAAATGTTTATCTCCCGATTCATTTAATTAGTTCTCTGGCTCTTCAGTAATCATTTTGCTTAGGTTTGGCTCTTTTAGCGTGTGCCGTCAGGGCAGCACCCGCACTCCTCCACGAGGGAGGCGTTCCTCGTCATTATCAAAGTCTTGCTGCTGGGTTATCTTGTTTTATTCAGGGGTAGCAAAGAGAGAATACACCATTGTCTACCATACAGTTGAAACTGGATATTTACATACACATTGATTTCTTTTTTTTTTTGTTTTTTTTGTTTTTTGTGCAGTCAGCCATTTTTACACTTCCTAAACGCCAGAATAAGATTTTTTTGTTGTTGTTTTTTTTCACTTTAGAAGTTGTCGTCCAGTTCCTTAGCAATTAGATGGAATTGCCTTTTCAGTATATTGAATTGGGGAAACATTTTTGCGGTCCTTCGATAGTTTTCTGGCAACATTTCCTTCTGAGAGAAATGGTACAACTGAGCCAGTTATGTGGGCCAGGGTGTAGCTAGGCTCGCGTTTCTTTTTGGTCCATAAAACTCAAATGAAAGACTTACGACGACCATTTCAAAAACGTCGTCCCAAAGCCACTTTGGCACTTTTGCGTCAAAGTTTGAACTCGTCTTGAAATGTTGCTTTAATATTTCGACGTAACGTTCTTTGCTCACGCTGCCGTCGGCTTTGATGGCGCACACCACACAGTATAATGCCGTCACCTCCGCACTTCGCAGTCTGTCATGGGCTTGCAAGCATCAACATATTTCATCCAGGTATGACAATGCAACTGGTCGTTAAAGCCAAACACTTGAACTTTACTTTCACGTTAAAGTATTGGTCCTGTAAACTGTAATATTGATTTTTTTTTTAAAATCTTGTTTCTGTAATGGGGGTTCTTCATCTCCGAGTTACTTTTCACTTTTACAGGATACACCAATGTGATTCAACTGGTGTCTATCGCTAATCTAAAAATACCACTAATACTTATTTATCATTGACTGGGGAAATAAAGAAAAGTTTTTCATGTCCTGTTATCCACAAATACCTTGACAATGGAGCAAAACTCTAATGATGAAGCACACACACAAGCTTTAACTCGCTCAACTGACGGTGAATGTCTCCTGGGTTGAATTTGCTCTCCGTCTCTTGTCCTTGATTACACTTTCCTCACAACTTAAGACTTATTTATCACCGCACTCACAGACGCACACAAACTTCGACTGCACACATCAGCCCATCCATTTGTAACTAATTACAGCAGCCATGGTTTTCATCTCGAGGTGAAGCTGCCTTTGTTTTGTGAAGGGGCCGAAACACTCCTCTGCTTTCAGATGTTTGTTTCTTTTTTCTTTTTAACATGGTTTATTTTTACCCTATTTGCTATGCTTCTGAGTGTTTCAGCCAAAAGGTTGCAAATGTGACGTTAAGTTAAGATGCTGTCGCATTCGTTGCTGTCGCTGTTTTTAAAAACGTGTTTTACGGTGAACTAGACGAATGAAATGATATAAAGCTATGTCTAGATTTGCATATCTATGGAAATAAAACGTTTATCAAATTGTGAAATTATTACATTTAAACATGTATTGAATTAATTTGACATAAGAACGCTTTCTTGACCTTGATTACATTGTTTTGTTTTGCTTTGTGTTCACTTAAATACATAAATAAGAGCACGTAAATCTGATATGCCGGTAAAGCACTTCAACGCAGCTTTTTAAATGTGCACTATAACTAATTTAATTAAGAAACTACACTATTATTTTTTTTTAAATTAGCTACATTTTGAGGTGTCTACAGCTGTTCGAAATTTTTTTTTTTAAAAATCATTTAACTTTCAGTAATTGCCGCCTTTTGTTTCAGTTCCAGGATAAAAAGCTGAAATTTTAAAAGTGAAATCCCTGTTTTCTTAAAACAAAAAGGGAAAATCTAGCAATTTATGAGTCAAATATTCATATTTATTATTCCCAATGGTGTGAAATGATGTTTTGTTGATGTGGTCTGAAATGCAAAAAATTAAATAAAAAAATGTCCACATTCTGTAGCGGAGCTTCTGGCCTGAGCCTCACACTGCCCGTCTTTCACGGTGGGACCCGGCCGTATCTATTAGACGTTAACAGCCCTCTGTGGACGGCATTAGTTTTTGCCAGAGGTCATCAAGGTAATTATTACCCGAACAGCGCAGTGAATTTCACCCCATCTAGTCGAAAAAGCCATTTTTAGCAATCTTCCCTGTAGCCTCGCCAATAAAACATCCAATAGGAGAAAAAAAAGGAAAAAAGGTGCTCATTCCCATTAAACTCTGCGACAGCTCGCTATGCCGCTTTTGACCTGCAAACCTACTTTAGCATTTCCGAGCCGGTCGCAGTGATTTGTTGGACGGTAGAGGAACAAAAAGCAGCTGCTATAGCTGGCATGTCAGCAAGGTTGCCAAGCAAATTTCAGCATGCGGTGCGAGAAAACGGGGACCTCTCTTTTTCACATCTCAGACTTTCCTGATGAACTGACGTTTGAGAGTAGCCCAGCGTTTACCAGAGGCTAAATGCTCCAGCTGTACGGCTGGCCAGAGGGAAAAGTGCTTCTGGAGCCTGTGCTGCATTTTTGAACTGTGCCTCAGTTACATGTGCAGAGTCCATTTCAGCTCCAGTGGTTTTCTTGACAGAGGTGAGAACTCCTCATATTCCCTTATGACGGAGCAAGAGAAGGCACCGGGCAGACAGAGGAACAGACAAAGAGAAGAAGAGGGAGGGAAATTGGGTATTAGTGCACGCTAGTCTATGTATATGTGTGCTCGCCCTCCATTCTCTGTCCCTATTTGGCCTCTTCAAGCCAACCAGCAGATAAGGCAGAGAGGGGAAAAAAATAAAGAAGAAGAAGAAAAAAAAAAACCCATCTGTACCTGCAAAGCCCCAAAAGTAATTTCAGCTATATCACTGCTCCAGTTGGTACACATGTGCATCTGGGCTTGCACAGCCTCTGTCAGGTGGCGACGTTGGTGTGTTTCAACTTTGATGTCGCGTGCGCATGTTTGTCTGCGGATCTCCATGTATGTGTGTAACCAAAGACGGTGGGAATTGTGTGGGTTTTAATGCGTGTACTTTCCGCGGCGAATGCATCTGTGCACCTTGAAAGCACTTTGAGGCATCTTCCCCCGGTGTTCCACTTACTGTCTTTTATGTTTAAATTTTTTTTTCTTTTTTTTTTCGTCCTCCCTTTTGTGTCTACAGTGATACTCTGGGGTCATGGATGCAATAAATGTTGAGAACCAGCGCAGACTAGCACCACTCTGAGCGGTGCTGGCCACCTTTAGAGTAAATAATTGTTTAAATCGAAAAACCTGAGGTGCTTTAAGAGTTCAATAGAGCTTCAGCTGAAAACTGCATGAATCCAGAAGACGAGATTGGTGTTGGAGGCTTTTAGAACTCATTTTTGCTGCCTCAGAGAAGACTGGAGAACGTTGCAGCAAATATTAATAGAGTAGGACAGAAAGGGGGGAAAAAAAAAAACCTGTTTGCGAGAGACTGCAGACAGCTTAGTCACAGGTTCACCCCCCCGGACCCCCAGCAGGACAACAAGCCTTAACATAGAACCTAAAGTATAATAAAATGAATTTGATAAAACACATTCATGCGTTGAAATAAAACTTCAGGCATAAATCTAGTTGAGAGTAGGTCTCTAGATGTCAAAAGCTTGTACACTAAAAGGCTTGTGGTGGTAATTGCAGTGAAAGATGGTTCTGCAGAGTGTTGACTTGGAGGGGGGGGGCGCTGAATGCATTGTGCAACACTTCTCAGACTTTTATTTGTAAAATGTGTGAAACCCGTGAATCATTTTCCATCCACTTCACAATTATGCACTATTTTGTGCAGCAGCAGGTGCTACGGACAAGCTTGCAGTTTGCCTCTGCTGTGAAACGATCGCAGGTCACTCCGTTTCTCTGCAACAGCTACGACGTACCCGACAATTACCGACCGCGTGCTTAATAAATATATGGGGAGTCTCTGGCTTTTCGTTGACGCAATACAAAAAGTCAATGATGGACAACAGAAGGGAAGTTTTTTTTCCACTAAGTATCATTTGTTTTATCAAACGGAAATGCATACGGAGAGGGTAAAGGTGCTAATAATTCTGGCTCTGTCCAGACTCCTCGTTCTTAGAGGTTTAATGCAAGAAGTCCATGGTTACCGTTTCCGTTGTCTAGGCTTCTTGCCAGGACAAATATTTTCCTTTCCAACAAAACAAGCCAGAGAAAATATGCTGACAGCTCACATGTAACATGAATTGACAAAGATATAGATATGAATTATTGGAAGTCTAAAAATGTCTTTTATAAAACTGTATGAAATGTATAATTTTAAGTTTTATTTTTCCCCACTAGCCCTACAGTTCGTTTACAGGATGCCAAAACTTCCCATTGTCTTAGGTTTTTTTTTATTGATTTATGATTCCTATTCATATTAATTTACATAGTTTCTGCATGTGTAAAAATAAGTGGTTGCATAGTGTGGGTATACATGTTGAACTGCAGATTGTTGCTTGACCACAGCATCTCCATTGGACTAGTTGGTTAGAAACTTAATTCTTTGCACATAAAGTTTGTATAAGAAGAAAATCGTAGTGCATACCAAAAGTTTGGACCGCCTGGTTTTTGTTGATGTGTAAAAGTAGCACATTTGATTAGTCATTTCTGCATTTGCTCTTTTCTTCAGTCCATCCCTCCACTGTTTTATCACATCCTTTCATCATTTGGGTGTGCCTTCCCTCCTACCCAAAAAATATCCTATTCCTCCTTTCTTTCTTACATTCTTATTATTGCTCCTTATGATTACTGTGGGAAATAACTTTTGCATTTATATTGAAATGGGAAAATATGAAATTATGAGCCTGTATACATCTGGAACTTTGACGTGAAAATGTTCACGGTCTGCTCAGCTTGAGTTCCTTTTGGCAAATTGTCATAACCACTGGACCCTGGGGAACTTAAGTTTCTTACAATCACCTTACCTACTTTAGAAACAAACATTTTGTACACTTTGATTCATAGTTTCATACCAGACCAGTTACTTGCCCAGTAATCACTCCGCTGCTGTTTTCATGGAACAGTAAGTACATATTCAAATTGGCAGGTGGTAAACTCTCGTCATTTGTGAAATTCTCTATAATTTAAGGTGGTTTTTGCTGCAGCTCCATCAAATCAGGTGTGCAGCACCCGAGGAATTTCCACCTGGTAGAGCAGATTACTGAAGCCAACTTGGGCATTTTCTGCTATGTTTTGCCACAACACTAATAAATGAAACTTGGATTACTGCAAACACGGGGCTGGACGACTGCTTTTATCGTCCACGTGTCCTCTTATTTTGTATTTGCGAAAAAGTCTATTACACGCGGGCATGCAGACACACGAGCGCCAACAGGCTGATGGATGGGGAGCTGGCAGAGGCTGATTAGCAGGGAGTGAAGGGGGCAGAATTACAGCTCTGTCGGCTTTGCAATTGCATTGTTGCTTAGACAACGATCCATGTCGGGATGCTGGGATGAGGGAAAAAGTAATCAATGATCTCAATCTTTCTCAGTGTCTTTGTTTCTGTGAAACCAGCCCTAGTCTCTCTAACTCATTCCACTGTTCTTCTTACTTTCCCCTCTGAAACACACTTTGCTTCTTCACTCATTGCCCTACCAGCCTCTGGCACCTCCACACTCTAATTGAAGGGATTAAAGCATTAGCTTGTTCATCAGTAAGTTCCTCTTTGTCTTGCTATATCCATATTTTCTCTTGTGCCATAGTAATAGACCCTAAAAATTCTTACCCGTTTAGGAGAACAGAGGCAATTTTTTTAAAAAGTTGATCAAATCTATGAACTTTTCACTAGCGTTTTACTACATTGTGTTTTACTTAGCAGAATTAAATTCCACTTAGCTTCGGTCAGAAAAAGACTAGAAAACATAACATTAAGTCTTCATAACTATGTGATGTCATATGAGATGGATACAAAAAAATGGAGGTATACCAATTGAATGTTTTTGGCAAGTTTGTTTAAATGGCATTGGGGACAGTAAGAAAAACGCGTGAGGTGTAATTCCCCTGCTCAAAATAACTGCGGGGTTCTGTTTGATTATGCTACATTAAGCGTATCAGTATGTCCCTCGTGTACCTTATGTTTAGAGCCAGTCTTGGAAAGGCACACAATAGTATTACATCTCTGCCTTTTGTGACACCGCAGTCAGCTTGAACAGATTTTTTTTTTTATCTCATCCTTCAGAGTGCAACATTATAGAAAACGGTGATAAAAAAGAAAGAAGAAAAAAAACGACGACTCCAGAGATCATAAACACCAGAATATAATAACTTCCGTGCAGCTTTTGTGAGCAAAAATCTGATTATATATCTCCAAACCATTTCTGCACACAACTAAAGGAAATGGGAGATAAGTGAAGGACGATAAATATGGAACTTGATTTAGAAGTGAGCCGCTGCCGAACACTTCCCTCGTCGGCTTCCAGTCTTTGTTTGCAGCTTTCAAAAGTTTCCTTTTGCCCCTTCTGCTTCAGCTTATTCCCAGAATACATTGTTGGGACGTTCTTGACAGGTCAGGATGAAATAATTAGCTGCGAATCGAGATTTTTAAAAAAAACGGCAAAGGTGAAGAAAGAACAGCCACTTGAAATTTAAATTCAAACTAAAAGTCATAATTGTAACATTCGAATAAAGATTGACTAATCCAAAACTTCATTATGTGCTTCATATTCCCCGGCAAAAGCAGTTTCCAACTGTTCAGACCTAAAATGAATTTCGGTTGTGAAAGGAAAAAGTCATTGGAGTCCGACCCATCAAAGCGCTGTGCTTTTCTCACATTGCCTGCCCTTGTATTTACATCTAAATGGTGGGCTGATGGTGACAGGTGGTGCCGACCCAATTACATGACACAAATGGCAGCGGAACCTGACAAATGAAGGCTTCGACTGGGTCTCGGAGGCCCTTTTCCGACACTATCGGCTTTAACAAACATGGCTGCGTTTCCGCAGGTTCGACCCTTGACAAAGTAATTTATTCCCACACGCGAGTGCGGAGCCGCGGATTCAGAAAAAAAAAGTTTCAACACTTATCCCAGCCCTTCCCCATTTTTCACTCCAAAAATGAAACCGTTATTATTCAAAAGAGAAATGGGAATTTATGCAGGCTTAGACACAGCCTTACATCTTCACTTCCTCTCCCCCTTGCATTATTCTTCCTCTCGTGTTTACTGCCTTTGTGTTTTTCATTACAGAGGCATCCTTCCAAGCTCGGTAGCACATGTTTAATTTATTTTAGGTGAAAACCTTTTATAGCTGCCTGAGCATTCCAGTTTTTGTGAATGTTTGTGTTCACATGAAGGTTACAGCTTTTATGCCTCCATATTTAGTTTGTTTTGGCTTGTAATTAAAAAGGAAGCTGCTATATGTTGTATTCAGATGTTCACAATGTTCTCAGAAGAATAATGTTGAATATATATGAAATCAGATGTTTATATGCAGTGGTGTGTACAATCTTTGCCTTTGCCTCCTCCTTGATTTCCTATCTTTTGGTAGTCACTTTAGAATGACTAGTGCTTTACATGTTTTTACGGAAGCCTCCAATCGCACAAAAAAACAAAAAAAAAGTTGAGGTGTCCGAAAGACAACCTTTCAGAAAATAAAGTCGGCAACAGTGCCTACAGCCCGTCTTAACCCACTCCACTCATTCGCACACCTGGCCGTGTCTCTCCGTCTCTTTGCTCCGCCCACTTTTGTGGAATTTTTCTAAATTCCACAAAAGTGGAATTTAGAAAAATTACTGTGCACACTAAAGCTTGCACACTAAAGTGTGCAAGCTTTAGTGTGTTTAAAGCTTGCACACTAAGCTTTTCACACTATTTCCACATTTCCTTATTCAATTAAACATTTTGGTGATAAATTTTTCATTGAAGATTTTTGTGCGTTTGTGTTGGAAAGCAACAATGGAGAAGAAAAAACAAACTTTTTTTTCTTAGTTTTCCCATTTATTATTTCTTAACAGCAGATTTTTTCCCCAGGTTTAAGTGAAATGAAAAAGAGCTTTACTCGTGAATTGATTTTTTTTTTTCTTCCCCCTTCTCAATGTATTTATGTGGCCCTTAGGTTAAATTGATTAGTTGTGTTTTTCCCATTTGGCTGTGTTGTTTCTATGGCAGCAGAGAGTAAGGTGGATAGGTGATTTGTTTTGTTTTTTTCTGTTAAACTATCTCTTTGTTTAAAAAAAAAAAAGCTAATCTATTTCATTACTGTACACAAAGTTGTACTCATTTGCCTCTGGAGGATTAGTCCAGTTTCAATTAACTACGAGATAATTACATATTCTGCACTTAAACAAATGATTTGCTTAGGGTCGGGTGGCAGGTAACTATTCAGGATTAAAATTTGTAGTGATGAGCTTCATGAGGCATACGTGTACAGAAAAGAAAAGAAAAAAACTGTAGGGGAAGAAAAAACTAATCACGTGCACCTGTTCCTCTAAAAGGGTTTGACCCTATTTTAAATTCATGAGGAAGAAAATACAGCACAATATGGTGCTCAACACAGCGTTGTGCATCCTGTGTGCTTGCCGTGGTTGTTGTCGATTTCTGCATATAGTCGTGGCTGTTCCTACAGCATACCAAAAACCAAAAAAAAAATAAATAAAAAAAAATAATGGGAAGAGAAAGATGCAGTTTCCGTTTGCAGTCCAACTTTTGTTTGTCTCACCTTCGGTTCATGTCTTAGTCTCCTTCAGGCAGTCAGCAGTTGGTCCATGACTGTCTCTTGATCTCTCTGTCCTTCGGTGAACACACATCAATTATTCATCCTAATCTAATGAGGTGTTAGTTGCCTATTATGAATAAGCTCTTATACCAGCAGGTCGCTTTGTCAAATCTCATCTGTGGAGCCCCTCAGGCAATTTAAACGTTTGTTTTCAGCTGTGTCTGAATGCGCGCCATACGACAGGGGAAGTCCATTTATATGCGTATTAGTATAGGCTATGAGAGAGCAGTAGTTATCATTAGAGATGTGCCGATCAGGTTTTTTCCTGCCGATTCCAATCACCCATAAGGGCCGATCACCGATACCGATCACATAATTATTATTTTGTGATCGGTTACATTATGTGGAAAAAGGAAGCATGAATTCACCTTAATTTAGACAAAAACTTGGTTTTAATAACTTTTTCCAACAAAACAAAGCAGGCATTGTGCAAATTGTACTGCTATTGATATACTATCTTTAACAGACTGAAAACATATGAAGGCTCTGAAGAGGCTAAATAATGCAAAGAGTCAAAATAAAACCTCTCAACATTGCCAAAAAATTCAAGTATAAAACTTAACATTCAAAGTCAAATACAGGTTCCATTACAATAAACAATCCTGAGTTACTGAATGAAAACTTCCTGATAGCAAGGTGGCTAGCTGATTACTGCTAGTTCTGAGTGGCTGAACAGGGAGGAGGCAGAGGAGATCAATTATTTTTTCAGAGATTATCTGTCTCATGTTAGGACAGCAAAGTTTTAATACGTATGTAAAATTTGTATTTTTAGGTTAGATGCTGCAGTTTTAAGCAGGTTCGGTGTGAGAGTCACTGCCAGGTGGAGCAGAAGCGAAGCTCCGTCTGTCAAATATTACTACCTGTAGCTCGTAGCAGCGGTTCAACAGCGAGAGCAGAACCAGCGTCTTACATCGCAGCTCGGAGACTTAAATAATTTTGCGGGTTATTTGTTTAGCTTTCTGACCGTCATGCTAATCCGGGTGAGTGTTTGTAGCTTTACCTGCTATCTGATCCTCCATATGTCTGTTTTACTGCAGTGAGCCTCAATGTAGCCAAACTCTGTCAATTATGGCATTGTTTTTATGCCATATTAGATTCGTCGTGTTGATGCATTTTGACGTGCTTCACACCACTTGCTTCAATTTTCCGCTGCAACACTCAAACTTCCCCATTCACTCAGTACGTTATAGTTCCACATCGCTTAGGATTTGTTGCTACGTTTTTGCGCAGAGTGAAGGAAAGAGGAGACCAGCTGCACAGGCAGGCTGCGAAATGAGAAGCAGGTGATCGGCAACCCGATTGTGTGATCAGCAACAAAAGACCGTGATCGGTGATCACCAATCATATACTTTTTCACGGAAATTGGTTAGCATTATCATCACATAACAGGCTTTTTGTCTTTGGACTACAAGGTCTGCAGGGGCCTCGTGATGGAGAAAGCTTACGATTTTGCCCTGCAGGTATTTTGTGGGTGAAGTGGAGGTAGGGTTTACCTTGGTCGCTTTTAAGGTCCTCCAGTTCTTGTCGAAGCAACACGAGTTCTTACCAAACCCATTTGTGGTGTCTATCGACGTGATCTGAAGACATAGCAGTATAACGCAGAGTGTCTTGTTTGGTTGGCTTTAGGTTTCATTTTTGCTTTTTGTGGACAATATAGTTCTGCTTGCATCTGCAGCCCATTACTTCAGAGTGAACTGGAGCGGATTGGAGTCAAGTTGAAGTGGAAGATGGATTTATGGTTTTGGACCAAATCCGTTGTAATGTTGACACTTTACTAGACTGACACTCTGTTGACTGCTTTGTCTAGGTTCAGACTCTTACCTATAGTAGTCATAAGATGATTGAAAGAACATGATCATCCTCATTTCAGCCAGTAAGTTGAGGTAGTTCATTGAGGTATCCGATAACAAACGCTTTGCTTATAATGTTTTATGGGCCTTTCCCACTGAGAGAAGAACCCAAGATATACCTAGAACCCTAAGGATTCATCTCCTTTCTGGGCTGGGAATATCTTGGGATTGCCCAGCATGAGCTACAGAGACACCACTTGCTCCAAACCACTTGCCTGTGGCCCTTCAGGACAGATCTTGGGTCCAAGTCAGCCATGAGGGAATGAAAATGGAAAATGGTTGGGTGTTTAATATGTTATGCAAATGACCTTTTCACAAAGTGTATTTAAGATAAATCCCATGTTCAAAGCCTCTTACCAATTAGCCTTTGAACTTTAAGCTACTGCTGAAACTAGTTTGATGGGACCGAGCATCAGTCTTTGAAGTTGGTTACTAAATTTATGATTCAAAATGGATTTTGTTATGAAACTTTCATACATAAGACAGCCGTCCATGAATTGCATTTCTTCCAGGTGAACTTGAATGCATTCAGGCATAAACTTGCATACAGCCAGTGAAAGTTCAGGACAAAAAAATGTTCAGGACAAATTGACTCAATGTATTCATGTACATGGCTAGTAGAGGCAAAAATCTTGCCAATAGTGTTTGTTGTTTCAAATTCCAAATAATTTCACCCCTGTCTGAAATAAGAACTGATTTATAAGCTTCACTTTCCACCTTAAATGTATTCTTTTTGCCATTTTTAACATTCTTATTAAATAGCCTGGCTAATCATAAAAATCCATGGTAATGTCAAATAATGCTGCTTGGCAGGAAAATATTCGCGTTCTTTTTGTTGTTGTTGTTGTTTTCATACAGTCAGCATTTCTTTTGGTCTGCATTTCTTTTGTATCGCACTCTTCCACGCACAGGCACTTTTCTGTGAACGTTGACATGTTTATGCAGGAAGTATGCATAACCCTGAGTGTGCACAGTGCATTTGTGTATCAAATCCCTGTAGTGCGATGGCCTTAAGCTCCTTGTTCCATCGGAATCGCTCTGAGGAGACAAATCCAGAAGCTTAGGCGTATTACACAGACTTCCACCTGCACACACACACATGCACACATCTCTCGTCTGATGTATACTCTATCACTTTCCCCTGCTGCATCGAGCACACACCTGGGTGTCTTCTGCTCCCCCTCCCTCCTCTGCTCTTAGTTCAAAGTTTGTTATTTCTCTTTGTTATATATGTTTTTCCTGCTCGTACCCCTTCCAGCTGGTGCACGTCTCCGTCAGTCTTCCCTTCGTTGGTCTCTCTGTCTGGCTCGCAGTTATGAGTTCACTGAAGTGCAAAGGCGAAGTGGCCTCCTCGTGGATTGGAAGGGCCGATGATTTCGGAAACGGCACACTGAGCAGTAGCGAACACACACACACACTCTCAAGCTGATATTACGAAGGCCGTGCCAAAGATTTTCTGGCTTTTTTTTCTCCCCCCCTTCCCTGTGGTGGGAATGACCATATGTCTTCTTTTGGCTACACTCGTGGGCGTTTGCGTCTACGCGCATTCGCGAAGCCGCCTGTCGCATATGTGCGTCACCTGCCGCCGAGCGATGTGTCAGTTCCCAGTGTGTGCACACAGTCTTTCAAGCATGGTGAAGGGCTGCCAGCAGGTTTTGATGGAAAGACGTTTGGCAATTTTTCACCTACCAGCAATCAGTTTGTTGCTTTTCAGATAAATTTGTATAGGCACAGTAGTCTCACAGTATAAAGTAACACAGTGTCAAAATGGTTTTAAAAATGTCCCTACACATGTATTTTGTGTGAAAATGTGTATTTTAGGATGCATATTCAGTGACAGAGCTAGAAGGGACAAGGCTACATCAGAGGCAGTTAATGCACAAATAAATTGAACTGTTTCAGATCATGAAACTTTTCAAATCACATTATAACCTGAGTAAATTAACAAAAAAAAAGAAGCAGTTTTCAAATCTCTGTCTGATTTACAAAGGAAAAATGGTAATCTAAACCAATCATCTATTGACTTTAAAGTAATATTTTATGGTATTTTCACAAATTCCTGCTGTAATTAATTCTTTTAAACTCTTAAAAAATATGTTTACCAGCAGAAGGACTCTTAATCCTTTTGGTTTCATCCAGAATCAAGTGAAATTCCATCTAGGATGTCAGAATTTCTTTGACTATTTATCCTCGTAATGCACGCAAATACAAAAAGTAAGCTTCTAGGCTGTAGTTTAGGTATGTGGGTGCAAAATGTTTTCTTTTTCTGATGCATTGTGGAAGCAGGAAGGCAGGAAATGACCTTAGTTGTGAAATAAGAATTTTTCAAAGGGCAAATTGATCCAGACAATGCAGAGAAAATGCAACGATGAAAGAAATTCACATTTTCTTCTAGCATTCATTGGCATGGTATGATAGATTTGTGGTTCTGAAACGGACTTATTAAAGCCCAACAATATCTCCGGAATAAATAAAATAAAAATATTAGTTTTCCATGAGATTTAATTAAACTTAGTGAACCTAATCTTAGGGAAATTTTTTCTAAATATTAAGGTGAGATTATATTTGCCATATTCTTTGCTGCTGTGTGTTTCCTACTCCTCTGTGCAGGAGTAGGAGTCGTCGGACCAAATGGCATGACGAATCAGAATCAAGTCCGCAATGCTGTCAACGCCATCGGCTGCATCATCTCAGTTGCGCAGAGATGGCCCCCACTTTAATGAAAAAAACAAACAACAACAAAAAAACCCCCCAGAAAAGTTCAGCATCTGTCCCGTGTCTGCTGGGAGGTTGCTGAATCACTAAACGTACACGTGAAATAAAATCGAACAAGTGAAGCGCAATAAGAAACAAGAACATCTACTGTGGGACAGAAGAGCAATATTAGGAACAAATAAAGCCTCACCTGTCTATAAATTTTTTACTCCTTTTTGTTCCGGCTGCTTTTTTTTTGAGACCTGCAGGTCGGACTTTCTAACGTAGCCAGAATGCTCTCCGATAATTTGAACATGCCGTAAACATCGTCGCTTGTATCCAGACTCTTGAATTTGTGTCATGTAAGCATTAAGGTTAGCCTGTCTGGTCTCGTATCCATGTTTATTCCACCTCATTGTATCCACTGTGACAGTGGAGAAGCAGCAGTTTGCTGACTGGAAGAAATGCACTCTTGGTGAATTTGTGTGCATCTAGCTTTTTCTTGTTCTTGTCCGATTCGTCTTAAGTCAAATTAAGAATTTTGCGTTTCCTCGTAGTGGAGTTTACAGTAACTCTGTCTTCTGTCATAAGCGGAAGGAGACGTAGATTTGTGGCGACTTACCAAATGTCATAACACGGTAGATCACATTAGTGCCCTGGTGTTTCTTTCCTGTGAACAAAAAGCAAAAAAAAAAAAAATGTCCCAAACTCACTAATAATAAAACCTAAGAACAGAAACTGAGAAGATGCGGCTTCAGTGTAAGTACACCGCACTTCTGCTATCGCTTTCTTGTATCTCATCGTCTAATGTCNGATTATATATCTCCAAACCATTTCTGCACACAACTAAAGGAAATGGGAGATAAGTGAAGGACGATAAATATGGAACTTGATTTAGAAGTGAGCCGCTGCCGAACACTTCCCTCGTCGGCTTCCAGTCTTTGTTTGCAGCTTTCAAAAGTTTCCTTTTGCCCCTTCTGCTTCAGCTTATTCCCAGAATACATTGTTGGGACGTTCTTGACAGGTCAGGATGAAATAATTAGCTGCGAATCGAGATCTAAAAAAAACGGCAAAGGTGAAGAAAGAACAGCCACTTGAAATTTAAATTCAAACTAAAAGTCATAATTGTAACATTCGAATAAAGATTGACTAATCCAAAACTTCATTATGTGCTTCATATTCCCCGGCAAAAGCAGTTTCCAACTGTTCAGACCTAAAATGAATTTCGGTTGTGAAAAGAAAAAGTCATTGGAGTCCGACCCATCAAAGCGCTGTGCTTTTCTCACATTGCCTGCCCTTGTATTTACATCTAAATGGTGGGCTGATGGTGACAGGTGGTGCCGACCCAATTACATGACACAAATGGCAGCGGAACCTGACAAATGAAGGCTTCGACTGGGTCTCGGAGGCCCTTTTCCGACACTATCGGCTTTAACAAACATGGCTGCGTTTCCGCAGGTTCGACCCTTGACAAAGTAATTTATTCCCACACGCGAGTGCGGAGCCGCGGATTCAGAAAAAAAAAGTTTCAACACTTATCCCAGCCCTTCCCCATTTTTCACTCCAAAAATGAAACCGTTATTATTCAAAAGAGAAATAGGAATTTATGCAGGCTTAGACACAGCCTTACATCTTCACTTCCTCTCCCCCTTGCATTATTCTTCCTCTCGTGTTTACTGCCTTTGTGTTTTTCATTACAGAGGCATCCTTCCAAGCTCGGTAGCACATGTTTAATTTATTTTAGGTGAAAACCTTTTATAGCTGCCTGAGCATTCCAGTTTTTGTGAATGTTTGTGTTCACATGAAGGTTACAGCTTTTATGCCTCCATATTTAGTTTGTTTTGGCTTGTAATTAAAAAGGAAGCTGGTGTATGTAGTATTCAGATGTTCACAATGTTCTCAGAAGAATAATGTTGAATATATATGAAATCAGATGTTTATATGCAGTGGTGTGTACAATCTTTGCCTTTGCCTCCTCCTTGATTTCCTATCTTTTGGTAGTCACTTTAGAATGACTAGTGCTTTACATGTTTTTACGGAAGCCTCCAATCGCACAAAAAAACAAAAAAAAAGTTGAGGTGTCCGAAAGACAACCTTTCAGAAAATAAAGTCGGCAACAGTGCCCACAGCCCGTCTTAACCCCCTCCACTCATTCGCACACCTGGCCGTGTCTCTCCGTCTCTTTGCTCCGCCCACTTTTGTGGAATTTTTCTAAATTGTCTGGGGCGGGTTTAAAGCTTGCACACTAAGCTTTTCACACTATTTCCACATTTCCTTATTCAATTAAACATTTTGGTGATACATTTTTCATTGAAGATTTTTGTGCGTTTGTGTTGGAAAGCAACAATGGAGAAGAAAAAACAAACTTTTTTTTCTTAGTTTTCCCATTTATTATTTCTTAACAGCAGATTTTTTTCCCAGGTTTAAGTGAAATGAAAAAGAGCTTTACTCGTGAATTGATTTTTTTTTTCTTCCCCCTTCTCAATGTATTTATGTGGCCCTTAGGTTAAATTGATTAGTTGTGTTTTTCCCATTTGGCTGTGTTGTTTCTATGGCAGCAGAGAGTAAGGTGGATAGGTGATTTGTTTTGTTTTTTTCTGTTAAACTATCTCTTTGTTTAAAAAAAAAAAAGCTAATCTATTTCATTACTGTACACAAAGTTGTACTCATTTGCCTCTGGAGGATTAGTCCAGTTTCAATTAACTACGAGATAATTACATATTCTGCACTTAAACAAATGATTTGCTTAGGGTCGGGTGGCAGGTAACTATTCAGGATTAAAATTTGTAGTGATGAGCTTCATGAGGCATACGTGTACAGAAAAGAAAAGAAAAAAACTGTAGGGGAAGAAAAAACTAATCACGTGCACCTGTTCCTCTAAAAGGGTTTGACCCTATTTTAAATTCATGAGGAAGAAAATACAGCACAATATGGTGCTCAACACAGCGTTGTGCATCCTGTGTGCTTGCCGTGGTTGTTGTCGATTTCTGCATATAGTCGTGGCTGTTCCTACAGCATACCAAAAACCAAAAAAAAAATAAATAAAAAAAAATAATGGGAAGAGAAAGATGCAGTTTCCGTTTGCAGTCCAACTTTTGTTTGTCTCACCTTCGGTTCATGTCTTAGTCTCCTTCAGGCAGTCAGCAGTTGGTCCATGACTGTCTCTTGATCTCTCTGTCCTTCGGTGAACACACATCAATTATTCATCCTAATCTAATGAGGTGTTAGTTGCCTATTATGAATAAGCTCTTATACCAGCAGGTCGCTTTGTCAAATCTCATCTGTGGAGCCCCTCAGGCAATTTAAACGTTTGTTTTCAGCTGTGTCTGAATGCGCGCCATACGACAGGGGAAGTCCATTTATATGCGTATTAGTATAGGCTATGAGAGAGCAGTAGTTATCATTAGAGATGTGCCGATCAGGTTTTTTCCTGCCGATTCCAATCACCCATAAGGGCCGATCACCGATACCGATCACATAATTATTATTTTGTGATCGGTTACATTATGTGGAAAAAGGAAGCATGAATTCACCTTAATTTAGACAAAAACTTGGTTTTAATAACTTTTTCCAACAAAACAAAGCAGGCATTGTGCAAATTGTACTGCTATTGATATACTATCTTTAACAGACTGAAAACATATGAAGGCTCTGAAGAGGCTAAATAATGCAAAGAGTCAAAATAAAACCTCTCAACATTGCCAAAAAATTCAAGTATAAAACTTAACATTCAAAGTCAAATACAGGTTCCATTACAATAAACAATCCTGAGTTACTGAATGAAAACTTCCTGATAGCAAGGTGGCTAGCTGATTACTGCTAGTTCTGAGTGGCTGAACAGGGAGGAGGCAGAGGAGATCAATTATTTTTTCAGAGATTATCTGTCTCATGTTAGGACAGCAAAGTTTTAATACGTATGTAAAATTTGTATTTTTAGGTTAGATGCTGCAGTTTTAAGCAGGTTCGGTGTGAGAGTCACTGCCAGGTGGAGCAGAAGCGAAGCTCCGTCTGTCAAATATTACTACCTGTAGCTCGTAGCAGCGGTTCAACAGCGAGAGCAGAACCAGCGTCTTACATCGCAGCTCGGAGACTTAAATAATTTTGCGGGTTATTTGTTTAGCTTTCTGACCGTCATGCTAATCCGGGTGAGTGTTTGTAGCTTTACCTGCTATCTGATCCTCCATATGTCTGTTTTACTGCAGTGAGCCTCAATGTAGCCAAACTCTGTCAATTATGGCATTGTTTTTATGCCATATTAGATTCGTCGTGTTGATGCATTTTGACGTGCTTCACACCACTTGCTTCAATTTTCCGCTGCAACACTCAAACTTCCCCATTCACTCAGTACGTTATAGTTCCACATCGCTTAGGATTTGTTGCTACGTTTTTGCGCAGAGTGAAGGAAAGAGGAGACCAGCTGCACAGGCAGGCTGCGAAATGAGAAGCAGGTGATCGGCAACCCGATTGTGTGATCAGCAACAAAAGACCGTGATCGGTGATCACCAATCATATACTTTTTCACGGAAATTGGTTAGCATTATCATCACATAACAGGCTTTTTGTCTTTGGACTACAAGGTCTGCAGGGGCCTCGTGATGGAGAAAGCTTACGATTTTGCCCTGCAGGTATTTTGTGGGTGAAGTGGAGGTAGGGTTTACCTTGGTCGCTTTTAAGGTCCTCCAGTTCTTGTCGAAGCAACACGAGTTCTTACCAAACCCATTTGTGGTGTCTATCGACGTGATCTGAAGACATAGCAGTATAACGCAGAGTGTCTTGTTTGGTTGGCTTTAGGTTTCATTTTTGCTTTTTGTGGACAATATAGTTCTGCTTGCATCTGCAGCCCATTACTTCAGAGTGAACTGGAGCGGATTGGAGTCAAGTTGAAGTGGAAGATGGATTTATGGTTTTGGACCAAATCCGTTGTAATGTTGACACTTTACTAGACTGACACTCTGTTGACTGCTTTGTCTAGGTTCAGACTCTTACCTATAGTAGTCATAAGATGATTGAAAGAACATGATCATCCTCATTTCAGCCAGTAAGTTGAGGTAGTTCATTGAGGTATCCGATAACAAACGCTTTGCTTATAATGTTTTATGGGCCTTTCCCACTGAGAGAAGAACCCAAGATATACCTAGAACCCTAAGGATTCATCTCCTTTCTGGGCTGGGAATATCTTGGGATTGCCCAGCATGAGCTACAGAGACACCACTTGCTCCAAACCACTTGCCTGTGGCCCTTCAGGACAGATCTTGGGTCCAAGTCAGCCATGAGGGAATGAAAATGGAAAATGGTTGGGTGTTTAATATGTTATGCAAATGACCTTTTCACAAAGTGTATTTAAGATAAATCCCATGTTCAAAGCCTCTTACCAATTAGCCTTTGAACTTTAAGCTACTGCTGAAACTAGTTTGATGGGACCGAGCATCAGTCTTTGAAGTTGGTTACTAAATTTATGATTCAAAATGGATTTTGTTATGAAACTTTCATACATAAGACAGCCGTCCATGAATTGCATTTCTTCCAGGTGAACTTGAATGCATTCAGGCATAAACTTGCATACAGCCAGTGAAAGTTCAGGACAAAAAAATGTTCAGGACAAATTGACTCAATGTATTCATGTACATGGCTAGTAGAGGCAAAAATCTTGCCAATAGTGTTTGTTGTTTCAAATTCCAAATAATTTCACCCCTGTCTGAAATAAGAACTGATTTATAAGCTTCACTTTCCACCTTAAATGTATTCTTTTTGCCATTTTTAACATTCTTATTAAATAGCCTGGCTAATCATAAAAATCCATGGTAATGTCAAATAATGCTGCTTGGCAGGAAAATATTCGCGTTCTTTTTGTTGTTGTTGTTGTTTTCATACAGTCAGCATTTCTTTTGGTCTGCATTTCTTTTGTATCGCACTCTTCCACGCACAGGCACTTTTCTGTGAACGTTGACATGTTTATGCAGGAAGTATGCATAACCCTGAGTGTGCACAGTGCATTTGTGTATCAAATCCCTGTAGTGCGATGGCCTTAAGCTCCTTGTTCCATCGGAATCGCTCTGAGGAGACAAATCCAGAAGCTTAGGCGTATTACACAGACTTCCACCTGCACACACACACATGCACACATCTCTCGTCTGATGTATACTCTATCACTTTCCCCTGCTGCATCGAGCACACACCTGGGTGTCTTCTGCTCCCCCTCCCTCCTCTGCTCTTAGTTCAAAGTTTGTTATTTCTCTTTGTTATATATGTTTTTCCTGCTCGTACCCCTTCCAGCTGGTGCACGTCTCCGTCAGTCTTCCCTTCGTTGGTCTCTCTGTCTGGCTCGCAGTTATGAGTTCACTGAAGTGCAAAGGCGAAGTGGCCTCCTCGTGGATTGGAAGGGCCGATGATTTCGGAAACGGCACACTGAGCAGTAGCGAACACACACACACACTCTCAAGCTGATATTACGAAGGCCGTGCCAAAGATTTTCTGGCTTTTTTTTCTCCCCCCCTTCCCTGTGGTGGGAATGACCATATGTCTTCTTTTGGCTACACTCGTGGGCGTTTGCGTCTACGCGCATTCGCGAAGCCGCCTGTCGCATATGTGCGTCACCTGCCGCCGAGCGATGTGTCAGTTCCCAGTGTGTGCACACAGTCTTTCAAGCATGGTGAAGGGCTGCCAGCAGGTTTTGATGGAAAGACGTTTGGCAATTTTTCACCTACCAGCAATCAGTTTGTTTTTTGTTTATTTTTTTTCTTAAAAAAAAAAACAAAAAAAAACAACAGTTCACCACCACCTATGCTTTTCAGATAAATTTGTATAGGCACAGTAGTCTCAGTATAAAGTAACACAGTATCAAAATGGTTTTAAAAATGTCCCTACACATGTATTTTGTGTGAAAATGTGTATTTTAGGATGCATATTCAGTGGCGGAGCTAGAAGGGACAAGGCTACATCAGAGGCAGTTAATGCACAAATAAATTGAACTGTTTCAGATCATGAAACTTTTCAAATCACATTATAACCTGAGTAAATTAACAAAAAAAAAGAAGCAGTTTTCAAATCTCTGTCTGATTTACAAAGGAAAAATGGTAATCTAAACCAATCATCTATTGACTTTAAAGTAATATTTTATGGTATTTTCACAAATTCCTGCTGTAATTAATTCTTTTAAACTCTTAAAAAATATGTTTACCAGCAGAAGGACTCTTAATCCTTTTGGTTTCATCCAGAATCAAGTGAAATTCCATCTAGGATGTCAGAATTTCTTTGACTATTTATCCTCGTAATGCACGCAAATACAAAAAGTAAGCTTCTAGGCTGTAGTTTAGGTATGTGGGTGCAAAATGTTTTCTTTTTCTGATGCATTGTGGAAGCAGGAAGGCAGGAAATGACCTTAGTTGTGAAATAAGAATTTTTCAAAGGGCAAATTGATCCAGACAATGCAGAGAAAATGCAACGATGAAAGAAATTCACATTTTCTTCTAGCATTCATTGGCATGGTATGATAGGTTTGTGGTTCTGAAACGGACTTATTAAAGCCCAACAATATCTCCGGAATAAATAAAATAAAAATATTAGTTTTCCATGAGATTTAATTAAACTTAGTGAACCTAATCTTAGGGAAATTTTTTCTAAATATTAAGGTGAGATTATATTTGCCATATTCTTTGCTGCTGTGTGTTTCCTACTCCTCTGTGCAGGAGTAGGAGTCGTCGGACCAAATGGCATGACGAATCAGAATCAAGTCCACAATGCTGTCGACGCCATCGGCTGCATCATCTCAGTTGCGCAGAGATGGCCCCCACTTTAATGAAAAAAACAAACAACAACAAAAAAACCCCCCAGAAAAGTTCAGCATCTGTCCCGTGTCTGCTGGGAGGTTGCTGAATCACTAAACGTACACGTGAAATAAAATCGAACAAGTGAAGCGCAATAAGAAACAAGAACATCTACTGTGGGACAGAAGAGCAATATTAGGAACAAATAAAGCCTCACCTGTCTATAAATTTTTTACTCCTTTTTGTTCCGGCTGCTTTTTTTTTGAGACCTGCAGGTCGGACTTTCTAACGTAGCCAGAATGCTCTCCGATAATTTGAACATGCCGTAAACATCGTCGCTTGTATCCAGACTCTTGAATTTGTGTCATGTAAGCATTAAGGTTAGCCTGTCTCGTCTCGTATCCATGTTTATTCCACCTCATTGTATCCACTGTGACAGTGGAGAAGCAGCAGTTTGCTGACTGGAAGAAATGCACTCTTGGTGAATTTGTGTGCATCTAGCTTTTTCTTGTTCTTGTCCGATTCGTCTCAAGTCAAATTAAGAATTTTGCGTTTCCTCGTAGTGGAGTTTACAGTAACTCTGTCTTCTGTCATAAGCGGAAGGAGACGTAGATTGGTGGCGACTTACCAAATGTCATAACACGGTAGATCACATTAGTGCCCTGGTGTTTCTTTCCTGTGAACAAAAAGCAAAAAATAAATGTCCCTAATGTCACTAATAATAAAACCTAAGAACAGAAACTGAGAAGATGCGGCTTCAGTGTAAGTACACCGCACTTCTGCTATCGCTTTCTTGTATCTCATCGTCTAATGTCACGATTTTAAAAAGTCACGTTTTATTTTGTCACAATTTATTTTTTTCTGTCTATTTTATTTTTAATTTTCTGTCCCTTATCTTTAGTTGAATTTTTATGAACGAAAGCAATGCTTCAGAGTGCATGCTGTTACTAAATGTTTATTGAGACTTGTTGGAGTGGATGTGTTTTGAACTGACCGGTCCCAAAAAGAAAAAAAAAAAGTTATTACCATCAAACGTGTCTTGAATGAGTACAGTGGCAATTGCATCTAATTTCAATATTTATTCATTTATTCCAGAGCAGGGTTTTCTTCTTCTTGAGTAATTGCAGCTATCTTTAGTCTGCACCACCACCTACTGACAGCATTATGCACACTGCTCTATTCACCCTGAAGCAAACAGTGGAGTGAAGCCTGCTGGTGTATTTTTTTTTAAGGGAGCACTTTAAAAGAAAGCTTCATATTGGCTGTAAAACATGCAATGAGGACATTGTTGAATCAGCTGATACAACTCTGGATTCTCTCCGAGTCTCTGCCTCCCTGGAGTTTTCACAGCTTTTTTTTGATGCTCGCTCCCCCACCACGATGACCTCTTTTTCCCCCCCTTGTTAGTAATTTCTTTCTTCTTCTCTTTTTCTTTTTTTTTTTTTTTTGCTTTTTATTCCTCGTCTTTCCAACCTTGCTCTCTCTTTGACATGTTGGTGCTGGCAACCCTGATGAAACTCCGCGCTCTAACTCACGGCGGGTGTAAATGCTGAACACGAACCCGGTGCAGCAAACCTCCGGGGCAGCAGAGAATCAAGTGGCAGAACCTTTTGCTTTATTGAAATGTCAGCGTGTCTTGATGGGTCGACGGGTGTGCCAAGTCGTGTGATGTCATGACGATGACGCTTTGCGGTCCGTGATGTTTCTGATGGGGACGGCAACTGAAGAAGTCGAATACAAGGCTGAATATTTTATTGTTTTTTTTGTTGTTTTTTTGCTACTTTAACAATTGCAAGGTTTTAAGTGATATTCTGATTCCCCAAAAAGTTGATGTGACCAAACAGGACGTTAGACTTCGACACCCGAGCAGCTTATAGCCATAATTCCTCACGTTATTTTGAATTAGACGTTGATGTACTGTTTTCAAACAGGCTCCTGTTCCTCTTGGCACTATCGGGTTTTACAACCGTGGGGAGTCGCGCCTTACAACAAACACGGCTAACGTCGATGTCAAATATCATATAAGCAGACATTTTTTGCCTGCAGCGGATTTTCCTAAACAACAAAGATTGTCTCTGGATGCTAACGCGGTGCGAGAAAAATACATGAGTGGAAAAAGAGAGAATATTCAACAATCACTCAACACTCCCCCTGGCCAACAATTTGTCTTTAGCGAGGCACCTCATTTTGCAAAGGTAATTGCTCCGGTATGTGTACCTATACACCATTAACATGCCATTGAAATGCAAGGTGTTATGCTGTGCAAATAGGAATATTTGTAAGACGTATAGTTTCGCATTTGTTTAGCAGCCGGTTAAAAGAATCCACTTTTTATGTTCACTGGAAATGCATGTATGTTTTGCGTCGACATGTGTTTAACAGATATGTAGCTGAGAAGGCAGGAGTGGGCAAGAGTGAGATTTTCACCGCTTAACCTTGAGTAAAAATCCTGTATTTTTATGACATCATTTTTATGCTATTTTATGACAATAGTACAACTTCTATTGCTGCTGATATAATTGCATTTATAAACTGTCGCTCCAGATTAATCGGTGTTCATTCTGGCATAAAGCTCATCCTCCTACCAACCTCTCATTTTTAAATTGGATGTTTTATTTTTGAGCACTTAACATGGTAGAAGTTTGTAAGGTAGTGCAAATATTGGATATTGTTGGATTCTTTAAAACGGAGGGATTTGGAGAAGGTCAAATTTGTGGCAGATTTGTAGATTTGAAATCCATCAGGATGTTACAGTACGTTGTTTTCCCGACTCCAAGAGAGACTTAGAGCAGTTTGAAGATTTAGCCATTTTATTGTAGCAATAAAATTGCTAAATTTTAGGGCACTATAAGAGGCGCCATGTGTGGACACATGTGGCTTTGGAGCATTTTCTCAGCGTATCAGTCCCCAGCAGATGTAGCTGAGATGTACCTGTTGCTGAGCAGCACAAGCAGAGCATGCAGCAGCAGACTGTTTAGCTAGGTTTATGATTTAAAAAAAAAAAAAAGTTGCAACACGCTTAATTATAAAGCAGCCACAGAATTACGCTCCTTTGCATTAGTTTATATGATAACCTAAGAAAATCCTCCCTTCAGTGTTGAACAAAAGCAGAACTGCAACGTGTGCAACATCCAAAAAGCACCAACGTTGCTGCAAAACATTTACAGCCGCTCCGTTCTTCACCACAAATTACCCCACATAAATTAATCTGCCAACTATTTTCAGAAGGATATTTAAACAGGCGGGAAAAAAAAAATAGTGGTCTTTACTATTTCATTCATATTCCCTTAACACTGAGAAGGTTGCAAAAAGATTATTTTTGCTAAATATATTTTGGATAAAAGATGCGGGGAAAAGTCTGAAAGCTTCATCTTTGAACATCTTGCCCTTTCCAATCATTAAAACGGAAACATTTCCACTGGCAGACCCATTTCTATGTACAAGAGCAAAAAAAAGGGCAATAACACCGACAGAATAACTAAGCAAAGACTCAGATTTTGCTCACCTAACAAATTCACGAGTTGCGGCTTAAAAAACTCCCCCGAAAAATGTTTGGTTCTGCATCAAGAGGATGCAAATTACAAATGAGGTGTCTGAAAAACATATTCTTAGCAGTAATACAAACATTTAAACAGTTCTGTCAGAAACTACCTGTTGGAAAAAGAAAATAGTTGGAGCCTTCTTTCATCCGGCTGACCTGTTGTGTTAGCAACAGGTTGGGAAGTGGCAGCACTGCTTTAATTTATTCTCTCCAGTGCCTTTAAAAAAGATTTAAAAAAAATAAAAACTCCCATCAACATTCAGTATTCATATACCATCCCTGATTTACTCCTTTGTGATTTTCAGAAGACAGTTCAGCCTGTTGCTGATATTTTAATAAGAACCTTTTGAAATTATTCTACAAACCACTGCTTTTACAGTAGCTGAATTTATAAACTGCTTACGTTAAGAAAAGAAAACAATCTATTTAGCATAATAATTGAAATGGGTGGTAGAAATAATAGGATGACAGATATAACAAAAATGAACATTAAAGTGGCCACAGCTCATGAATAATAAGCAGCACATAGCCTGCATCTTAAATGCATTAACATTCTTGCGATGGCTAATTTTAATGGATGACCCTGCATGTCTTGGTATAGTTGTCATAGTAAAAGTATGATACAGTCTGAACATGAAATCCCTTCACAGTTAAGAAAAGCATGCATCGATAAACACTTTGACTTTGCAACTTCATGACAAGGAGATAACTGTTTATTTAATGTGTTTATATATATTTAATCTTTTTTAAACCATTCTGACTGGTCTTGGCAGCAGAATCACTTGTTCCCGTTAGTCTCATGTTTTCTTGCTAGTGTAGCTCTTAAGGTTAAACATGTTTTCATTTCAGTGCTGTGTGTGAACTCTTTAATTGGCCTGTGTCGCAACACTCATATCGTCTTTGTGTAAAGCCCTAATTGTACCTTTTAGGCTTTTGTATATTTTACACGCCACGGTTTCCTTCTTATGCTGCTTCATTTCTGCAAGTAAATCAATAAAATGCCATTTCCTCACAAATGGACTGCGCCATTTCGGTCTGCAAGTTATTTGTTACAGTCTCCATGAATGTGCAGTGCATAGTAAACGATTGTAACAGTGTAATCAACAGTGTTTCTATAAGCCTGTTATTCCAGTTGATACATTTTGAATTGAGATGTAATGTGAAGCTTTGGGGACCGGTGGTATGAGGCCGAGATGACACAATCCACAAAATGAGATTTCTTTCAGGTTTCAGCTCTTAACATTTTCAATTTGGCATTTTCAATTGAACCATTTCATATTAAAACATTTTCTGTCATGAATATATATTTGAAAACATTTTTTTTTCAATATGTAAATTTAAATTGATGAAAAAGAAACAACACATAATGTTGTTTGCATTACTGTTTTTAAAGGTGAAATTGTCAGTTTTGAAGGACAAATCTGCAAGGACCAGGTGATGAATCACCAACATCACAATATTTTCTCAAACTAAACCATTAACCTTAATGAAACATCACAATCAATTGAAATAAACATATCTATTTTATTTTATTGTATTTTATTGTGAGAAATTGATCATTCTATTTGTTTGGTTTAAATATTTAAACAAATGAAATGTCTATCACTTAAGCTGCCATGAGACTTTATGTGGTCACATTTGTCACTCCATCTAAAAATGTTTTTTTAATTGGTCCAAATTTGAGGAACCCAATTATGGTTTGTGAAACAATTCACTCATAAGAACTATGTGTCAAATTTGACGGGCCTTTATTACAATATGTATTTTAGAACAAAGAGTATCAAATGGGCTATGTAGTATTTTCTATTTAGGAAACTATTAAGGTAGATGTAGGAAGTTACTCTTTTTTTTTATCTTATTCTAAAGCCCAGCTGATCATCTTTGGTTTACGTTTTAATGCTCCATACGTGGCTTTAATAAGTATTAGTTGAATTAATTAGGCCTTGTCTCTTACTTTTTCTGCTAGTTCAAGAATTCAGAATTCTGAGGTGAGTGAATCGTCATCAGTCATCATAGCATTACATAAATAAATATTACAAAAATTGATGGTGATAAAATCTTAATATTTATATACATGTCTAGCATTAGCTTATCTAGCATTAGCATCAGTTCTAAGACCCTTTGATTTAAGTGTAAAGCAAAGACTTGTGCATTGTTTCAATCATCTTTTGTGAGGGTATAATGTATTGGCTATTAATCACTGGTTTTGTTTGGGTTCCACTACAATTATTATTAACCACAATTGCAAATATTTTTCACGCATAGAAATGAAAACTGATATCATGAGGTGGAAAATGGGCAACATATATCAGATAATTAATCGTTTTATAGCAAACCTGCCCCTGTGAATGTGTGTCTGTCTTCATAATTTAAATCTCTGTAACCTTAGGGTAGCATGTACTCTCACACCAAGGTTTCAGTCTGCATTGTGAGGTGGATGTCATTCCACGGTTCTCTACGTTTGACAGGCTACATGATGGTTGTTTCACAGCAGGATTGATTTGACAGGGTGCACAAGCAGCTGTTACTCCAGTTGTGTGTGGACTTCATGTCTGCGGTATGCTGAGCTAACCTGTGCTGTTCACATTTTTTCTGTTTTGCTGTTAATATAAAGCCCGGCGCTGTAAGTCGCTAAAAACACCCAGTTATTACCAAAATGTTTGATTTTTTATTTATTTTTTAATCAACAATTTTTGCTGTTTATTTTAATTTGAGGTCTCTAAAAAAGTGTAAAGTGACTTTATTATATATAAATTTTTAAATATGCAACATTTTATTTTTTTTATAAGTATTTTTAGGTATTTCACCACCAGATGTGTTAGCATCTTTTCAAGATCTTTCACATCATTTCTGGGTTTTATTCACACTAAAACTCTGTCGTCTTTGGGACACAGAACTAGTATTTCTTCTAAACAGAGCAATAACTGGACATTCATATTGTCTAATACTTGCATAATATTCTTGAAACAGTTAAATTTGGCACCTCAGGGATCCCATACCCAAGGACAACCGAGGATTGTAGAGGTTCTCTTTCTAATTTTTTTGCCTGATTTAGTTTTGTGTGAGCATTTATTTTTGGACAGTGTATGTAAACATTTAGTTTAAAGAATGTGGGCTACTTGCTAAATGGCACTGCAGAGAAACTGGATAGTTAAAACTTTATGGATAATATTATCCATAAGGTTAAAACCTTATGGGTAATATTAAGGATTTCAAACCTTCAACATGACTGCTACCAAAGGGAGAGGATTTGTGCTACTTGGTTGCATCTTGGTATACAACTAAATACTTATACTTTATATTGAACTGAAGCGTGCTACATCTGTCTGCGATGTTCATGAAAAGAGGTAAAATCTTGCTTTTTACTATGTTCAATGTAAAGAACATAAGAGAGATGAATGCTCTCTGGGTGCTCTGCATATTGGTGTGTTTGTGTACGCTTCATCTTTTGAGACTTCATGGTCTTCTTGTTAATAAACATCTAATTGCCTGAAGAGTTTTACCGGCCCTACCGTTTCGGCTTTTGTAATTGGCTCGCAAGGCCAAGTTGCGGCTGTGTGTTTACATACGGCTATGCGAAGGAGCAGCTAATGAAAGCCCACAGGAATGTCGCTGATGTAATAAGTTCATAAAGTGTTTCAAAGCATTTAAAAAAAAAAAAAAGATGTGATGGGAACAGAGACGGGCCCATTTACAACCCTCTGTCTCTGTGTGTGTGTGTGTGTGTGTGTGTGTGTGCGTGCGCGCGTGCTTGGTTTACCTGCTGCTGTGGTGTTTCGTATACATTTCTGCGCGCGCGCGCGTGTGTGTGAGAGCACTCATGAATAACCCATCTGCTCATCCTGTCAGTTAAAGCCCACTGTGAATACAGCCTGGCTGGCTTTGTTCACCAGCCAGTCATAAGCTGTCCTGTCAAAACATTAATTAACTACTAGGAAACATTTTGGTGCCGTTTGTGTCTATTGTTCCTTGTTTTTTTTTGTTTTTTTTTTATGTGTGTATGAGTTGTGGATGAATATAAGTGCACTAATGAGATCAGCTAATCCAGCTTATATTCCTTACCTTCTTCTAGAGGAATGTTGTCTTTATACCAGCTTTATGTCCTTGTTGTTTGGCTTTTATTACGATAAATAATAAATATGCAGACACTTGTGATTCTGGTATGCTTTTCCTGTAAAAAAAACAAAATGTTTTAACTCATTCCTGATGCTGCTATAATCTACAATTCTTTAAGTTTTTCCATTTCTTACATACTTTTCCATATCCCTGCCTCTTTGGGTTGGCTAAATAACACTTTTAAATCGATCAGGTCTATGAAGTAGTTAGCATAAAACATTCTGTGTAATAACATTTGGAAACTTAAAATATTTTCATTTCGACATTTTAAAATCAAATCACTAACAAATATAAAATTACCTTCTGAAATGACTTTTTCTTGCTTTTAAAAGAAATTGCAATTTTAGAAGATGGAAAATATCCAGTACAGAATGCCTTGAACAACAACAACAAAAAACCAAGAACAAACGAACAAAAATGACTTGTTTTATGTAACTACTCCTGCAGGTAAAAGCCTCAAATTCAAACGGTGCAGATGGAAAAAGTGGGCAAGTGCAATGAAATAAGAGCATTTTATGAGGGGCAATAATATTTTACGAGAATTTAAGCTGCGACTGTTTGGAAATGCGATGCTTTTGTAAACTGAATATATAAACTTTAACTACTTAGTTGAAGCACAGATATTCCTCCTCCACCCCCCCGGACACCCCCGGTACACTTTCTGTTGTTTGCTGTGTAGTCAAAATTATAGGCACTCACCGTGATTCATTGATGATTATAGCACAAATACATGTAACTAAAAGTAGATTTATTTTTAAGTCAGCCTTATTTAAATTTGCATGTGAGCATTTAGACATTTCGTAAAAGACGTCATTTAAAAAGAAAATATATGAAGATGCCATCTCAGGCTGGAGAAGTAAACTGGATTTAGAGCTTGTTTTTGTGACGACTGTACTTGCAAAAAAAAACAAAAAAAACACTGTAAACAACAAAAGTGAGCTGCATGTTAAAGTCAGCGGGAATAATTGTAAAAAAAAAAAAATAATCTCAATCTCCGTATTAAGGGAAGATGTGGTTGGAAAACAGTCTTCAATGACTTCTGCTGACTTTGTTGAGTTTAAATCATATTGTATTTAACAGAACGACTCTCGACGTGTGCAGAAAGTAAGAGCGTTTTTATTTCCACAAGCCGAGGAGGAGTTGGAGGTTCTGGTGCTAAAGAGCTCCGCAGTCCTTTTTTTTTTTAATTTTTTTTTTAATTGAAGCTAATTTGGACAGAAATGCTTCAACTTGCAAGACAGCATGAAAATTATATTCTGAAGCAAGGGCCAAAGGTCCCATGGTCCAAGTCCTTTTTATTCAGTCACTCAGTGTAGAAAAACAAATGATACCACAGTAACGCCTTTTGCTGAACATTAAAACCTCGGGGTGCAGCGTCGTGATTACGTTCTGGACTCTTTTCCTGCTGGTCGGCATGCGGCATGATAAATTAACTCAGCTTGATAAGCAAGTCATCAGCTTTTAAAGTCACATCATGCAAGCAGAGTCTAAGATCAAAGTCATCATGTTGATATCATGGAGTAGTTGTTCAAGGAGTGCAGGGTTTAATTTATAGATATTCCACCACATCCAGCAAGCAACTGACTTGATTTCACCATTCAGATGGTAGACAGCTGTACATTTATTCATGTTTTATTACTTATTCGTCATAGACGTGATGAGATATTTACATATTATGATGACAGATGGAAACATTTAAAATGGAAGTGATAAGCATGTGAACTTGATGCGCACCGACTTTCTGGACGTAACCGGAGAAAAAGTTTTCTATTGGGAAAACGTCAATTGTGCACTACAGACTTGGGGTTAGAGGCTTATGGATGTGCAGCACATACCAGAACATCTGAAATCACAAGATGTGGTGGAAACGTTTCGCTGAAATTCAAATATGTAAGCTCCTGTTCCTGCAAAAAAACCCAACACAAAACAACAACAACCCAATAACAGCTGTGTTTGTCCAATGAAGTACTACGCTTTGGCGGTTGAAGACGTAGTGCACACAGATACAGAGCGGCTGAAGTCGTCGGCGTTTTCTCTGCACGGAAGATGGAAATTTACCAAGCGCTGACTTGAAAAATGGCACACTTAGAAACTGGAGCTACTCTGACAGCTATGACAAAAAGCACCGTTCAACATCACATCTGGTATTCCCCCCCGAGAGCGCTTAACCAGAATACCTGATCATGGAATGACCATAAAAGGAGGAATAACGCCCTGTGGGCCCTCCTGAGGGGGTTCAGATCTGTGGTGGCTACTTTTTCTGTTGGGCACCCCACTGGGTCGCTGCTGTTTCATCGCTTGTTTTTCCATTGGTGTGACATTTTATGTTTAATTAAGGGAGGGGGTCTTTGCAAGATTATATTTTGGCTGTGGTGGTTTTCAATTAAACCCATGAACGGTTAATGTTCTTTGGTGATTAATTCTTAGCAAGACGTACCAAACATTAGAAACGTCTTGGATTAGAGTGGTGATTTCTGTGGTTTAATTAAAACCGGACATGACACCGGATTTGTAAAATTAAGTATTAGGACATTTTTGCAACTTTGCCATTTTGCTTGAAAAGTGACAATCACGCATTAGAATGCTTTGCGAAAGCACGCAAACCCTGTGGCAAATGCAGTGTTTTTGTAAAATAAATATATATTTTCACATCTGTTTAGTTGAGATTTGCGGTAAACCAAAACCAGTCACAGATAATGAAGTGGGAGGGGGGGGGAAACCCTTGTTTTTCAAATTATTGCCATCAGAACTCACCTGATTCGTAAATAGACTCTCAGTAATTTATTCTCTTGTCCGTGCGAAGGAGAGCTTTAATCGGAGAGGCCGTTAAGAGGCTCGGGAGGGGCTGCAGGAGGAAACCTTTAGTAGTTCAGAAAACATTTTCTCTTTTTTTTTGAAGAAGTGGCATAGAAAGGCCAGGACAATTATATAAGGTATGAAATGTGATCCCCTTGCTTATTAGTGGAATTAAGACTGCTACAATTGAAATAATTCATACATTTTATTCATGAATTGCCTCCAGGCCTACACCTGTTTCTTTTATTAGCAACATGTTTTACAGCAAACTGCAACTTTTCCGTCCGCCCCCACCCATTCTGAAAGCTTTCTCTCTTCTGCTCCCACGGGGCCGATGTCTTTCGTCTCGATTTTGGAATGGGTCATTGCGCAAGGATTGTGTCTCCTGTCTAATATGAAATGATCACACCTTATTGTTTCCAGAGCGTTTTTATGGTCACTGGGGGCATTCTGGGGAAAAAAAAAAGGACAAACATAAATGCAAGGACGCAGCTCGGCTCTGCTTTCTCCGATTCAGTGAAATGTAAAACTGGGGTAAGCAGAGGTTTGGAAGAGGAAAAGACCGAGTTTGATGGTCTGTGAAAAGTGACTGTTTCATCAGCACCGGGTGACGCTCCTTTCCGGAGGGTGACGAGGGTGCAAGAGAGGAACTGCTAAGTTGACGGCTGGGGAAAGCTTAATATGTACAAAGGACAAGATGTAAGTGAATTTCTTTTGGAATGATGAGGGCCATGACGAGTAATTCACAAAGAGATGGAAAACACACAAAGCTGAGGGAGAACCCATTCACACCGCTGCTGCTGCTGCTGCACCTGCACCTGCAGAGGTTAGTTTGAAGCACAAGGAGACAAGGACTGATGGCTTAACAGAAATGGAGATTGAACAGTGATTTATTTGAAGCACATATATTGTTAACAAGACCTTAAAGGATAGAGGGGGAGAGAGAGCCAGAAAAATGGAAGTAATGTGAAGCCCAGGTACGGCCGCTTTAGCTAATTTAGACACTTGACAGGCTGAGAGCCGTTTGATGTCCTCAGCTACTGTTTAACAGAGAAAGGCTGTGTGATTCTTTCACTTACGCTTATGTATCGGTGGAATTACAAGCTTTTTTTCTTTTTTTTTTAGATTTTGCAATTGCTTTAACCCTCAAAGAAAATACTGTCAGGTCTGAAGATGCATTTCAAAGGTAGACATTGATAGGATGATCACTTTTGATTTGTTTCTGCTTATCCTTGCTGCTGCAGGGATGTCGCCCATCTCCAGTGGGTCAATGGGCAAGAGGCGGGGTACACACTGGAACAGTCAAAGCTCTGAAAATCCTACTGTCATTTAGTTGTTGCCATTTAAAATCTGTTAAATATTTCACTCAACCTTTCGTCGCACGCCTCGCTAGCTTATAAAGCAGAATTATGAAAACACAGTATTAAAGAAAAATAATTTTTATTGCCATTTCTCTTTGAACGCGGCCTTTGTGTGCTGACTTATTTCAATGAAAAATGAAATGTCAGCTTGTTCTGCGCGGCCGATACATATTTTATAAGCCGGAGAAATTAAGAGAAGTTCTGTTTTCCAGAGTTTATTGGAAAATGTGCAGCTCTTGTTCCCATTAATCTCCTCAGAATCTCTGATCAAAGAAAAGCAATAAGTCATATTATTGTTGTTTAAATGAGACGTTCTTTGTTTTGATATTAGGACTGTTTTTGTTTAGCATGCTGAGCCAATCTAGCTATCTTACAAAAAGGTTTATTTGGTATAATTTCAGAATACATCTTAGTTTTATACAGACCTATGTCGGAGTGGCCAAACTCCAAACAATGTCAAACCGAAGTAAAGGTTTGTAGAAGTGCATTGTCAGCAATGTAAGATTCAGAGCCACAACCACAAGCAGTAAGACATGACAGGTTGTCAGTGAAACTGGCTTAAAAGCGCAGAGGAGATCAATATACCCTGCAAAACATGGGATCCAATCGCGCATGCAGTAAATGATAAAAAGTCCTGAAAAATGTACTTCTTTCCAACTCTTGAACATAAGTCCGTCTAAAAAAAACAAAACCATTGAAGTTAGACAGTAATGTCTGATTCATCGTGGCCTTTGAGGAACAACACTTCACTTCCTGTCCAATCTCTACTACATCTTCTTTTAGATTGTGCTGATTGAAAAGTCTAAGCATGAACAAACTAACGTCTCAAATCCTGTCAATATAAGTTTGACGTCTGCGATTGCTCACAGAAAACGCATCAGTTTTAGTTCTTACAGAATAAAATGTCTGAATAAAACACCGAGTTGGAAAGCCTCATCTTTTGAACAAATCTTGAAATGATTTTGGGTTTGTATCACAAAATCCCAATTTATAGGCCCTAAATCCTTCATATTAGCCCAAATATCGACATTCACATCTGCTATTGGGCTACATTTTTCTTAGCAAATTGCTCCTCTTGGTTCCCATCACACGAAGTCTCCAATATATTTCTGATTAGATGATTGGCAAAAGTGTCAGTTTCCACTGGATATGTGCGGATTTACTCCCGTTGTCATTCAAGAAGTTTAACAATTCAGTCTGATTCAAAAATGTGTTGGTACTCCTAAAAAACATGTTGCAGAGAAGGGTAAAAAGTTGCAGAGATGTCAATCAAAGGCGTAATTGAAAACTTAAGGGAGTGTGCATGGAAGGGAACCAGCAGAGGTTCTGTTCAGGTTTTTTTTTTTTTTTTTGAAACCAAAAAGTGACAGAGAACGATTTAGGAAAGTGGTTGAAAGACCCCACACAAGCAAAGGAAAAGAGACAGGGTTTTTTTTGTGTGTACGCTCTGTGCCAATGAAGGACACTGAATTTAAAAACTGAAAGTCAGAATCCCGGGGGAGAAAAATCCCCACCGGGTGAAAGCTGGGACTTCTCTTCATTCCTGTCTCGACAGAGAAGGGATTGAAGAAACTGCAGAGCGACTTCACAAAGAGGGATAAAGGGAAACACACTGGATATATTGTGTTTGAAATTATAGCGCACTGTGTTTTCCATTCACAAAAAAAATAAAAAAAATCCCCCGTCATATATCTGCGTAATTGACATTCACGTGAATTTCTTCCTTTCTTACACCTTCCTCTCTGTATTGATTGCAGGCCTTTACATTTTCGTCCGTCCTTTCTGTCTTCCCGTGACTTTGGCTGGTTGAGACACTGCTTTGTATTCTTTTAGTTACATGGAAACCAGAGAGGACGATATAATGCAGTAGAAAAACAAAGGTACTTGGAGGTCAGGGAGGCGACGGCTGAGAGGGGAAGAGAAAGAGAGAAATAGACATGTTATCTTTTTTGACTCTGCCTTATCAGAAAAAAAAAGAATACACTGACAAAGCTATGCAGCCATTTTTTTCTTCCTGGCAATATCTCTGTCTGTCTCCAACAAGGAGACTGTTGTGATACTATAAGGAGATGATTTGCCTCTTTTAGCGGTGGAGTTTGAGTAGAGTACAGAAAATAATATTTTTTTGTAAAAGTAGACGAGCAACAAAAGATGTCTGAAGTCTATCCATTTGCTTGTTATGCAAAACTGTTGTTTCTGCTGCCAAATACGCAACTTCTTAATAAAAAGTTCAACTCAATCTTTTTTACTAGCTGCCAGAACATCTACACAAACACCATTCCTAACATTCATTGTTTTAAACGAGAAGGTTAACAATTTACAAAGTCACAATTTTGGAAAAACTTAGGACATGCTTCTAATATTCACCGCAGTTGCTGTTAATGGCAAAGTTTCTGTTAAATACGGGAACATTAATTTAAAATCAATAATGGAGAAAAGAGACTTTTTTTTAATATGACAAAACCAAAACCCACAAACAAAATTAGATGGTGACATGCAATCAGTGTGGTGGTAAAATGCAAACTATACTAAAGTGTACCAATTGATATTGCTGTGAATTGAAGCAATGATACATAAACTTTAAATTTTAAATCATTGTTAGATAGTTTAAATTTCCATATGCCAGCAAGCATGTGCTTAAGTTTTTGAAAAAGTTATTAAAATCTTGTATTATTCTGATACATTTGAAAGGTCTTTTGATGATACGCCGGAGAAAGTGCTGGAGGGACAAGTTTTCTTGATGTTTGGTGTACATAGCTTAATGTGGCCTCCTACACACAATCTCTGTTGCTGTGCACTGACAGTCAGCTGCCTGAAAGGATATGTTACAAGATTGACTGTTAAATTTGTCAATCTTTGAGCTGATGACCCAAAGAAATTTAAAGAACTACTACAAAATCTGAAATTTGATTTCAATTTCTAGTTTATGTATCAAAACAACCATAAATAAATGTTACTAATGGCATTACCAAATCAGTAGTAATCTGCATCTGACACCATGTTGGCTTGTTTTTGGTCATTTTGGACATTTTTAACAAACTGTAGCATAGTCATTATACTCGGCCAGGCATAATGCTCACTAGAGTAAACGTAGTATAATATGGTGTCATTTTTAAAAAAAATGGGATGTTTGACAATTTCACATGTCATAGATCTTGAAAACTTTTTGTTTTTAACTTGCATCAATTACATTTATTTTAGTGTTTTTAGCATGTGTGTGCACGTAAGCATAGTAAATGGCTTCAATAACAATGCCTTGATTTGATCTGTAAATGACTAGAGCAATGATGAATTAAGTATCTTTAAAAGCCTCTAGATGACGCCTTGTATCCAGAAGTCACCATCTCACTCTTGCTTCACTTTATGATGCTTACCTGTGCTTGGCTAAGTAGAAAAAAAAAACAAAAAAAAAAACAAACAAAAAAAACAGCATTTTTCTGCAAATGCCAAACTCAGAAAGGTCACTAAATAAAGTTTTTCTCTCTCTTTTTTAAACCTGGTAAAAGAGCAACATTTAATCAAATTTTGGATAAATCCACGGGTCTGTTAGAGCCAGCGTTTCAGTTTATTATCCTTAGCATCCAATTTAGATCTGACTGTCTTTTAGCACAGCAGTTTTTGACTCTGGAGCTCCTCTGAAGTGACTTGGAACAAAACAACATCAATTCACTTCTCCTAGTCACTGTTGGAGACACGGATTGGGAAGGAGGTAAAAACAACACAACAAAACAGTGTGGTAAATAAGATAAATGCAATAGGGAGAGAGATGGGCAGAAATAAAGTGGCAATGATAAAGATCTGAAGGGTGGAGGAAGTGGTGTATGGGAGTGATAGATGGGGACAAAGATATCTATGAGAGGGGGTTGCAGAAAAACAAAGAAAACGGTGGTAAGATACTGAAAGGACTGCAAAAGTAAAAAAAAAAAATAAAATAAAGTTCTGCAGTGTTATTTTATCAAGACCCAGAGAGGTTAGTCAAAACACCCCTGAGGCTAGTGAAGAGAAGCACATT
The DNA here is from genome assembly GCF_000485575.1 of Poecilia formosa. NCBI lineage: Eukaryota > Metazoa > Chordata > Actinopteri > Cyprinodontiformes > Poeciliidae > Poecilia > Poecilia formosa. Next base: position 4,629,756 of record NW_006799948.1, read on the forward strand.
TCTTCTCATAATGTACCTGGCTCAATAAAATTACTGCTCAGGGAACCGGTTCACCTGTGGTGTTCAGTGCAATCGTCTCACAGAGCTCTCTGATTAACATATTCCCTGAATTTGCCAGCGGGTCACCAGTTTTTAAACAGACAGGCCAACCTTGAATACAATTTGGAAACGTCCTCTTCCGACATCTGGTGAACGTCGGCAGTCCACAGAGACGTGTTCCCGCTCCTGCGCTCTTTTCCCACTTCCCCAATGACTGCGCCTCGGCCATCCGTAACGCTAAGAGTGGAAGTGAAGCCCCTTAAATTCAAGGAACTTTCTCAAAATAGCAATGAGAAGTTTAAAGGGCTTATGTGTCAGTGTCACAGGAACACGTCCAAGAGTCCGGGGAGGAGATTTGGCCCCTCAGGAGACCAATCCGTGTTTCCTGGAAGGCCGTTCTCACAAAGGCCCAGCAAAGTATGATCTTCTCACACCCTGCTAAGGTAGCACTCCCTGCCTCGGGACCTATTATTACGGTTCTCCACCACAATCATTAGATTTTCCCTGTCCACATCCATCATGGTCTAGTTTCAAGCTGCCACAAAAGAGGATGGAAAAGGACTGCGGCCAACAGGAGGAACAGCCAAGAACAATTTGAGTCCCTCTGCCTCCTTTCCAACACTCGTTCCCCTTTATAAGCCGAGCAGGAACTCTTGGCGATCTTTCTCTTCAGACTTGTGCTCCGGCCGCGGCCATGAGAGGCAGATGTGCTAACATGCTGACCTTAGTGCTAAAGCTGATGGTGATTTGTGAGAACTTACTCAGTTTCCAGTTTTGCTCCTTTTACCAATTAAATTATAAATGTCAGATTTGAAAGCCAATTTGGAGCCAAATAACTGCTTGACCAGAACACCGAAGCCTAAATGAACAGCTTGCTGAATGAGTGACGACGTGTCCCTTTTAATAAAAATGGTGATAATGAAAGAAAACAATTGAAATATGCAGTTCCAAAACTGTTTTAGTCAATTTTTTTCAATAAGCGTATTTGCTTATTTGCATATATTTATGCTTTTTCATGCAAGTAGATCACACAGAAAGTGACAGTAGTTACAGCTCTTGTTTTTATTTAAGTTCATTTATGCTGTTGCTGATCCTCTGGGCCTGTCTGTGTCTCGACATTATTTTCAATTTCTTGGATGAGATGCACAGAACATTTGTTAGATCGTACAACATGTTCTGATTTTTTTTTTTTCTTTTTAAAGTGGTAAAAACTAATAATCATTTCAAACAGCTCCCCTCAGTTGCTGTGACACGCTCAGACACAAACATTTGACCCGTTTTGGAACGAGAAGATTTTACACAAGTTGACTTTGAGAAAAGACTTCCGCTGAATGTTTCATAAAAAATAATCGGAGTCCGCTTTTGTTCAGGCGTCAAAAGTACGTTTACTACGCATCGACAATATAAACTTTTATTTTTTTCTTTCCCTTCAATTGATTTGAATAACTTTTACTTTTGAAGTCATTCTGTTTTCTTGTAATTTAATTTTTACTCATTATTCCATCCTTTAATGCAGTAAGTTTGTACAATTCTAATGTTTTTTGTGGTGTGGGAGGAATTACCAGTTATTAGAAATTGCAAGTGAAAGAATCACGAGCACCATTTGGAGAAGATTGTGTCTCATTTTGAATTTATGAAAGTTTACTGTTAATATTTTTGTAGACACAGAAGAAATTGCATAGAATTAAACAAGAGATTGTTATAGTTTGTCAATGAAAAAAAAAATAAAGCAGCTTGTCACAGATTTCGCATCTTGAATTAAACAGTGAGTGATTACCTGTGCAATTTGAAATATTAGTTAAATTAGATAGAAAGACAAACCGAACCTACAGCAAAGAAATGCTACAGGAAGACTAAACGAGATCTTTCCATCACTTGAGAATTGATCTGGACTTGTGATGAAAGATTTAAAACTGAACATAGACTTGTTAACACCTCTGTTGTGCTACCAATCATCATCTTGTCCAAATCGTGTGCTGAGAATGGAAGATTATAAACTTTTCTTGTAAGAGTAACTATCTGACAGAAAAAAAAAAAAGAAAATTAAGGCAGTGTAAAAATCAATAAAAGAGCTGCTTCATAGCACTACAGCAACTTTTGAGACTGGAGATTAAGAGTGTAGAAATTCCACTTAGGTTTTGCCCTATTTCTGTCTAAATCCACTCTCTTTTTTTAAAGATATGACACCAGTGCAGATGGGGTTCATAGAGAGAGAGAGAGAGAGAGAGAGAGAGAGAGAGAGAGAGAGACGGACAGAAACCTTGCTGTAGAGAAACAAAAACCTTCATTGTGAACATAAAATAGCTTTTGTGGGTTTAAGTGTATGACCTAACTAGAGCAGGTGGCGTCACTGTGAATCTAATACTAGAGAGGGGCAGTTAAGACCAACCTTATTAAGATAAGAAAGAATGAGACAGACCTAAAGCCTCCAGGGAGCAGTGATAAGACCAAACATTGTCAGCCATTGAAAGCGCATTTCCTTGTGGATAAGTGCACTGGTAAGGCAGGCACATAGATACAACTCAACACCGTTTCTCTCCCCGCCGTTGACGACGAAGAAAACCGGTGATAAGTGACTAAAGCTGCTTCTTGTGAGGTTTCTCATTGGTCGATGGGGAGGGTAAAACATGGTGTATGTATATGGCAAATGAAGGGAGGGAGGTTTTCTTCTGTTAATTACACTCAAAGTTACAGTCTAGTGGGAAACTAAGCTCGTATCGCAACTCTCTGGTGGATAAAAACTGAGGGCGAAAGAGAATAGCGAAGAATACCGACTTGGGAATGAGTTTTGTGTAAACCGGCGAGCTGGAAAAACACTTAAAGTGCCACAGTGGTGGCTTTTGTGTGACTAATGCTTTTAAGTTGACAGCCATTTTAAAAAAAAAAAAAAACCCGTCCTCGACGCCGCAGACGAGATGCTCGCATGTCCGAGGATTGATAACAGCCTGCCAAACGCACTGCCAAGTAAGCAAATTTACTCAAGCGTTTTTGGAGAGAGCGGCGTGAAAGCGGCCGTGTCACACACGAGAAAACACCACTTTCCGCCACCTGATGCCGAGATCCGAAATGTCATATTGTCCCCCAAGCGGGCCTCCGCTTTGAAACGTCTCCCCGCTGAACTCCCCGCCGTTGTGCGGTGACGGTGCAAGTTTGGAACCCAAATAAAGATGGCAACTGCTCAGTTTGATGGATTACTTATTTCAAGCTAGATTTAAGTCTGTGAAAATGGATTTCTTTATACGTTGAGCTGAAATGAATTAAAACAGCTGCTGCCTAGAAGACAGAAATTCAATCTAAAAAGTTCGGGAATAATGATCTGCTGTAATTTCAGATGTACATATTTTATGTTTTATGCAGAGCTAATGATCTTTTTGCATTAATTCTTAAAGATTGAGCTTTAATTACGCACTACAGTAAAGCTTTCATTTCTCACAATGCTGCTGGTCTGTTCATTTAATCAATACATCCATAGTGCCTTTGAAAAGTAATCAAACCCCGTGAGCTACCACATTTTCTGCTAGTACAGCCTGCGCAATGTAATGGACACCATAGATTTTAGACTTTTTGTCTGTAAAAACAAAAAGTATAAGGAAAAAGGTCACACAATAAAAAGAAAATGCCATCAAATTATGTTTTAGAAATGTAACAAAATTTGGAGAAAGTTTAACGGTGCACTGCCTGTCCAGATAGAAATTGAGATTTCATATAAACAGTTTTGCCCCACAGGAAAGAACTAAACAACAAATCTCTCTCTTTTTTTTTTTTTCTTTTTATGCCTAGGTAAACAGACCGTTTTCACACACTGACATTCCACAGTTTTGTGAAAACACAGATGATGTTGTCGTCATGCCCACAAGTGGGCAGTACATGTTGCTGTCGCTTTCAGTCTCTCAGCTCATAAAAAGCTGCCGAGGAAATCCAAGTAATCACTGGACCCACCGTAAAGTGTGCTTGTATCTGCGTGCGTAGGTGCATGTGTGTCTGCGTGTGCGGCGGTGGGCTGATTGTGTATATACGGCCAGCGTAGTGATGTCGCTCAGTGATGGGAGGGGAGAGACTGCAGTGGCATACAGCTGGCATTTTATGGCACCGCAAAACTCCTCCTGGCAGCTTGTCTCCCTGTTTTTGCTGCCTCAGTCTGTCACTGTACCATCCCGTCTTCTCTCCCCCTTCCCCTGCACTACAGCTCCCAGTGCTTCTTTCTCTCCTGTCCGTCTCACTTCTGCACACACCAGCTCATCCTTTCGCTCCAAAGCACTAACTGATGTCACGTACCTCGGCCCATCTCTTTCACTTCCAGCGTTCTCTCCTTTCTCTGCCGACCGACTTTCCTAATTCGCTGCCCCTTTCGCCTCCGCCCCCGATCTGCCCCGTACATAATCTCCTTTCTACTGCGAGACGTCGATGGATTCCAGCGCCTGGTGTGAATGCTTAATGACGACTCCCATGTCTTTTTACAAGCCTCCCCTCCTCTCTACATCTTCAAGAACCTTTTTTTTTCCTTTTTGCTTTCTTATACTTTGTCCTGCCACTTTGTTTCCAGCCTACCACTTTTACCTCTTCCCTTTTGCTTTATTTACTAGCCAGGAGCCACCCAACTGTTTACCATGCTTAGCAGCTGCCACTGGGACTCTAAAAGGATCTTTTCTTTTAGAAAACCCCTCTACCCCAAAAATAGACCAAGCATTTGTAACAAGTTCTTGGTAATGCAAGCGCATAAAAACACATTAAAATGACATTTAATATTTCAGACAGCTTTTCAAGTGTTGAGGTGACTGTGTGAGTGCATGTGTGCAACCCATCATCTTTTGTGTCTGACAGACTGTTTGTGTCTCCTGGCTATTGCCAAGATAGATTGGTCGTTCAATTGTTTTGTGCTGAGGGAGAGTATTGCTCATCGTGCTCTCATGTTGCCAATATCTTTCCCTGATCATCCCGTTATTGATCCAGGTTGTTGCAGAAATGGCTGGGTCATGCGTTTTCCTGGACCTCTGGTTTCTGATGACCAACCCTTTTTATACCCAGACCACCAATAAAGCCTCAAAATGACTTTCTGATCAAGTTATTGATTCATTTTTTTGTGGCGAAACGTCCCGACGAGCATCATGTCATGACTCTGGAGGGGTCCCAAGATATTCCATGCTTGTCTAATTCAAGACTAGCGCTGCTGTTACAAACTTCATCTTTCTTTTACACTCCGATTAACTTAAAAACAAGTAAAATATACATTTTGCATTCATTTAACAAGAACAGTTCAGACTTTCGATCCTGGGACTGCCAACTTTGTCAAAAATGATTTGAAATGTTGCATTTCTACCCCCTTTTTATGTCGGTACAGCTTAAAGTCTTTTTACATTGCAAAGTGTAAAACTCGTCTGTAGCACCACACAATAGGAGAACTTATATCACACAATTATATTTTACAGGCTTCAATAAGAACGCTGCGGTAGCTTTAAAATATATTTGCTTGGCTGATCTGCGCCGTCTGTCAAATCCGTCCGGAACATTTTTTAAGCCTTCGGTTGAAACCTTTTCGTAGAGTAGAGGGAAGAGAGGAGAAAAAAAAAACCCAAAAACATTTGGACTCATTTTTATTCTTAAGTGGAAGCTGCCGTTCCCCTGGCCGCTGAGGTCTTTTCCCAGAGCCCTTGTGGATGCCTGGCCAGGGATTTTTGTCTAGTTTTCTTCATAATTGAAAGAGATATTGTTGATATACAACCTTGTCAAGCTGCCACATACCTGCCTGTGTGTGAATATGTTGTGTGAAACTATTAGAAGGTTGACCTCTGAAGGAAATACCCACCGGTACTGGCAGGTAATAAAAACTCTTCATCTTTATCCAACTGGGATGTTTGCTGAGTCAAATATTCCTAATGACTGAGGATATTTACTGAGTGTGTGTTTAAATATACGTCTGTATTGAGTTTGTGTCCTTCTGCTTGTCTGCCGTTTGTGAAGTCAATACTATTTGTCTTTTTATAAAAATAAAAAAAGAAAAGATTTTCGGATTACATGGTCACAATGCAAAGCCATACTACAGTTCTTAGGGAATTTATTCGTAAACGCTGAAGAATTGTAACAGACCAGCACAAATTTGTACCTGTTTGTGAAGTGGAAGAGAGATGATGCGTAGGTTTCAGGTGTTTCAAAACAGTCCACTGAGTCAATATTTAGTATATCCTTTAATGACGCTGCTTTGCCCTTTGCCGCAGCCCTATTTCTGTCCTGTCTGATGTGTTTCTTGTGTCATGATGTTGTTGTTTTTTTTTTTTTTTACACTAAAGTTCTCCAACCAGCCTGTTCAAACTGCACATTTGCGATCTTTGTTTCCCAGTTTGCTGAACTCTGCAGGCAGTTTGCTGCACTTATTTTATTTTGGGACGTCGGAGCAAATGGGGGTAAGCATAAATGCATTCCACACTTTTAAGGATGTTGCATGTAAATGCTGCGGCCTCAATGTTATCTCTGAATTATGCACACATTAAAACTAACACTTTTTTTTACAACCAACACATCTTTTTGGCATTACAGATATGAGTAAAAATGCAGGTGGCTGATAATCCTCTTTAAATAGATCCCTCTTTCTTCCTTCTTCCTCTGCTTCATATAATTTTATTTTATCATAATGTTAAAATGACTTCCTGTGCTTCGTGCGCCTTTTCCTTTGCATCTTTCTGGCTTTTTTTTGTTGTTTTTTTTTTTTCCTAACACCCACTCTCTAGTCATAATATTTTCACGGTAATGATTCACTATTACCTGGACTTTCAGCTCATTGCTTTCTCGACAAGTGATTTCAAATATATTTCAGGAAGACCCCTCAGGAAATTGGTTAGCAAAAGGCTTTTTCCTCCCTCTCACACATAAGCACTTGATTGTAGTTGTTTCTCATCTTCATGTCAAGATTTTCTGTCTTTCGCAGCCTTCAATAGCCAGTTTTATATAACTCGAGCAAATTGTATGCAGTGTGACTAATTCTGACTCGGTGCAGATGCTTATGTTGTTTTCAGTTTTGGCATCAGATGAGAAGCCAGACGCGTTACTTTTGCTCCTCTGCAGCTATATTGCACATGCACACGCAGCCCAAAAGAGCGACTTCACAGTTTTTTGGCTAAGGGGCAAATTCGCAAACTTTGCTCGGCTTTAGCCTTTTACTGATTTCAAGGTTTCCGCTTTAGGATTTCCTTGCTTCGATTATTGCAGCAAACTCTCAGTTGTTTGTCTTGGCCGATGGCGGGGAAGCTCCCAAAAATATTTTAAAAACGTTTTTGGGACCAAAGTGAAGATGATTGGTCTTCCATGTTTATCCTTCCTTTAAATTTTAAATGGCACTGTGTCAGTAGAGGAAACATATTTAGTAAAACTCTGACTTTTCATTCTCAAAAAATCACCACATCTGCCCCANATTCTGATACATTTGAAAGGTCTTTTGATGATACGCCGGAGAAAGTGCTGGAGGGACAAGTTTTCTTGATGTTTGGTGTACATAGCTTAATGTGGCCTCCTACACACAATCTCTGTTGCTGTGCACTGACAGTCAGCTGCCTGAAAGGATATGTTACAAGATTGACTGTTAAATTTGTCAATCTTTGAGCTGATGACCCAAAGAAATTTAAAGAACTACTACAAAATCTGAAATTTGATTTCAATTTCTAGTTTATGTATCAAAACAACCATAAATAAATGTTACTAATGGCATTACCAAATCAGTAGTAATCTGCATCTGACACCATGTTGGCTTGTTTTTGGTCATTTTGGACATTTTTAACAAACTGTAGCATAGTCATTATACTCGGCCAGGCATAATGCTCACTAGAGTAAACGTAGTATAATATGGTGTCATTTTTAAAAAAAATGGGATGTTTGACAATTTCACATGTCATAGATCTTGAAAACTTTTTGTTTTTAACTTGCATCAATTACATTTATTTTAGTGTTTTTAGCATGTGTGTGCACGTAAGCATAGTAAATGGCTTCAATAACAATGCCTTGATTTGATCTGTAAATGACTAGAGCAATGATGAATTAAGTATCTTTAAAAGCCTCTAGATGACGCCTTGTATCCAGAAGTCACCATCTCACTCTTGCTTCACTTTATGATGCTTACCTGTGCTTGGCTAAGTAGAAAAAAAAAACAAAAAAAAAAACAAACAAAAAAAACAGCATTTTTCTGCAAATGCCAAACTCAGAAAGGTCACTAAATAAAGTTTTTCTCTCTCTTTTTTAAACCTGGTAAAAGAGCAACATTTAATCAAATTTTGGATAAATCCACGGGTCTGTTAGAGCCAGCGTTTCAGTTTATTATCCTTAGCATCCAATTTAGATCTGACTGTCTTTTAGCACAGCAGTTTTTGACTCTGGAGCTCCTCTGAAGTGACTTGGAACAAAACAACATCAATTCACTTCTCCTAGTCACTGTTGGAGACACGGATTGGGAAGGAGGTAAAAACAACACAACAAAACAGTGTGGTAAATAAGATAAATGCAATAGGGAGAGAGATGGGCAGAAATAAAGTGGCAATGATAAAGATCTGAAGGGTGGAGGAAGTGGTGTATGGGAGTGATAGATGGGGACAAAGATATCTATGAGAGGGGGTTGCAGAAAAACAAAGAAAACGGTGGTAAGATACTGAAAGGACTGCAAAAGTAAAAAAAAAAAATAAAATAAAGTTCTGCAGTGTTATTTTATCAAGACCCAGAGAGGTTAGTCAAAACACCCCTGAGACTAGTGAAGAGAAGCACATTTCTTCTCATAATGTACCTGGCTCAATAAAATTACTGCTCAGGGAACCGGTTCACCTGTGGTGTTCAGTGCAATCGTCTCACAGAGCTCTCTGATTAACATATTCCCTGAATTTGCCAGCGGGTCACCAGTTTTTAAACAGACAGGCCAACCTTGAATACAATTTGGAAACGTCCTCTTCCGACATCTGGTGAACGTCGGCAGTCCACAGAGACGTGTTCTCGCTCTTGCGCTCTTTTCCCACTTCCCCAATGACTGCGCCTCGGCCATCCGTAACGCTAAGAGTGGAAGTGAAGCCCCTTAAATTCAAGGAACTTTCTCAAAATAGCAATGAGAAGTTTAAAGGGCTTATGTGTCAGTGTCACAGGAACACGTCCAAGAGTCCGGGGAGGAGATTTGGCCCCTCAGGAGACCAATCCGTGTTTCCTGGAAGGCCGTTCTCACAAAGGCCCAGCAAAGTATGATCTTCTCACACCCTGCTAAGGTAGCACTCCCTGCCTCGGGACCTATTATTACGGTTCTCCACCACAATCATTAGATTTTCCCTGTCCACATCCATCATGGTCTAGTTTCAAGCTGCCACAAAAGAGGATGGAAAAGGACTGCGGCCAACAGGAGGAACAGCCAAGAACAATTTGAGTCCCTCTGCCTCCTTTCCAACACTCGTTCCCCTTTATAAGCCGAGCAGGAACTCTTGGCGATCTTTCTCTTCAGACTTGTGCTCCGGCCGCGGCCATGAGAGGCAGATGTGCTAACATGCTGACCTTAGTGCTAAAGCTGATGGTGATTTGTGAGAACTTACTCAGTTTCCAGTTTTGCTCCTTTTACCAATTAAATTATAAATGTCAGATTTGAAAGCCAATTTGGAGCCAAATAACTGCTTGACCAGAACACCGAAGCCTAAATGAACAGCTTGCTGAATGAGTGACGACGTGTCCCTTTTAATAAAAATGGTGATAATGAAAGAAAACAATTGAAATATGCAGTTCCAAAACTGTTTTAGTCAATTTTTTTCAATAAGCGTATTTGCTTATTTGCATATATTTATGCTTTTTCATGCAAGTAGATCACACAGAAAGTGACAGTAGTTACAGCTCTTGTTTTTATTTAAGTTCATTTATGCTGTTGCTGATCCTCTGGGCCTGTCTGTGTCTCGACATTATTTTCAATTTCTTGGATGAGATGCACAGAACATTTGTTAGATCGTACAACATGTTCTGATTTTTTTTTTTTCTTTTTAAAGTGGTAAAAACTAATAATCATTTCAAACAGCTCCCCTCAGTTGCTGTGACACGCTCAGACACAAACATTTGACCCGTTTTGGAACGAGAAGATTTTACACAAGTTGACTTTGAGAAAAGACTTCCGCTGAATGTTTCATAAAAAATAATCGGAGTCCGCTTTTGTTCAGGCGTCAAAAGTACGTTTACTACGCATCGACAATATAAACTTTTATTTTTTTCTTTCCCTTCAATTGATTTGAATAACTTTTACTTTTGAAGTCATTCTGTTTTCTTGTAATTTAATTTTTACTCATTATTCCATCCTTTAATGCAGTAAGTTTGTACAATTCTAATGTTTTTTGTGGTGTGGGAGGAATTACCAGTTATTAGAAATTGCAAGTGAAAGAATCACGAGCACCATTTGGAGAAGATTGTGTCTCATTTTGAATTTATGAAAGTTTACTGTTAATATTTTTGTAGACACAGAAGAAATTGCATAGAATTAAACAAGAGATTGTTATAGTTTGTCAATGAAAAAAAAAATAAAGCAGCTTGTCACAGATTTCGCATCTTGAATTAAACAGTGAGTGATTACCTGTGCAATTTGAAATATTAGTTAAATTAGATAGAAAGACAAACCGAACCTACAGCAAAGAAATGCTACAGGAAGACTAAACGAGATCTTTCCATCACTTGAGAATTGATCTGGACTTGTGATGAAAGATTTAAAACTGAACATAGACTTGTTAACACCTCTGTTGTGCTACCAATCATCATCTTGTCCAAATCGTGTGCTGAGAATGGAAGATTATAAACTTTTCTTGTAAGAGTAACTATCTGACAGAAAAAAAAAAAAGAAAATTAAGGCAGTGTAAAAATCAATAAAAGAGCTGCTTCATAGCACTACAGCAACTTTTGAGACTGGAGATTAAGAGTGTAGAAATTCCACTTAGGTTTTGCCCTATTTCTGTCTAAATCCACTCTCTTTTTTTAAAGATATGACACCAGTGCAGATGGGGTTCATAGAGAGAGAGAGAGAGAGAGAGAGAGAGAGAGAGAGAGAGAGACGGACAGAAACCTTGCTGTAGAGAAACAAAAACCTTCATTGTGAACATAAAATAGCTTTTGTGGGTTTAAGTGTATGACCTAACTAGAGCAGGTGGCGTCACTGTGAATCTAATACTAGAGAGGGGCAGTTAAGACCAACCTTATTAAGATAAGAAAGAATGAGACAGACCTAAAGCCTCCAGGGAGCAGTGATAAGACCAAACATTGTCAGCCATTGAAAGCGCATTTCCTTGTGGATAAGTGCACTGGTAAGGCAGGCACATAGATACAACTCAACACCGTTTCTCTCCCCGCCGTTGACGACGAAGAAAACCGGTGATAAGTGACTAAAGCTGCTTCTTGTGAGGTTTCTCATTGGTCGATGGGGAGGGTAAAACATGGTGTATGTATATGGCAAATGAAGGGAGGGAGGTTTTCTTCTGTTAATTACACTCAAAGTTACAGTCTAGTGGGAAACTAAGCTCGTATCGCAACTCTCTGGTGGATAAAAACTGAGGGCGAAAGAGAATAGCGAAGAATACCGACTTGGGAATGAGTTTTGTGTAAACCGGCGAGCTGGAAAAACACTTAAAGTGCCACAGTGGTGGCTTTTGTGTGACTAATGCTTTTAAGTTGACAGCCATTTTAAAAAAAAAAAAAAACCCGTCCTCGACGCCGCAGACGAGATGCTCGCATGTCCGAGGATTGATAACAGCCTGCCAAACGCACTGCCAAGTAAGCAAATTTACTCAAGCGTTTTTGGAGAGAGCGGCGTGAAAGCGGCCGTGTCACACACGAGAAAACACCACTTTCCGCCACCTGATGCCGAGATCCGAAATGTCATATTGTCCCCCAAGCGGGCCTCCGCTTTGAAACGTCTCCCCGCTGAACTCCCCGCCGTTGTGCGGTGACGGTGCAAGTTTGGAACCCAAATAAAGATGGCAACTGCTCAGTTTGATGGATTACTTATTTCAAGCTAGATTTAAGTCTGTGAAAATGGATTTCTTTATACGTTGAGCTGAAATGAATTAAAACAGCTGCTGCCTAGAAGACAGAAATTCAATCTAAAAAGTTCGGGAATAATGATCTGCTGTAATTTCAGATGTACATATTTTATGTTTTATGCAGAGCTAATGATCTTTTTGCATTAATTCTTAAAGATTGAGCTTTAATTACGCACTACAGTAAAGCTTTCATTTCTCACAATGCTGCTGGTCTGTTCATTTAATCAATACATCCATAGTGCCTTTGAAAAGTAATCAAACCCCGTGAGCTACCACATTTTCTGCTAGTACAGCCTGCGCAATGTAATGGACACCATAGATTTTAGACTTTTTGTCTGTAAAAACAAAAAGTATAAGGAAAAAGGTCACACAATAAAAAGAAAATGCCATCAAATTATGTTTTAGAAATGTAACAAAATTTGGAGAAAGTTTAACGGTGCACTGCCTGTCCAGATAGAAATTGAGATTTCATATAAACAGTTTTGCCCCACAGGAAAGAACTAAACAACAAATCTCTCTCTTTTTTTTTTTTTCTTTTTATGCCTAGGTAAACAGACCGTTTTCACACACTGACATTCCACAGTTTTGTGAAAACACAGATGATGTTGTCGTCATGCCCACAAGTGGGCAGTACATGTTGCTGTCGCTTTCAGTCTCTCAGCTCATAAAAAGCTGCCGAGGAAATCCAAGTAATCACTGGACCCACCGTAAAGTGTGCTTGTATCTGCGTGCGTAGGTGCATGTGTGTCTGCGTGTGCGGCGGTGGGCTGATTGTGTATATACGGCCAGCGTAGTGATGTCGCTCAGTGATGGGAGGGGAGAGACTGCAGTGGCATACAGCTGGCATTTTATGGCACCGCAAAACTCCTCCTGGCAGCTTGTCTCCCTGTTTTTGCTGCCTCAGTCTGTCACTGTACCATCCCGTCTTCTCTCCCCCTTCCCCTGCACTACAGCTCCCAGTGCTTCTTTCTCTCCTGTCCGTCTCACTTCTGCACACACCAGCTCATCCTTTCGCTCCAAAGCACTAACTGATGTCACGTACCTCGGCCCATCTCTTTCACTTCCAGCGTTCTCTCCTTTCTCTGCCGACCGACTTTCCTAATTCGCTGCCCCTTTCGCCTCCGCCCCCGATCTGCCCCGTACATAATCTCCTTTCTACTGCGAGACGTCGATGGATTCCAGCGCCTGGTGTGAATGCTTAATGACGACTCCCATGTCTTTTTACAAGCCTCCCCTCCTCTCTACATCTTCAAGAACCTTTTTTTTTCCTTTTTGCTTTCTTATACTTTGTCCTGCCACTTTGTTTCCAGCCTACCACTTTTACCTCTTCCCTTTTGCTTTATTTACTAGCCAGGAGCCACCCAACTGTTTACCATGCTTAGCAGCTGCCACTGGGACTCTAAAAGGATCTTTTCTTTTAGAAAACCCCTCTACCCCAAAAATAGACCAAGCATTTGTAACAAGTTCTTGGTAATGCAAGCGCATAAAAACACATTAAAATGACATTTAATATTTCAGACAGCTTTTCAAGTGTTGAGGTGACTGTGTGAGTGCATGTGTGCAACCCATCATCTTTTGTGTCTGACAGACTGTTTGTGTCTCCTGGCTATTGCCAAGATAGATTGGTCGTTCAATTGTTTTGTGCTGAGGGAGAGTATTGCTCATCGTGCTCTCATGTTGCCAATATCTTTCCCTGATCATCCCGTTATTGATCCAGGTTGTTGCAGAAATGGCTGGGTCATGCGTTTTCCTGGACCTCTGGTTTCTGATGACCAACCCTTTTTATACCCAGACCACCAATAAAGCCTCAAAATGACTTTCTGATCAAGTTATTGATTCATTTTTTTGTGGCGAAACGTCCCGACGAGCATCATGTCATGACTCTGGAGGGGTCCCAAGATATTCCATGCTTGTCTAATTCAAGACTAGCGCTGCTGTTACAAACTTCATCTTTCTTTTACACTCCGATTAACTTAAAAACAAGTAAAATATACATTTTGCATTCATTTAACAAGAACAGTTCAGACTTTCGATCCTGGGACTGCCAACTTTGTCAAAAATGATTTGAAATGTTGCATTTCTACCCCCTTTTTATGTCGGTACAGCTTAAAGTCTTTTTACATTGCAAAGTGTAAAACTCGTCTGTAGCACCACACAATAGGAGAACTTATATCACACAATTATATTTTACAGGCTTCAATAAGAACGCTGCGGTAGCCTTAAAATATATTTGCTTGGCTGATCTGCGCCGTCTGTCAAATCCGTCCGGAACATTTTTTAAGCCTTCGGTTGAAACCTTTTCGTAGAGTAGAGGGAAGAGAGGAGAAAAAAAAAACCCAAAAACATTTGGACTCATTTTTATTCTTAAGTGGAAGCTGCCGTTCCCCTGGCCGCTGAGGTCTTTTCCCAGAGCCCTTGTGGATGCCTGGCCAGGGATTTTTGTCTAGTTTTCTTCATAATTGAAAGAGATATTGTTGATATACAACCTTGTCAAGCCGCCACATACCTGCCTGTATGTGAATATGTTGTGTGAAACTATTAGAAGGTTGACCTCTGAAGGAAATACCCACCGGTACTGGCAGGTAATAAAAACTCTTCATCTTTATCCAACTGGGATGTTTGCTGAGTCAAATATTCCTAATGACTGAGGATATTTACTGAGTGTGTGTTTAAATATACGTCTGTATTGAGTTTGTGTCCTCCTGCTTGTCTGCCGTTTGTGAAGTCAATACTATTTGTCTTTTTATAAAAATAAAAAAAGAAAAGATTTTCGGATTACATGGTCACAATGCAAAGCCATACTACAGTTCTTAGGGAATTTATTCGTAAACGCTGAAGAATTGTAACAGACCAGCACAAATTTGTACCTGTTTGTGAAGTGGAAGAGAGATGATGCGTAGGTTTCAGGTGTTTCAAAACAGTCCACTGAGTCAATATTTAGTATATCCTTTAATGACGCTGCTTTGCCCTTTGCCGCAGCCCTATTTCTGTCCTGTCTGATGTGTTTCTTGTGTCATGATGTTGTTGTTTTTTTTTTTTTTTACACTAAAGTTCTCCAACCAGCCTGTTCAAACTGCACATTTGCGATCTTTGTTTCCCAGTTTGCTGAACTCTGCAGGCAGTTTGCTGCACTTATTTTATTTTGGGACGTCGGAGCAAATGGGGGTAAGCATAAATGCATTCCACACTTTTAAGGATGTTGCATGTAAATGCTGCGGCCTCAATGTTATCTCTGAATTATGCACACATTAAAACTAACACTTTTTTTTACAACCAACACATCTTTTTGGCATTACAGATATGAGTAAAAATGCAGGTGGCTGATAATCCTCTTTAAATAGATCCCTCTTTCTTCCTTCTTCCTCTGCTTCATATAATTTTATTTTATCATAATGTTAAAATGACTTCCTGTGCTTCGTGCGCCTTTTCCTTTGCATCTTTCTGGCTTTTTTTTGTTGTTTTTTTTTTTTCCTAACACCCACTCTCTAGTCATAATATTTTCACGGTAATGATTCACTATTACCTGGA
Organism: Poecilia formosa; assembly: GCF_000485575.1. NCBI lineage: Eukaryota > Metazoa > Chordata > Actinopteri > Cyprinodontiformes > Poeciliidae > Poecilia > Poecilia formosa. Next base: position 4,645,337 of record NW_006799948.1, read on the forward strand.
CTTTCAGCTCATTGCTTTCTCGACAAGTGATTTCAAATATATTTCAGGAAGACCCCTCAGGAAATTGGTTAGCAAAATGCTTTTTCCTCCCTCTCACACATAAGCACTTGATTGTAGTTGTTTCTCATCTTCACGTCAAGATTTTCTGTCTTTTGCAGCCTTCAATAGCCAGTTTTATATAACTCGAGCAAATTGTATGCAGTGTGACTAATTCTGACTCGGTGCAGATGCTTATGTTGTTTTCAGTTTTGGCATCAGATGAGAAGCCAGACGCGTTACTTTTGCTCCTCTGCAGCTATATTGCACATGCACACGCAGCCCAAAAGAGCGACTTCACAGTTTTTTGGCTAAGGGGCAAATTCGCAAACTTTGCTCGGCTTTAGCCTTTTACTGATTTCAAGGTTTCCGCTTTAGGATTTCCTTGCTTCGATTATTGCAGCAAACTCTCAGTTGTTTGTCTTGGCTGATGGCGGGGAAGCTCCCAAAAATATTTTAAAAACGTTTTTGGGACCAAAGTGAAGATGATTGGTCTTCCATGTTTATCCTTCCTTTAAATTTTAAATGGCACTGTGTCAGTAGAGGAAACATATTTAGTAAAACTCTGACTTTTCATTCTCAAAAAATCACCACATCTGCCCCAAAACAAAAAAAAAAACAAAAAAACAAAAAACGGTAATACCGAGAACAAAATACCAGAAGCAAAACTAACACACATACAGTTGTCCCCCATGTAATCAAATATTGTTTTACATTTTTATTTAAGCAAGATAAGTAGTAGCGGTCTTTCATACTGTTAAATCTAATAAACTAATCCTGCATTTATCATGTTCAGTCTTAGGATATGAGGGAAAGAAAATGGCTCTGGAGAAGTGGCTTGAAAAAAAGATGCTGACATAATTGCTTTAATTTAAGGTAGATGGACAGCATATTTCCAGGGGGTTTGCCTACTTCTTAATGGATGGAAAGAGTCTGACACAAAGTGGGTGAAAAGAGTTTGAGTTTAATGTGTATGAGTAAACTGTAAGGAAGCAGTAAAGTAGTCTAAACAACGGCTGGAAAAAAAACAACAAAAAAACGGGCACTGGCGCTGCACAGCTGAACCCTTGTTTTCCCCAGTTGCCGGCCGTATTTTTCCACTCTTAGTTCCCTTCTGACAGCTTTAATCAACACAATAAGGCTTGCTGAGATTTCATTATGGCACTTTCGCCACAAGGGGCTTCGAGGAAGGGATAGATGGATGGCTACTTTCAGAAGAGGGAAGAGATGGCGAGATCGGCCAGGGGGACGGACAGGTGCTGGAAGACGGAGGTAAGGAACAGAACAGGCGAACACCGTAGCAGGGAGGGGAGTTTTTTAAGAGCAAGAGAGGGCAGGGGGTTGACAGTAACAGAGAAAAGATGAATATATCCAGTGAGTTGTATTAAAGAAGGGAGCGGTCAATGTTTGGATTCTGACACCTCGGCAGAGAAAGATGAAATAATGGCGTTCTGCTGCCCGTTGATTGGCCCAGGCGGCGCGGGGGGTCTGCATGGGAGCAGATCGGTCTTGTACTCGGTGGACGAGAGGGTCAAAGGTAGCCCAGCAAAGAGTTGATGCTTTTTAATGAAGACGGAAGGGAAAATAAAAACACCTTCACCAACAACAGCGCCGCCTAAATTCCTTCGCTTGTATTGAGGGAAAGGAAATTTCCTAAATTTAAATTTCATCAATTTGTATTAAAATCATTGAATGTTTACGGATTTTTTTTTATCTGACTGGAATAAAATGTTGTGCTGGCTGTCTGATGTGGCGCAGCTATGCATTTTCTCAAATCCTCTTACGATTGTAAACCAGGTCTGATGGAGTTTGGGGACCGCAGAAATGCGAGACTGTTCGAAGGAAATAAGCAACTTCTTTTAAATCAGGAAGGCACGTATCGGTTTCATCGGTCGCATTTTTGGTGCTGCAAGACCCGAGGTTCCTCCTTTGAACGTCCTCCGTCTTATTTAAAAACCAAATTTACCTTAACCTCTCTTTATATTTGAGACTGATCAAAAGTGATTAAAAGTTCTGGGCAGTGGTATCCAAACTTTTTCTTTTGAAGGGTAGCTACTTGACTACCATAACAAATGTATTTTATTTTATTTTTTAATTCAAACAAAAGTCAAGAAACTTGGGGTAATAAAAGGCAAATACTTCCTTTTTTGGGTGTACAAGGAGATTTAAATTTTTGAGTTAAAACATAAATTTTTTTTTTAATAATCTGCAATAACCTCCTGTCTTGTTGGAAATGTTTTAATACACTCAAACCAAAGTCATGTTTGTAAATTCTTATTTTTTTTAATTGCTGATTAGTCAGTAAATGATTGATGTGATTAATAATGAACAGTCCTCAGTTACATATAATTGGTCTGATTGCTTTGTGAAACAAAATACAAATTCTGTGCTTTCTTTTTAATATAAAATAGCACAATGATTAAGGAAAATTATGTCCCATCAAAGTGATTTTTCAAAGGATAATGAGACTAATCAATTTTAGGTTAAGGCCTGTTAAAATAACTTAGATTAGCTTTAAGTTCAGTCACAAAAGGCTGTCTTAGAAATATAAGATACGCTTTACTGCAACTCTGCTCTTTATGGATGGTCGCTATTTCAACATTAATGATTGGCAACAGATGTTGGCCTTGGAGCAATATTTGTACAAGCATTGTTTTTCTCAATTTAAAAGGATGTATCTTAATGTCATTGCCTTTATAGCATTTTGTGATGTTGTTTTAATTAGCTGGACATTATGCTTAAAAGCATTTCATGCTTAATGATCAGAGCAGATGGCTCTGTCTACCTTTTCCGTATACGCTGCCAAACTGTAGCTGTTCGCTTTAAAGCATTTTTTTTTTTTTAAAGTAGTAAAGAAACCATAAGCGGTTAATAATCATTTACTGGTCTGCTGATGACGTCTCTAACCTAGTCCTGAAATGACCGACTGTAACTTTGTGTCATTAGATGTAAACGCGCTGTATTGTCCTTCCACAAGCTTCTCACAATAGATTATATTTATTATGTATTTGCCAATGTGCTTCAGTTCATCGTTTGTTACTAAACAAGGAGTTTGTGCCTGTTTTTCAGATTTCAGATTACTTCTGGAGTACTGACTTTTCGTTGTCAAAACGCCGTTTTACATGTACGCATGGTAAATGACACTTAATAGTAAAACTACAAATCAAGTCATTTTCCACGCTTAAACCCAGCCATATGACATTACTCCCATTCACAGGAAATAAAGCGACACATGACATAAAATATTAGGTTAGCTCTGGCAGACCTCTCTTCTCCGTGAACTGCCAGCACTATCTTGTCAGGGTTCAGTCAGTTCATTTTAACTTCTCTCCTTACTGAACCGTAAGGCCATCACTGGCCATTTTATTCTTCAGCTAACACACCCAACTGGCAGATGCTGAAAGTGAAAAGTGTTTGTGTCAGTGCGATTCTGGCGGCTGTGTGTGCTTCCTGTCGTGTAACGACCTCGGTGTTTGTAGGATCCGTTGGACAGGGGATGTACTTGTGTGCTTTTGATTATTCAGCCGGGGTGTATTTATGTCCTCTGTCCCTGTTTGTCTGTGACACATTCACCTTATTAAGTACTTAGTAAATGCCAACAGACTCTGTCTCTCTAACCTTTTCCTGCATTTTGTTTCTGTCCTTTTTTTCTGTTTTGCCACAGCTTTTGCTCTGCCGTGCAAGCACTTTAATCAAATGACATTTTATTAAGCACTCGAAGCAAAATCAAACAAATGCCAAGATATGTTGCAATGATATCCTTTTCTTTGCTTTTGTTTACCTCTCACACATATAGTGTTGCATGTAGGGAAATGTGTCCAGTTTTTTGCCAAAGCATCTTCTGCCACATTTGGTCAATCTCAAAACGACTTGTGGCAAACACTGAACAGGACTTCAACAGTGTGCTCCATTATCTTTTCAGAGCTTGAGATTAAAATAAAACGACTACCAAGAGAATTATACCAGTGTTAAGTACATGGGTACAAAATGCTTTTTATGGTTATGACATATAATTAGGTTGGGGATGAAATTGCAGTGTGTGAATATGACTTGGCAAAGAGGCAACCTGGAGGCAAAATCCTGAGAAAAATTTAGCTCACAACAATGCCTCAGGCACAAATTAAGGCGTTCTCAAAAATAATATATATATATATATATATATATATAAACTCAAAAGAAAACAAAGAATTTTATATACAAGCTGACATTAGTAGAGAAAACTAAGAGAAGATTCAAGTGGAGAAAGAGCTGAGAGAGGTGGAAGATTCTCTGCGAGAAACTGATTGCTCTGGGGGTGAAATAATTAAGCATGAGGATGAGCACCACGCTGCTTAAAGGAAAAAAGGAAAAAACTCATGAGGGAGCAATGGAACGCAATCCAGCGTGTGGGAAGAAGCGATGACGGCAAAACTGAAAAAATACTGAGAATATCTGGACAGATTCTCTCGTACCAAGTCTACTTATCTGTTTTTTGGTTGGTTAATGTTGCTATCCCAATATCACAATGCTTGTTTTTTTTTTACCGTGTTATTTAAAATGACTACAGACATTTGTAGATAATTTTGTTTAGCCCAATTAGCCATTGCTAATTGCACCCGATACACTTCACACCTTCGTGGCCTGTTGGTTCTCTACCTGTTGCGGTACAGGGAAATGCATTCTACACTGTTCTTTAATATAAACATTTTGAACATCCTTTAATTGTAGCGATTTCAAATTTGCTGCAGCGGGGGTGACGTAAAATGAAGTGGTCATAGTTTGAATTTAGAGAAAACACTGTACGCTGTCGTCCCTCTGCCTTTTCTTGCTCTTTGCGAAATGGTCTGAAGAGGTTAACGGTACAACCACAAATAACTCTAATCCTCAGCACGAAAATCACTCTGCTGCAGGTTCCCTGCGACCCCTCTCCCCCCGCTGAACCTCTCAGTCTGCTAAAGTGAAGTCAAGCTCAGGTCAAGTCACCGAAATATCAAACACTTGTTGTCGAGAGAAAAACCTCAGCAGGTTTCTGTAAAATGTCACTTTGACACCAAAATACCCCTTTATCCAACACAATGAAAAGAAAGGCTCTTGCCTCCCAAATGCATTTCACTGTCATTATGACAGAGTGTGCATTAATTAATAAAGAATATTACATTTTTAAGATGCGGTGATGAAGTAAAATTTATGATGGTGTGCCGAATGTTAGTTATTTTGAACAGCACTAGCTTGTGTTTTCAATATTCCAATTGCATCACTTAAAGTTTTTTGTTTAATTTTCAGCTTAAGGAAACTTAATGTACATATGCCTTAATTTAATTAAAGAGGAATAGAAAACGTGTCCAAGCTGCTGAGATTTGATATTTAAGGGAGCCAGCTGTGCAAAGTTTCCACCGTGTATATTAGAGGCAGAGAGCAAGTTAACTTGCAAAACAGTTGTATTGTCTTTCGTCTAATCAGTCTGACTCAACTCTCCAATGAGACTTATTATCCGTTTCCCCAAAGTGATGTTAAGACCACGATCTGCTGCACATCAGGCACCAACTGATGAAATTAAGGGGGCAGGTATCCCATTTGCCATCAGTTGTCTCAACAAAATCAGCTTAAATTTACAGGGATATTAACTAAATGTTTTGGAGCACTTGAAGTAGAAACTCAAGGGTCTGGTCCAATGAAAGGTCTATGCCGCCGCAGAGTTGCGGATCAGTCAATCCACAGTCTGCTGCTTATCCAAGATTGGCTTTAACTGGTCTAGGAGTCAAACCCAGACATGCGTCATCTCAGCGATAATCCCCAGCTTACTTTTGAGAATCCCAAGGCATTCCCTGGTCCGAAGATATAAACAGAATCTCCAACTAGTTCTGACTTTACTTCAGTCTGTTTCCCTAGAAATCCACTAAAGAGAGGCACCAAGGAGACATGCTCAAATTGTTCCTTACTTCAACTCTCTGGCAAAGTTCAGCCATCTACAGAGGATGCTCATTTTCATAGCTTTTACTAATGATTTTGGTATTCTGATTCAGGATCCACAAGCGAAAACTGTAATGTTGAGGAATTGGTACGAGCTACGACATTACCTTTAGTCTAACTCCTTCCTCCACCAAGACCAAACTGGAAAATGCCTGTATTGCTGTAAACAAAGCCTTGAAGATGAAAGACGGCTTCATCTAATTCCAGTTGAGGACCAACAAATCATGTTCAACAGACTTTCGTTTGACAAAAATTCCTCCTTAATCTTGATGAAGTTTAACGATTTCGTTAACGTTAAGAGTTTAGTAACCACTCACTGTAAAACCATTCCCTATGTTTTACTCTGGTCCTTTGTGATCATGAGTTTAAAACTGAATATCCACATAAAAAAAAAAAATTTCTTCAAGGTCGGTTTTCTGTACAGGTTCTTTTCAATTCAAAAACCAGCCAACAGTTAAATTAGATTCATAATAAAATATATTGCCTCCATAATGCCTAACTGCAGGCAAATTTGTAAGCATCACACATTGGCCTTTCCCAGCATTAGATGGAAAAAAGTCCCTGTTGAATGAAGGAAACACACTTAGAGGCATGCGCATAGATAATCCCAGGCATATGCGCTGCCTATAATGTATTCGAGTAGAGCAGAGCTCATTCTTCTTCTTGCCTTTCAGGCGTCTTGTTTCCCACGCAGATGCTATCAGCGGCAATAAGCCCGTGTGGCCACTGCTATTCAAAAAGCCATAATGCCATCTATATATCGTGTGCCACAGCAGATTCTTAAGCAAACAAATTAGCGGCTGAAGTTTTTATGGTTTGGCTCGTTTGGGTGGCTGCACTTTTTTTTTTGTGCCATGTTGACTTGCAGATGAACCGCTGCTGCAAGTGAGAGTTTTGTATTTTGTTAAAACCGTAATTGTCACCTATAAATAGATTGATTTAAATTCTGCTGCACAACATTAGGAGGGGAGAAAAAATATATATTTTCCTCTCATTGAACATCTTGATGATTTGGCTGAGGTAAAGATTTATAAACCGCATTTGTCTGCGTTCTAAAGCCGAACTGCTGCGAGCTTTGTTTCTTTTAGGGTTTGTATCCTGAGTAACTAATTGGAGGGATTCCTGCTGCTGGGTTTGATTGAAAAAACCTGTCACTGCCTGGCGTCTTTGTAGGAACTACTAGAATCAATTTTGCCCATGAAATGATTTACCTAATAGAAATGTTTTTACCTAATGAGGTGTTCATGCTTCATTAGGAGCTGCATAAAGTACATTTGAAACGAAAGTAGCAGCTTGTGTTTCTTTTAAGCGGACTGCTTATTAGTTTACAACTAAAGCTGTACAGAAAACGTTCTGATACTGAAGTTAGATTTCATGCCTAACGTGGGATTTAAGACGCTGCTAAATTTTATATGAAGCAGAAAACTATTTTTTGAACCTTAAGTACGTTTTCCTTCTAATTGCCCTAAATCTTCAATTAATTTCAAGATGCACAAGTTGTCTTTTGGGGCGGGGGGAGAAAATGCCCCCCTGCTTTCTAAATTAATCATCAAAAACACAACTTTTGCAGCTAAATTGCCCCATCTTCTAAACATGTAGGAGTGCAACAGGAAATAGACATAAAATGTGCAGAGCATCATCCTGTGTTTACTGATTTGGAAATACAAGTTAATTTGTGGGCAAACGTTTATTTTAATGCACAGCTACGCCTGACAAATCTTTATCAACACACTATCACTTTGTCTATTGCGATAGACAAAACAAATGTAATCTTGCATGTCAGTTCAAGTTCTAGCAAACCAATTCCACGTGCAACAAAGGTTTGGTTCTGCATGTAGGCTAGCTAAAGCTAATATTCTTAAATCAACATGTCTCAATACTCTTACAGTATCAGGAACCCACAGCCTCACAATAAGTATTTATTTTAATTATTTGTATTTTAAACTTTCGTACACTTGCATTTGTTTACAGACAAAACTTTAGAGGCAGAAACGTGTTTTTTTTGTTTGTTTTTTTTTGCCCTACTTCATTTTACAAAAAAAAATGCTGATTATGCAAGCGTATGTGACTTAATTACAATAAATTTAACTTTAGCCTATTAGTGGCAGAAGCACTTTGGAAAATAAAACGCCATTAAACTCATGGCATCTTAATGTAACTGAGTTTTTTTTCATCTTAAGTTGCTTTGTTTCAGCTGGAAATGTTGGGTATTTGCTTGTAACTACCTAATTTATTATGGATATTGCCACTATTTTAGGAGAAAATCTAGAGTTTTGTATTCTCCCTTCGTCACGTTTATGCAGCCTGTCACCACTGAAGCTTTATTTGAGAAATGTATATAACTCATTTAACATTTAGCTTTCAAACAAACGAAGAAATTATCTAACTTACAATTTCAATGTGTTAAGATATTTAAATGACTTATGCTACATGAAACTTTGACACTTTAATCAAGGATATAAATTGTACATTTGTACTAAATCTGTAATCATGACACGACTAATATAGTCTCATAACAGCCAATGTCAAAGCGGAGCACATGTGGCTTTGGACGATGCAGTATTAGATCTGATTGTTCTTTATACATGTGCTATAAGTTTTATTGGATCATAGAGACTTAGTCACACTAGAGTGATCAAATACAACAATAAATGTGAACTGACTTCTGTGAATCGGAGAGATGTGTGAGGAGGCGCTCTGCATCTGCCGGGCAAACAGATCTGAGAACCAAAAGCCTGGGCTTCAAATCACAAACGCTCTGCATTGTTGAAGGCGATGCAGATGCAACTTACTGAATGTTGAAATCAACTTGCAGCATCGCTAATGTGATTTAGTGAGTTCAAGGCCTGCTAAACGCGTTCAGTTGTAGAGAGAAGTTTAAGCTTTTCACATAACTATTTGGCTAACATTGGTTAAATAAGAAAAGCAGTTGAGTCGAAGTTGCTTCCTGTGACAAAGTCTGTCACAGTAATGACATGTTTTTCTCTTAGGTTTCTGTTTATGTGAAAGACAAATGTTGAACCATTTCAGCAATCATTTATTGATTTGAAACGTTTAGGTCTGTGGTGCCGTTACTTTTTGTGTCATGAAATGAATAAAAATGGCAAAAAAATAAATAAATATTCAGAGGGGAAAGGGAAGGCACTTGATCTAGCTTCATTAACATTTTCCGCTACGTAAATCGCAAAACTTATTGGCACTTAAACTGTCATCAGAAGAAAAACTGGAAGCAGGAGACCGAATGGGCCGACGCGTGTGAGAAAAAAACGCCTCGGATCACAGCAACAAGCGTCAACAAAGGAGGCCAAACGGTTCCTCAGTGTTGGAGCCAGAACCACCCCCAAAGACTGGGCAAAGCAACGCATTTGGGATTTCATTTGTTTATTTATTTTTCCTAGTCAAGAACCTAATGGAAGTGATTGAGCATGCCGTTTCTTTTTTTTTTTTTTTTTTTTGCATTGATGCTAAATATGTTATAAAACGGACATTCAACACAAACATAAATATCAGGTTTATACTTCGTGGCAGTTCGTTACCAGGAAAAAAAAAAAAGGTAATCTGTTAACATCTAATTAACAATAAGTTATATTATTGCTCATAAAACATAAGCTCTTCTGAAATACTGCTTGTATGAAAGAAATTTACAGTTTGTAAATTTTTTGTTTGAAGCGATAGGGAGACAGCAGAACTAACACGTAAGCACCGAGTTGAAGCCGAGACACTTTCTGTGGAAAATGTCTTTATTTTTCACTGATACTGATACAGTCAACAGGTTAGCACTATGTTTAATCAGCTGTCTGATGAAGAAAAAAAAAAATCACAACACGTGACGCGAGTACGGTTTATTTTTAACACAAAATAAAGGAGTCTTTAAACCATTTTCTAAAAAATATTCATGAATCTGAAATCAACAGTTTCCTTATTCTTGCATTAATGAGACAAACTGTGAGAACTTCCGAAAGCTACTACTACTTCCAAGGACTACCCAAAAGAAACTCGCATGGTTCTACAAATCACCGACGTCTCACCCGCAACAAATGGACTTGCAGTATGTGAGGTTATTAGTTTTAGAAACACAAAACTACTTGTGTTGTATTTTTCTTCAGCAACAACCACATTAGTGGACCAAACCAGCACATTAGCTGGTCACACCTTCCTGTAAATTTTGTGCTTTTGTTCGATCAGTCTTTCTTCGTAAAATTAGTCCGCGACGGAGAAGAAAAGACTTGTGTTTATACTCTTTATTTGAATCTGTGTGAGTCTGTGCCTCTTTGTGGAAATGCTTGATCCCCAGAAAAGGCCTGGGCTTGTAAACAGCGGGGCTTTCTATTTGGGGAGGAGCGGACATCAGCAGGAATCTGATTCTGTTTTGTTGGGAGCTTTTCTTTTTTTTTTTTTTTTTACTTCTGCTGCAGAGAAACCAACACATATTTACTCACAGGCGCACACACACTGAACGGCATGCACACAGACGCAACACAACCCCAGTCTGAGGGCACTGCTGTAATTGGAAGTCTGATTACTCTAGAATAGTCCGTGTAGGAGGGAAAGAGGTGGTTGCCACGGGAAAAAAAAAAAAGTTATTCTTTGAGCCGAAGGATGGAAAATGTTGCATCAGTGAAGTTGAAGGAAGGGACTGATACTCGGAAATGGAGTGTGCCCAACACAGGAGTAGGCATGTTCCCACATTGTGATCTCGGAGCTCAACGATGACCTTGTGCTTTTTATCTGTGGTCTGACATCCAATCATCCTTTGCTTATCTGTCTCCTGCCTTCCCTTATACATCTTTTCATCTTCCCATCCCTTTCCATTTCCTCCTCCCCATCTTCTGATTCATCTCTGTTTTTCCCTTATCGGTCCATCTGTCCTGGTTCTCATCTCCCAGCTCTGCGTGCTTGTCCCTTGCCATATTTTAGCTCGCGCGCGCATCTCGCTCATTCCTCCCTGCGCCCAGCAGGAAGCCAGTAGGGGATTGATCTGATTGATTGGACGTACTGGCAATGTGTGACAGGTGCCAGGAGGTCAGATGAGTCAGTGCAGACAGACTTGTTTCCTGCTGGACGAGACGCAGTCCCTGGTTTGATCGTCAAGTGTCAGAGCAGCACTCATAGTAAGCAGTTTGCCAAAAGAAACCAAAAAAAAAAACAAAAAAACATTTGCTTAGAAGTTTCTGTGCACGCAGAGATTACATTTGGGTTTGAGATGTCTCTGTTCATATGCAGCAGAGGGCAAGAAAAAAAAGTCTTGAAACGAAATAGTAGTTTTAGCCTTAACCACATCTGCAATGTAAGACCAGCATTCCCCAATCATGTGCTTCTTTGTATTGTTCTTGCGGTTAAAAACCTTTTTGTAATTTGTGGGATTTTATGCGATAGACAGAGTTGGATCATTTTCAATTGGAAGCAAAAGGAACCAAATAAATAACTAAAAAAAAAAATAAAGCAGTCACCTCAATGTAATAGTCTGTTTGTAATTTAATCTCTCCATAAACGCAGCTTTCCAGCTGGTGGGAGTATCATGCTGTGGGGATGTTTTTCTCTGTCGAAGACGGGTAAAGCTGCTCATTGTTGATGGGAAGATGAATTGAGGCGAAATTAAGGACAATTCTGTGTGAAACACTGTTTGACTGGGGTTGAGGAAAAAAACAAACTTGCGGTTGTGCTAATACTTTTAAATACTGCTTTGATATCAGTTGTGATGAATTTAATTTCCCCCTCTGTTTCTTGTGTGACACTATAATGCACCTAATATGTCCACTAGAATAGTATTTTTACACACAAAAATGTTTCTTTTTTTTTTATAGTATTTTGACAACGTGTTGTACATCCTACCTGTGAGGCTTTAAGACTTTGGGAGAGGTATATTCAACAGAATAACAATCCTAAACAGAATTACAGTGAAATGGTTGAGATTAAAGCTAATTTATATGCTAGTCTGTCCTATTCAGTCTATTCAGAGCATAGATTTAAAATCCAGTGACTTTCTGAGTGGCAGATTTTTATTTGTTTATCTCAATTCCTCTTCTGTCCACTCCATGATTATGCACTACTTTGTCTTGGTCTAAGATTTGTGGATGTATGACGGCCATAAATACAGATAAATACTTTTTTTTAAGCCAATGGATTGAATCCAAGATTATAAAAAATGAAACGCATGCCTATGCTTTGCAAGATATTACAGATGCAAGTACTGCAGAAGGCCTTTTGTGATTTCACTTGCTTTCTCTATCCATATCATTTGTTCACTTTGTAGCTACTCCAAAAGGTGTATATATATATATATATATAGAAAAAGAAACTGCAGAGATGTTGCTGTATTCTGGAGTTATTATAGCGGTTAACTCAACCATCCATGTGTGCACTTCCTATTTTTGGAGATATTTTTAAAATGTAGAGAAACGTCCCATTCAGAAAGGTTCTATTTCCGTCTGCACATCTGACACATGCACAGCACTTCTTGCAGTACCTGTCTCAGTCCAAAGTGCTGACTTCAGCTAGACTGCCAGACTCCTGTGGAGAGAACAGACCTGCCGCTCCTCCATGCACACACACACACAGACACGCGCACGCACACACACTCTTTCTGTAAGGTGGGTAGGCAAAGTCAGAAGTTAAAATGCTGTCTTTACATATCGTGGTTTTAAAAAAAAAAATCTGCACATTGTTCTTTATTTATGATCGAAGATGGAGAAACCAGGTTTTTTTTTACGTCTTATTTTACATTAGTAGCTTAAACGTCTATACTCCCAGTGAGAGAGACCCTCCATTATGACCCAGACCTGAGCAAACAAAGATCTTAAGATGGCTTTTCAAGATTTAATATGGACAGTAAATATGTTGGTAATTAAAATAATTGTGCTTCTACTTGATTTATATTGGTTGTTTCTGTTTTACCCAGGGGACCGGGCTTGCGGAGAAGGCACTTTCAATGCGAATAAACTAGTCTGAGAAGTTGAGCTGGAGACGCTGGCCTCATGTTTGGTCAGCAATGCGACATTGTCTTTATTCTGTTCTTAAAGAAGTCCAGTTTTGTTGGGTTGTCTATTGAGTATTCCACTTTTAAATATTTATAGGTAACAGAAAGCAGTTTTTTGTATAAATACACATGTTTGTAATGATTTGGAAATAGCAGTTACTACATTGTCATGTTACCAGTTTAAAAAACAAACACAAAAAAACACAAAAAAGTAAACCATTCAAGTTTGAGCGAAGAGTAACCTGCCATTTTTCTGAAAATGGCATCTCAATAAAATAATTTCTAAGAGGAAAGTGGAGTGAGACGAGCGACTGTAATTTAACTGGGGTATACCTTAAAAAGCTGAGCAAAAACCTGAGAGCTTTGACAAACCATCATCTAAACACAGTGAATAAGGCTATTGCAGCATCAACCACTCACATTTTAAGTGATTGGGCTTGTTGCTCGCACTATAATCTTCTTCATTTTTATGTCCTAAATCAAGAAATATGGAGACAAAAGTTAAAAAAAAAAAAAGTGAGCACCAGGGAAAACCTAGGAACATCACGCTCTGCTACGACTGCATAGCAAAATGTTCACCCAAGAGACAAGCAGTGATAGAGAAATCTCCTGCTTGAATTTGAGTGAATAAACACAGATTTATGAATATTTGACAAGTGAGGAGTAGGAAGAAATGCTGTCTGAGAGTTGTTGGATGGAGACCTAATAGACCAGCATCCTACCAAGATATTTAAAACACTATGTGGCATTGTAACCTGCCTATATTTCACAGAAGAGGGAAATTTCTGTTTATGGAAAAAAACTGCAATTCTGGCAGCATCCATTACTTTTTGCTCTTGTTCTGACCAGCTTTACTACTTTGCACAAGATTGTGAACTATTTTTTCCCCCAATCCTAGAAGAAGCTACTTTAAATGAGCAATCCATGCAATTATTGTTGACAGAATCACTTCTCTTCCCATAACGAGTTCATGTTTTTGTTGTTGAATTAAAGTAACATTGCTGTGAAAGCAATGAGGACACATGCATTCAATTATCAACCAACCAATCAACTTTATTTGTATAGCACTTTTCGGCAACAAGGTGCTTTACATCATAAAAATACTAAACTACAGAGTCTTAGATTGCACAGCCAACAATTGAAATGTTTTGTCTGGAGGCATTATTACACATCAGAATGTCCATCAATGTTTCAAAATAAATTCTAAACAGGTTTGTTTTAAGTCTGGACTTAAAGGAACTCGGTGTTTCAGCTTCTTTGCAGTTTTCAGGAGGTTTGTTCCAGATTTGTGGTGCATAGAAGCTGAATGCTGCCGTTATCAAACTTCATGTTTGAAACCACAGCTCCCCTTTGTGACCTGGGTGTTACCCCCTCCTCTTGTGTCTGCTACAGTTAAATTCAATTATATATTAAACCGAAAAGACAATACAGACAATAATACAAAAGCAGAGTGAAGGAGAAATCCAATCGCTGTATCTTTATAAAATATTTTTGTCATATTGAATTAGACGTATGATGGACTTGGAATAAGATCCAGGTTTCTACAGTATGTAGGTGTTTTAAACTAGTTGGACTGAGCGTCACCTGAAGCAATTAACTTCAACGTGTGAACCGATACAGATATGCGGTTTCCGCCATCAGACGTAATCTGGCGTTTCTGTTTCTACTTGAAATCGACTTTGTGTGCATGTTTCCCGCGTTCTCGTGGCTTTAGCTCGCGTTACCCTTCCTGCAAACCGAGACCGTTGCTGTTCCTTTTTCTAATGCACCTCTGTGTGTCTTATTATCAGCAAATTATAAGCGGTTCCAGGCTGAGCGCCATTATTCGCTGGAGAAAGCTTCTCTACCCCAGGCTCGCTTCGGGACTGTGCAACAATTTTTTAAAGGGTGCAGGTTAGAGCTGTCCTAAATTTTCCAGCTAAATTTGACACTCCAAGACGTGCATCCTTTAAGGCATATTTTAATGGGAGGATGTAAATTTTCTTGGGACAGCTGTTTTGTGGGTGCTATGAATGATTCATTAGCATGCCCACAGAGAAGCTTTACTTTGGAGTAGGTCAGAAAAACCCCCCAAAAATCTGAACATTAATCACACCTTTTAATCTAAAATACAGGCTAAAAAGCCAGTATAGCTGGTGGAGTTCAGTCAATTGCATACATAGTCCAATGCTTACTGGCGAGCATGGAGCTCACACAAGCATGTGTTGGAGGCCAACACATGAATACACACGAGCTTAAGTCGGCGACTTCAAAGGGCCCGTGCTGCTGCGCCGCGAGCCGTGAACAAAAGCACGGAGAAGCAGAGGGCAGCTTTAATTTTAAAGCATGCGCTAATGAGGTTTGGAGAGAAAAAGTGAGTGTCGCGATATTTGGGGCTCCATGAAAATTATCTTAGTAACAAATCACTGGCAGGTATTCGTGAGAGGGTGAATGCAGGGGAAGGCTTTTAACGGAGGAACGCTCGCTAAGCCGGAGGGAGAAATTAATTTCCCACCGTGTGGATTTGTCGGGCACATAAACCCTCGTGTGTAGTCCAACGACACCGAATATTGTGCTAAGATTAATAATTGACATTGAGTTCGGGTCTCTTAGTAGCAGAGACACACTTGGCATAATCAGACGGAGACAATGCTGCATTGTGAAAGGAGGAATCATTAAAGGCAGAGACTCTGAATTCAACCTGCTTTTGTTCTTGGAGTTACAAGGTCTTATTTCACACTGTAAAAAACATAAATAAAACAAAAAAAAAAACTTGTTCCGTCGGCATAAAGACATGTAGATTTAACAATACCATTATTTCCCATCTCACTCGGCAGGGGGGCCACATTAGCATCTCCGTGTGCTCAAGCGCTAACGCCAGCATTAAATGCATTGCAAAATATGTGGATGTAACGGTGAGGGTGTGTGGTACTTATGCAGCTTTTATTAGAGGTTCTTCACAGATGATGAAAAGTTATATTGGTACAAGTGGCCAACAGGAGCGAGAAACCAGCTTTAAAATGCAGGAGTTGCAGCTAAAAAAAAAAAAAAGCACACAAAAATAGATAAGCAGACGATAAAAGGTAATAAATCCACATACACGACAACAGCAGTCGCCTGCACAATGCAAAGGAGCAGCGCAGCACCCCATAAAAAAAATCTGTAAAGCTTTGAAAACGAAAATGAGTGCATGAAGCCAATGGAACGTCATCAACCCGCTTTCTTGCATTAATGTGCTGCCAGAGTTGCAAAAAAATCTAGCATAACTGAAGACTCATAAATGGGTATTGACTATGTTGCTGTTGCAAAATACATCCTTATTTTTTTTCCAATTCATAAAGTCATCGACAGAAGCGGCTCCGGTAAAAAAAAAAAAAAAAAACAAACCCCCGAGAATGATGTTTAATAGGGTGATTAGGATTTTAGACAGAAAGCCTATCGGGTCGATATGATGTCTTGTTAAGAAATTAAATAACATGAATTTTGACAAACTGTGGAACCTAATAGACAAATTATTTTCATAAAAAAACACAATCTATATCTGCTAATTATATCTCTTTTTGAAACTCTAAGCAAGTCACAGAGTCTTGTTTGTATTGTTTTGGAGGTGTGGATTGCTTTGGGTTTTTAGCAACCACTGATGTGGATGTTGTAGCAACACCCACATCAGGTATCCAAGAAACGATGTGTTCAGTACCTACTTTCCCCACTATGTCTCGCGTTAAATGTTCAAGCATCTGCTGCTGACATCCATTGGACATCCGCTGATGTTCGTTGCCATCCTGCAACTGATGGGGAAACTTGGACATAATGTTCTAAAAATGGTCTGATCATGATCTACAGTCGCGTAGTCACTTCTTTATTAGCATTCCTCAAAGACCGCAGGGATTTCTAAGAAACTTGATAAACTGAAAGCGAGAATAAAATGGAGGGAAAATAAACCCTTCCTGCGCTGTTTTTTGTTTTTTTTCCCCTTCCCCCATTGTGTTTGTCTCCGTTGGGTTAGAGATGAAATGTTGCCGAGAGAAGAGTGCGTGGGAGGAAGGCAGATTAATTAAACGCTGAGACAGCAGAGTTTCACGTCCTCCAAGAGAGAGAATTCAATCTGAAGGCAGAATGCCTTTAATTGCCAACTACAAGGATTTCGTTTGGAGAGGTGTTGAACACACTTAGCATGTTTATCTTTACAGCTTGTAAAGTCGAGTCTTATTTTAGAAGAAGAGGAATCGTGAAAGATTATGACTCTGTGCAGGGGGCAGTCATTAAATATGATTGCCTCTTTTATGATGCAGGAGCATCAATTTTGGACCCACCTCCACTAGAGCACCACTGTCCTCCTATTTAGACTGTCATTGATTGGGATTGTATTCTTTAATTAACTTTTTTTTTTTTTTTTTTTTAGAACTCTGTTGAAGGCACTGGATTAAATTTTGCTTTATCTGTTGGAATGAAGTGTAATAAACCACATTTTTACAGTTTGTATTTGTGATTAATTTTTAAAACTGTGATATTTCCCTTCTTCTTCACAATGGTGCAACTTTGTAGCCCATTCTGCGTATTGCCTTTGCTTATTTAGTATTCTACATTCCACCGCACGGACCAAATTTTGATGTTGCAATTATAAGCAACGGTAGAAAAAAAAAAAAAAGAAAAGTCTCGCTATTACTATCTGGTCTATTTAGAAACATTTAGCATGTGCTTTAAAAATGTTTCTAACTTAGAAATAAGAAGCAGGAATGATTAAGTCTGTTAACATAGGTTAGAAGCTGTGGATATTTTTTTTTTCTTAGTATTTGTAGAACTGGTGCATTTTTCAAAAAGTAATTTGTGAAGTCAGGAAACAAGGCGACCTCAACCAGCCGCAGCTTTCTTTTTACCTTAAGCCGACCCCTTCATGGAGGCTGCTGGTGACCCGCCGGGCAGCTCATTCCCTTCGTGTCAAGTGAACATCGAATTTTTATTCAGCCCTTTAAATATAAGCGCATCGCGAATGGGGATTTTTCAGCAAAGCTGATTTATCCTGCAATAACAGCTTTATTTGAAGTAAATGAAGAGGAATTTTGAATAAGCTCACATTAGTTTGCCCAGCGTGTGATGTTATGCCATCAACCGATAATAAATTATTCAATTTGTGCACAATCAGCCACAGCATGAGCCTTCATTTATTGAGAAGACAACTACTGCTTTGGGTTAAAACTAAAAATCGATTCAGCCAGTGTCTCTAATTGATTGCTCTAAATATGACTGATTGAGATTTAATCCAATGACAGCATGCTGGCTGACAAATAGTGTATTTACTGCTCGCGTTATTGGAATATCTCATGCCTTTGGCCATCGTTCTTCATATGGGGAAGAGTTAGGCTTGGGAGGGGGAAACAAAAAGATTCCGATTACACTGTGTACACAAACTTAACATTTTAAACCAATGCTGTGCTAAAAAATATATCATGGAAAATTAAATGCATGCATCTTTTTTTGATTGGTAACAGCTTTTCACCACCCACAAGCAACCTTAAAAAAAATGACTGATTCTTGTTCTCCATATTTTTAATTTTGTTCCAATCCTGTGATGCTTAGCATCTTTTATGAGTAGCTGACATTCAGATTTAAGAAGCTGCTCTCTGGCAAAGTTGACCTGAAACTTGTGTGTGTGTGTGTGTGTGTGTGTGTGTGTGTGTGTGTGTGTGTGTGTGTGGGTTTGTTCGAACAAACTCACTTCAGATGGCTGCTGGGGTTGATAACACAAAATAATTATTTGATCACTTATATTCAGATGTTTTTCATGCAAAGCTGCCATTGTTAAAAATGGTTATAAATAAATGTTGAAATATGATGTAACCTATTTTATAACAAGTTTTATTTGTGGAGGAATATTTTTTTAGAGACTCAAAGATTTATAGTTAAACAACAACCAATATAATCTCAATAAAGATAAAATATAATAGTATTTTTTGCGATTTTCTAAAAGTGAATTCTGAAATCATTGTTGGATTCAAAATGACTTTCAGTGCATTACTCTGTAAACGTTGCCTTAATAATGTATCATGTCACACAAACACTCATTGCAAGAATTTGAAAAATAGACTTGAAGAACCATGAAGCCAGTAGCTAGTGGGTCCGAATTCTCATAATTTCTGGGAAAAACACAATAGTAACGGCAAAAGCAATTTTTACTTAAAAGCATGGCTTCATCAAATGAGGATATTTGTTGACAGAGACTAAGTCATGCCAAGACACGATTTAAGGTTTAAGGTGTTTTTTTTAAGGGAAAAAATGTCAAAACCACCTTTAGACGTTCAAATCCCTGTTCTGCCTGAGTGAAACGCTCCATCGAGACGATCTACTTAGAAAATACAGAGATGCTTTTTCATTCCGAGTTGAGCCTCATGTTGGGTTGGGCGTTTGGTGTTTATGGGAGGGGTTGGATGATGGGGCGTCTGTGCAGCTTTTGTCACTTTTGTAATTAGCCTTGAGAGGCTTTTAATTTGAGGCTAATGAGAATTTGTTTTAGCAGTCATGCACTCTGGTGTGTGTGCCTGCCTGGGTATCAATGTGACTGTATGTTGATTAAGGATTGCGATATAGTGAAAGCGACAGACTGTACAGATGTTCGATAAATGGGCTGGAACAGGCAGGGAGATATCAGTCACCCTCGCTTTCTGCACTCACACAGGGAGGCAAGACGACAAAATAAAAGGAACATGAAGACAAATGCATTTTGTCTTCTGTGGAAAACAATTCCTTCTCCTTTCTTTGATTGGAGCTAACAGTGTAATTCAGCAAAGCCAATTACAAGGTTTGAAGCTTTAACATATAAAGTCTGGATTAGTGTTGGACTGGTGTGTGTGTGTGTGTGTGTGTGTGTGTGTGTGTGTGTGTGTGTGTGTGTGTGTGTGTGTGTGTGTGTGTGTTCGCATGGAGGCGTGCGTCTGAAACCGAGGCAAAAAAGGACAGGGAAAATTAACAAACTAGCAAAGTAATGCTGCACATTGTGAATAAAATAATTACACTGAGCAAAATGCAAATGAGCTGATCATCAGTTTGGCATTGGCAGAGATTTTTCCAGATGTGTTTGCTCCAAGGAGGACAGGAATCACGATGCGAACTCTTGTATGTTTCACCTTTATTGACGACTGATTCCTGTCCCCCGCCCCCATGCAAACAGTGGCTTACATTTATTGGTTTGAAGCTGATTTTTGTGAGTCTCCGCTCCTTTTCCTTCTGTCAGTACTGCGATACCTTCATTGCTTTTTCTGCTTTCTGCACCTCCTGCCATTCTAACCATCCACTGTTGAGACGTCGACAATGAGGGCTTTCAACCAAGTTTAGAACTAACAAACTGCATGATGCGTCCAGACAGGATTGACCGACAAGTGTGGAACGAAGAGCAGAATCTGGTGATTGTAAAGTGAAAAGTGGATTTTGTGTTGTTGTTTTTTTTTTACCTAGGTGGTGTGTGTATTGCCCAGTCTTTAAAGATCCCAAGGGAGCCAAGAGTGGGGGAGTTTGATAAGATCATCAGGCGACTAATGGAGACCTCCAATGCCAGGGCCATCATCATGTTTGCCAATGAAGACGACATACGGTTTGTACTTCGCAATTTTATCTATGCACCTTTTTACAAAGCCGTTAATTACAGGGTCTTGGAAAAATATCCGTTCCACATTTTAACATTAAGTGCAGATTGTCTGTGAAGGTGCCATAGGTTTGTTGGAGAACATTAGTGAACAAGCTGCATCATGAAGACCAAGGAACACACTAGGCAGGTTTCTGAGAGATTCTTTTCAAAATTCCCCAAGTTTTGAACTTTTGTTTTGCTTTTCACAAATCTGGTTTTGTTTTTGTTTTTTGTTTTTTGGAAAAGTGGCCAAAATGAAATGTCTCAAGCCATACAAGATAAACACTTATAATTTAAAGACACAGAACAACTGTTGCATCAGTCAAAATAGAAGGAACAAGGACTTTCACATGACTGCGATTGGGTTAGATTGACGTATTTAACCTCGCCATGTCACATTTATTAAGTAGGGAGACGATTGTCTTCCTCCTTTTACACCGCATAACACTATCAGCAGCGTTAGGACTGCAGTACAAGCCATAATTTTAATTGTCATCTTCTTTTAATAGGCGAGTTCTTGATGCTGCTAAAAGAAGCAACCAGACTGGTCACTTCTTGTGGGTTGGATCAGACAGCTGGGGGTCCAAGAGCTCTCCAGTGACTGGCCAAGAGATGGTTGCCGAGGGAGCCATCACCATCCTACCCAAACGAGTGTCTGTGGATGGTAAGAGTTTAATTTGCACGTGTCAAGTTCTGAAAAATCATAAAAGGTGGATCGGTGCAACGTCATACATCTGGCCTCAACTGCTTCTCGTCGGAAATCCCTGGAGGGTGAAATTGTAACAAAAGCCTTAGAAGAGATTTGGTAACTTAAATAATCAAAGACTTTTCTTAAATATGTTGGCCTTTAATATATTAAAGAATAGAGGATGAAATAGTTTGGCACAAACATTTAAAAAATATTTAATAAAAATGCAAATAAATAGCAATATAACCAAAAATCCAGCTATGGATGCTGTGCAAAGCTGTAACTTTTTGCAACATGAAGTTAAAATGTCTCTAAGGCAGCAGATTTAATCCCACTTTTTCTTCATGTGTTTGCTATGAATATCATCTAATGTTCTTTCCAACCCTTAAAAATTTGAATATGCAAGTTTTAAAAGATGAAGTAACATATTTAAAGGTTACTTCATCTATCATCTGGCCTTGAAATTATGAAAATGGTTGGTGTGGCTTTCTTCAACTATAAAACAAGGGGCTTTGCTTTGACCCAAGCATTTCATTAAGCAATAGCAGCAGCAGATAAAATATTGGGTTGTAACTTGTGTGAGAAGCCTATAGGAAGAAAGTGTGATTGTATTAATCATTGATGTTCGCTTTTTTAAAAGCTCAGGTGTCACTTTCCAAGAAGTCAAAAAGCAACTTGACATTTATAAGGTGCATCGGAAACAAGACAACAGAAAATGTAAAAAAAAGATTTTTGTCGTTTTTATTGAAACGATTCATTAGATTTACAATTCTTCTTAACTGATTGGATTCAATCTTTAGACAAAGTTCTCCTTTACTGAATGTTGTCTCCTAGTTCTCACAAAACAATGTAAGAAAAATGCAAATTAAACAGCATTCATCAAAAAAAAAAAACGAACTCTGTCTCAAAGAATAATCCACGCATTTTGGCAAGGAAATTTTGTTAGCGTGTGAGGATTTTTTTTTTTTTTTTTTTTTTCCTCCCCCTTCGTGGTTTTTGACAGAAGAAGGGATGCTTATGTTACCGTTTTTGAGCACATCTGCCATCACAGTAGGAGGCGGGTGATCCCACATGACATGTGCTTCCCGTCGAGTTGCACATGGAGCGAACCCACTGTTCTCCCAGCAGTCTGCCTATCTGTAAAGCTGAACAGGTACGCGCCGAATCCACATCTGTGACAGCAGATGAGATCAATCAAGGCAGCGCTTGTCAGCTTGTACGCCGAGTCACACATGGCACAGGGTGTCTCAGTCAACTTGATCGTTTCTCACTGAGCGTTGGATGTTGCGACATGTACTGTTGCAGTTTAACCTCAGCATGTTGTGTTGGAGGATCGACTTAAATTGCCTTATTCGTTTCAGCCTCCGTGTGAACAACGTCCTGGTTTTTTTTTTTTCTTAAAGTGATCTGGTCATCCTATCCTACCATATGCCATCTGCTTTTTTCCATTCATTTGTGTTTGGAAAGCTTTTACTATTTCCCATCTTCTGTTTTATTAAATTGAAGGAAGGAGATCACCAAAATCGCATTATAAATCACATAGTGGCTATTAATTTTTTTTTTTTCCCCATGTCTAAATGTGTTTTACTGCTGAGAATAATTTTAACATTTCTGGTAAGCTCGGTACAAGTTCTGAGCCCCATCAGATGCTGATTTATTAAAGCCCCACCCCTTTTCGTCAGTGATGGCGATTCAGTCTCCGCTCTTCGAATCCTGTTTGTGCTGCTTTAACTTTTGGCCTCTCTGTCTTCTGTGCAGCATTTGACCGGTATTTCCGCAGCCGATCTCTGTCCAACAACAGAAGAAACGTTTGGTTTGCCGAGTTCTGGGAGGAAAACTTCGACTGCAGGCTCGGGATGCACGGCAAACGGACCAGCGCGCAGAAAAAATGCACAGGTAAGACTTGTGTTTTTGCTATTATGTGGTTTTATTTTAGAGGAGACTCACCAAGATAGTATCAGAAAAAAAATCTGGTTCATAGCAATTCACACTTTATGAAAACAGGTTAACGTCTTCCAATACTGAAAGGATTTCCCTGAATGAGTCCCTTTCTATTGTACATCGACAGTCATGAGAGCCTGAACAAAACGCAACATCTACGGAATGCAAATAACCAAATGTATCAAGAAAAGGAAATACCTTGTTGAAATGAATGCTTGAAATGACAGCAACATAATATTTCTTGTACCTGCGTGTTTACACAGTACATGTTTCCTTGTCTGTGTTGGAATCTCCTGCTGTTATGCGTTTGCGCTGTTTGTGTGAAACAAGTTTGAGCCTTTAAGCTTTATTGTCAGTTCACCAAACGAAAGAAGTGAGCCAGGAGCGGATGAGGCGTCACACTGGGACACGACCAGTTGGTGTGATCTCTGCACTTTTGTCTCCGGCTGATTGGGCCTGCATGTTCTTAAGTGTGACACACTGCGTACTCCCTGACTGATGCCTGCCATTAATTCACATAATTAGGTTTGTAAGGTCCGCAACTCCCATTGACCGCCTATTGCTTCCCCCGTGGCATCTGTGCGCGTCGGCTTGTACGTGTCCAGGGTCCTTTAATCATGTGCTAGAGTTCATTAATTCCAAGTACTCCGACTTTCATGATGGGAACACAAACCGCTCAGCGGCCACCTCACCGCCGTTCTGACACAGATGATGGGAACCTGTTGAAAAAGGAATGATGTTGTTTTTCTGAAACAGATGAGCGATGTGAATGATGTTTTCCTCAAAACAATGGAAAAGGCGGAAGGTTTATACATTGACAAGAGATGTAATGACATAACAAAACATAAATGTCAAATGAGGATTAGAAAAGTGGAGAAACTAATGCATTTTGACAAAATTGAGGGAAAACGTATCTTACTTCACACCATATATAAAACTTTTTACACAAGACGTGTGAGAGTCCTATAAGCTTGAAATTGCAATGCTATATCATATCTAGTGCATGTTGTGGTGCCTCTGAAACAGTTACAACTTTGTCCCTCGCCTGCATCTTAAAACAAGTTCTATGGAGTTTGGTTACACAGTCAAAGAGGATTCAACTTTAAAAAGAAACAAAAACATCTTGGTGAGTGAGTGAAGCTGACAGCAAATTGCACTCAAAGTATCAAAAGTAAAAGTTTGTAACCTTTGAGGACGTTTAATGGAATAATACACCATCTTTAGTGTTTGCATAATAATGTGTTAATAGTTTTGCACATTGCGAATTACAAATGACGGGTTCTGCAAGGAAGGTGTCTGAAAGTGGGACAGCTGAACAAGAGTCACTATTAGATATGTCCCAATTTAGGGGGTTGGTCCCAGATACAGTCCGAGTCGTTTTTTGACGTGTCCTGTTCTGACATTTATGGCATATTGCATGGAAAAGCGCAGGGTGACTTGTGTGAGGGGGTCTTTTACTCCTAAAACAATGGATTTTGAGACACTGCCCTCTGTTGCATTATCAGTTTTATTACATGAACTAGACTGTGTGGTTGCTC
The DNA here is from genome assembly GCF_000485575.1 of Poecilia formosa. Taxonomy (NCBI): domain Eukaryota; kingdom Metazoa; phylum Chordata; class Actinopteri; order Cyprinodontiformes; family Poeciliidae; genus Poecilia; species Poecilia formosa. The sequence continues at coordinate 4,670,062 of NW_006799948.1, forward strand.
AGTGGAAAAGAGAAAGGAAATAGACACTGAACAACACTTTGTGAGGAAGAAAAGGGTAACGGTGTGTGCATGTATGAATATGTTACCTGGTAATTCCTAAGAGTTGAAGTGGGAAGAAGGGTAAGCCCTTGATGGATCAATGAGGGTCACAGCTACCCCTGGCACACCTGTTGAACAGCATAAACCTGACAGAGGTGGGAAGCCGAGGCAAAGGAGCAGCGGGCGCACAGGAAAAGACACAAGGCTCTACAAAGGCATCTAGCAGCAAGACTCCCCCTGCATGGAGCAGTGAGAACCAACCACCCAGTAGGCAGCCACAAAGCTCACAGCAGAAATCCGGGATCAGATGAAGTGAGGGCCCCGTGCAGTCCAACCCGGCAAGACAACCCAGAGGAATTAGAAAATCCTCAGGACCCACAATCAGCTCAACACCACCCTGTGGGGAAGGTGGGCCATCATCCAATAACCCAGCAACAGCAAGGGTAGAGCTCTCAGTCGAACAAACCCACACACAACCCCAACAGAGCCCCCAACGTCATTCCCAAAACACCGGCCCCTTGCCAACATAGTACAGACACAGAGCCAGGGGCCACCATGGGGAGTCCTGCCTGCTGACAGAGGAGTCGCTCCTCTATCCCCCCACCACAGGCCAGCCTCAGGTGGGGAGCCATCGTCTCCGCTGGGAGCAGACCGCGGCAGCTCAACCAGTCATGTGTGGAGACAGTCCCTCACAGGACTGTCTCACATGCGACACTTGTGCATGTCAAGAAGCAGACCAGCGTACAGACAGGTCTTCAAACACTTGTCTACTAAAAGTCATAAACAGGAGGGCACCATTTGTTAGTGTGCACTGTGCAATACAATATCACAACACAAACATAAAAGTAAGATAAAACTTTTTCCAAAGATGCTTCTGACATGACGCATAAAGCAACAATATTCTCAAAAGTCTCATCTTAATCCTGTTGAGAATGATTTTATGAAAAGTTAGCTGAAATGATAAACTGCCACAATCTGTTGTTTTTTTTAATCAGCTTATTGATAATTCAGCTCAAATCATATTTAAATGTGATTCTAGTCAACTGTGTGCAGACAAAACTTTAAAAAACAATGTTCTCTAAAAATCTTTGTCCTTTACTTTGGACGTCATAAAATTCAGTTAACATTGTTTCATTTTAAGGATGGAGCAAAGAGCTCCATCCTTAAAATGGAGCTCTTAAAATGCTTTAATGCCACCACGTGGCATTAAACACCAAGAATATGCAGAAGCCAATAGTTTTTCTTTTGGATTAAAAAGAAAAAGTGTACATAATAGGGAAATTTTGAAAGCCATGTATAAAAATTGGGTTGTTTTTTGTGACCATCAGTGCAAAATGAGCTCCTACAGCTTACTGGAGCTTTGGCCGTGAAACAAATTACCAGTGGACCAACAACAGATATCAGGAGCCGTGTTAGTCAGTGTCTTAAATACCAATTCTTTAAAAATACTGAGATATGGACCCCGAGTTGATGCTAAGTAGCAGGTCTATTTAAAATCTTCTAGAAATGAAAGAACAAGGATCCCCCACTGAACCAGTTCAAAGGAGCCGAGTGGAAGCACAGGTTGTTTTGGCTTTTATTTCTTTGGTAGCTTCTCCAAGTGACTCCAATCTGAGAAATACATTTTAACGATCCGAGTGCGCCACCACGCCTTTCGGCTTTCATCGCTTCACTTTCTCTGTCAGCGAAAAACATGCACACATGCAAAAATAACAATAATGATAATAATAATAATAATAATAATAAAATTAAAAAGGAAATCCCAGGCTCTCAGACTTGGAGACACCGCTGATGAGCTCATCAGCTCGGTCCACTCAGACCCTCGAGCCAAAAACGCAGCGATACTGAAAGAAAGCGGTCTGGTAAAATAAAAAAATATATATATAAAAAGATGCCAGAGGGGGAAGCTGACTATGGCAGACAGCAGATCACAGATAAGCCCACATACTCAGACACACTTGTATCCCCAGTGGCTGCAGATAAAAATCCTGGACGAGGGCACAAGCTGCAGTATGTGTTGATTACCTCTACCACTATGCTTATTTTATGTTTTTTCGTAGTCTCAGGTGTCTGTATTCTCTTGGCAAGTTCTTTCTTTTAAACTTCTTTTTTTTTTTTATGCATGTATGTACAATGATTTCTGGACAGACCACACTAGTGTTTGTTAGTAGACCAGCTCCTAATTGGAGCAAAGAGACAGAAGAGCAGAACATGTCTAAATACAACTGGAGTGTTTTTAGGCAAATCTCCGCGGGTTGCGTGCGTCGATTGAATCCACGTCCTCACGCATTTGCCAATATCGTGCCCGCCCTTTTGTTTCTAAAGTTCAACGATCACGGTTTGCACAATGAACTCGCTCCTCTTTCTTTTCCAACCCTCCCCCAGTACGCTGACTTAAATTGATCTTTTTAAAAAAAAAAATAAATAACCACAGGTCCTTGGCTCAGCCTGCTCTCACTTGGACGGTTATGCATACAGAGGGGGAGAGAAAACTAGAGTTAAACACATTAACATGCTCGCTTAGTGCATGCATTTTTTTTTTTTTTTCTCCACCGGTGGATTCAGTGCACCAGAGAGCAACAACATTCAGGGTGACAGGAGATGCAAGCCTCCGGTAAACACAGAAACGAAACAAAGTGTTCTGTGAAGAGGAAACAAGGTTGGTACGATGCAGGCAGTTGTCTCTTTGTCTGTGTGGGTTGCGACATGTCGCTCTCTGGGGAATGAGTGACATCTATATTTTGTATCTCTCAATTTTGTATTTTTTTACTTCTTTGTTCTGCATATGCTAATCTTCTCTGGCATGGACATAAGTCGGCCTTCAGAATTCTTGGTAAACTCTTGAGAACATCAAAAAAAAAGTGATGTACTTGATTTCACTCTATTAGAGATTCGATTGAGTGGTAGTCAAAAAAAAAAAAAAAAATCTGTTTTCTTGGAGTTTATTTAATTCAGTGCATTATTTTGACAAAACAAATATGAGATCTTGAGCTTAAGCTTACATCTAGCAGTGATGATGGTTAACTCTTCAGGTCTGCTGTTTATGGAGCTTTCTGAAAAGCCATTTGCAAAGCAATTTGTAATGATGTATATTTCATGAAGCTGTGTATGGTAGTTTGCAGTAGCTGGCCTCTATTATTATGAAAGAGGCAGGTTTTGCATGCTGGGGTTGATGGGTCCAATAACATTTACAGATGTAGTAAAAAAAAAAAGTGTCATATGCAATTCTTACAGAATGACGAGGAAAACAATTTAAAATGTGGCCAAGTCTATATTTTTCTGATTGGGAACAAGTCTTGCCATTCCCCTCCGACCCCAGACGTCAAGTTATTTTTGTCTGGATATTTTCTCTTTCCATCCATTCTCTGTAAACCAGATAGAGATGCAATTTCTAAAATGGCCAAACCAGCCAGTCTTGTGCCCTTAAATCCTGTTTGTTTTTTGTTTTTTTTTACTATTCTGGCACTGTTTATCAAACTCATTGGTAAAAAGTCCAGGTAAAATATTGCACGTTTTAACAGTTTTGTTAGTCCTTTAAGTAATTTCCGCTCAATTTCCGTTCTTTTCTGTACCTGGGCATGCAGTCTCCGGGCGTTCTGCATTTTTGTCAGTGGCCTTCCATGTGACATGCAGACATATTTTGTGAATGTCCACTGATTGGCCAGTAGGTGTCAGCATATGGAGTGATTAAGTAGCTTAGATGCATGAACACGACTGCCCACTGATTACTATGCATAATAAAATGTTTAAGATAATTTCTGGTGTGAGACTAGGGACTCAGGGATGTTCAAGATTTTGTATTCACTTTACTTTTTAAAAGTTATTTATTATGAGATTATTATTTTTTTAAGCTACCAGCAGAAGTTAATGGTGTAACTTTACTCTCTCATTGGCAAACAGGGAGTCTTGGGGAAATGCTTGTCTGCAGACATCCACACACACTCACTGGGAGCTTTATATTTCCCCAGTTTACCATCAATAATTAATACTTTGGAGAGGGTTATTAATGGTGAATTTATCTTCTTAAAGCTACTAAGCGATAGTTTGATGTTCTTGCCTTTTGAGCACATTGCGCGCATTTCTTACTCAGCGAAAAACGGCACCTCTAAGGTTTCTCTCTGGATGTTTTCGTAGGCAACAAGAGGGCAGTTTGCAGAGAGACGCACGTTGCCACAGTTTTGTGCAGTGAAAAAGTAAAAGTTGAGGAGCTGAAGTGTCATTTACCTGCAGAGAAATGATCCTTTTTTCCATTTTGTTGTGGAGGACGTGGTTATCTAACCACTTTCCGTGATGCCCTCTGCGGTGGTTGATTTATGGGAGGCAGTCGTGCAGTACAGAGCGTGACTGTGACATCCAGCGATATTCCTCTTTAGATGCAGTAGGGATGTGAAACTACTTGTTGCTGTTACAGGCAATTCTGTGGAGTTTGAGGCATCTATCTGGAAACACAGACATAAACACATAGCAGAATGTAGTTATTTTAGGATATATATATATATATATATATATATATATATATATATATATATATATATATACATACTTGGATTAAGTCGGAAACAGGAATCACACTCCTAAAAAAAAGTTGCAAATCCAGCCGTTTTAAATGTATTTTGCAACAAAATCGGTGATGCACTATTAGATACCTCTAAGAATTGTTTTAACATTAATGTATATAAGAAAGTAACTGAGGTTTTTCTGTCATTTTTATTTTGTGTTATGCAAGTTTGTGTCTCACAAATGTATCTACATCTAATAATGTGAATTTAGATAATGATGTAGATTGAGATTTTGACTGTTTAGTTTTCCGCGTTAATTTCGTGGCTCTTTACATCTGAGACGATTTTGGTTTTACCTTCTTCAGGATTAACTCCTACCTCAGCACGTCAAACTGTGCCGTATATCAGTCTTTTGAAAGACAAATATGTTAAACTTTTTGCTAAAGCTTTTAGATTTCATCTGGTTTATTTGCACATTTCAAGGGAAACGTAGAAAAATGACAACTGGCTTCACGTTTTTGGCCAGCAGTAGAGATTTCTGCTCCGGGATCGCCTCCACTAAGCTGTTGGAGCCTAATTGGCATATTTGCAGTCATAGGAAAGAGCAAAGAATGCTCTGTAGATCCTGCTTAAGTCCTATTTAAATCTCCTCTCAGTAATCAGTACAGGCTCCCCTAAAGATTTGACAAGTTCTGTGGCAATTAAAGCAAACAATGCTAAAGAGTACGATAAAACTTGAGGAAGGAAGATGGCCACTCCACTCCTGGACTCGCCTTTCCTGCCAGGAATCGTGGAGATGAAAACGGATACATTTATTCCCGTTCTTTAAGAGGTTAAAAAAAAAAAAAGATTAATGAGTTACGTGTAAAATATGTTTTAATATAAAGTTTTTGTGCATATTTTCTGTTTCAGAACTCAAGTAGGAGAGGTGTTGGAATATATTAGCACATTCTCCATGCACATAAGCAAATGCATATATTTTATTGCAATAGGGAACAATTCTAGTGCCTTGATGTGGCATAAGGCGACTCCTGCAGTCCAATCAGCTCCTGAGGTTTTCTACCAACCATCCTTTCATGATTTATGTCTTCATTTCTTGTTCCTATTTTCATTTACATTCCCCCCATTCGTCCCTAGTTTTTCTTTTTTCTTTTTTTTTTTTGTACCTGAATCCAATTTTCATCCCGTCCTCTCCCACTTACCTTTGACATCTGCTTTTTGTCTGTACCGTCTCTCCTCATTCCATCTCCCTCCCCTGATTGGGTTTAAGCTGTACAGGAATGTGTTTGCTCAAGAGCGGTGGGATAAAAGACATGCTAACGTTAAAAAAAAAAGAAAAAAGTCCACCAGCAGAAAGAGGAATGGACTGATAAAACTAGATGAGAAAAGTTCAATACGCCGCCGTATAATTCGAGAGCAAATCTAAATTGTCAAGGCCGTGATTTAGCAGAATGTGAATAATGACTGTTGAATTATTTATATTTGCTGAGTATACTATCAGGATTAATATATATCAGTAATAATTTAGCAACGTAATATATTGTATATTAGCCACATATGTCAATGCCCTCATATTATTCATGAAAAGTGGTGTTATGCTGAAAATCGATCTTTATGAAGCAGGAAAGTTTCTGGCTGCAAGCTGGATCGCTACGGCAACCCTGAAGTGAAAAAAACACAACAGGATTTCAGAAAACACGTCAACAATAGCAAACTCGTGATGTTTTAGCAGAACGTGCGAGCAAAAATTGTGCCGCCTTTTCCTGGATTAGTAAACTCCAGCGTTCAAATCAGATTAGACGCAACAATTTGACATTTCATTTAAAAGTTAATTTTAATAATAAAGTTCAAGGGAAGAAAATGTGTATGCAATGTAGATTTGTTGCACTGGCACAATGTAAAACAAGTGTCACTAGTCCATTTTAATAAGCAACCTCTGAAGTTTGAAATATTTCCATGGTCACAGGTGTGTGGAATCCAGCTGATTACCTCCACAGTTATCAGTACATATGTATATATATGTAGTTGACGATTTTAAACTGAAATGAAATGAAAACCAGTTTGATTTGGTGGATCCTCATTCATTAAAGCCTCGTCTTAATAGGCCACCAAGTGGTGAAAATAAAAACTGTAACTGATTATTAATGTAACACTTTCCATCAAAATTTAGGATTTGGCTTTCTCAGCTTTGTATTTAATGCATTGCCTCAAGGTGAATAATTCAGACACCATATTAATATTAAGAATAAATTCGACTCGGGCTAAATACTTGCACCAATCACAGGCCTGAGATCCATTTAATTACAATTGCACAAACTCCAGCTCTCGCAATTCACCCAGACTTGAGTGGTGCAACATTGTTGCCCCTGGCAGCTTCAATGCTTTCTTGTCAAATTAAGTTCACCCTCTGCCTTATGTTCATTTCCCATTCTCCTCTATCGATTGTTTGTTTCCGTCTTGGCAGATTTGCCTTAGAACTAGCTCTGAGCCAAAGGAGGAATGGGAATAAAATAATGTGAGGGCTTGTATGAGGTGATGGCAGAATTTAAAATGGAAAAACAAAAAAGAAAAAAAAACACAGCAAAAGAAAACTTTAGCAAATGCAGGAAGACTGATGACGTTTCAACTAAATGCAAATAATAAAACCCAATTGAATTTGAGCGTTTCGAGATCTTACCCCAAATGTTTCAGATCGTCAAATAGATTTGATCTTTCTGCGAGGTTTTATTTACATCCAAGTGACATAGCAGGCAAAGAAAAAACAACAATGAAAGAGGAGAAAAGTCTCCACTTATTTTTGGACGAAGGCTGAATATAGATCCCAAATTGAGGTTTAATTAAGGAGCTTGTTTAAATCATTAGTCTGTCATCTTTGGGACCATAAATCATTACGTGTGAAATGCGTTTGAGGCGCTGGTCCATGAGGCCATCAATCAAAGCACTTAGCCATTGAGCAGCCTTACATTAGTCCTACCTCACTGCCTTAATGCATTGGTTTGTTTTTGTCTTAAATACAGCAGCGGCTTTGCTTACGAGTTAGTAAGGCATGCCATTTGTTTCTTTTTCATTGGTTTTGCTGGCATCAAGCTGATAGTGGGACCTTCTGTTAAATGAGCCAGAAGGAATGAGCCAAGTTCTGCAGGTGTGCAAGTGTTGCTTATATGCATCAGTGGAGCCAGATTAAATACGCAGGCTTTGGAAAGGAAAGAGATTGGGATTTTGATTAACTTTCTATAAAACAGCACTTTTAATCTTGATGGTTCCAATAAGTCATTCTTATTCATGCGCAGGGCTGCATTTGGAGACGACACATTTAGGGTTGGCTAACGTATATTTCAAGAAGCGTTAGCACTAAAGCTTCCACACAAAAAAAAAAGTGAACGCGAAATCAAGAATTAATAAATCAATGGCATAAAACACCGAAAGGAAATGAAAAGTTTGGCGGAAAAAAGTTTGACACATTACAACAAAAGCATTCAGTTTTTATAATAAAATTATACTGCAGGATTACATGAGAGGTGGATATTTTTAAAGGCAAAGATGCTAAAAAAATAACAGGAGAATTGTGAAATAAAAAGTAACAGAGATAAAACTGAAACCAAGTATTCTCTTTTTATTATTCAAGGTAGAATAAGCAATGCAGATGTCTGATGAAATCAGAAAAGAACGGTGTGAAACTCCCCATGAGTGACAAATGTTACGATTAACTGATTTGTTAGATGGTTTTTCCATGTGGCAAACATTTTGGCAGATATTGACTGTAGAGAGTTTGTCAGGTAGTCTTAAAGGGGTTGTTTGCTGGTGAACATTGCCTTTAACATTAAGGAATAACGGTCACTGTTCGCTATGAACCAGCATAAGGTTCTCACCATCAAATAACCTTCAGTAAAAAAAAAAAAAAAAAAAAAAAAAGAGTAAGTAAAAGAAGGTAAAATGTGTCCACCAGATNAAAAAAAAAAGTAAGTAAAAGAAGGTAAAATGTGTCCACCAGATCATCACATTACAGATTACAGGTTTAGCAGAAAAATAAGTTGCGACTGCGGGATACTTTGTGTGTCTTTGTGTAGAATCGCAAAACACACATTTTTTTACTCATCCTTATACAAATTTGCAGTGACTTTGTAATTAATACAGCACTTGAGTGTGTGCTTGAGTGGTTTGGGGGTCTAGATAAAGTACAAGCCATTTACCGTTTAATACGCTTCCCTTTTATTTACTTGCTTGTCGCAACTTTGTAGCTTGACGATCAGTCCTTTTTCTTGGCAGTACAGAAGCCCATCTTCTTCTACGTACTTGGTACTCGTAGTTCTACGAAGAGAAACGCGCCGCGTGTTTCCACTTCTTCGTCTGAAGGAACCTAACTTATTTATGAATTGACAGAGTTGCAGAAAGTTCAGAGCCACTTGTTGATCTCATAAAGTCTAACTCGCCCTTGAACAGCATTGAACAAAAACAACTTTTACCAGCAGGTTCAACTCTACTGGGAACCGCCTCCGTTAACGCAGATTCAAAACAGGTGTCAACGACTTTGACCGGTGTTTATGCAGCCACAGCAGATTTTGCCGGCAGCACGTCCACGGTGCTAATATTTCTGCTTACCGCGGCGCCTACTCCAGTAAAACGAACTCATTATCATGTTTGAGACGTTTTGAGCTTTTAGACATGGTGCATTATGCTCCTGGAAGTACCTATTAGAAGATTGTAGCGCTGTGAATAAAGAAGGAACGAACGTGATCAGCAACAATAATACTCGGTCGGGGTGTGGGATTTAAATGATGCTAAGAAAACATCCTCCACATCTTAACACACCCACCTTCTTGGATAATTGATGCCAAAATTGTGATGAAATCTTTTCTGTTTTTTTTTTTAATGTCGCTTGCCAAAATTTGACCCAGCTGTTTGAATGTTGCAGCGGATAGCAAGTCTTTGGGGACCAAGGAAAGATAATGTCCAATTTTGTTGAGCCCATTTCCATTCATGCAGCTACTGCTCACTTGATTTTTTTTTTTGTTTGTTTTTCAGCCTTGAGAGATGATTCTGCATGATTCTCCCAGTAGACTGACAGTTCCTGACATACTAAAAGCTTCCAGTGTGATCTAGATCTGCTTTCCTTCCCGTCCCAATGCTTTGTTTGAATTCCAGCAAGTTTTCAAGGTCACTTCTTTAACCTTAGATTTCTTGCATTTGTTACGTGGACAGTAACAAATGTTATTTTTGTTTTAATGAAACAAGACCAGCGGTGTCAGTTTTATCCAATAAGTCAACATCATGTTACTGCAATAGAAATCCTCCCCACCCTCCCCCCTCTTTTTTTCTTTTCCACTTTTATCTCCAGTCATTTTGATGCTATCAGAGAGAGTTGTGGACTTTGCACCTCTGCACCAGCGATGAAGTGCTGATTTAAAGATTCAAGTGAGTTGTCGTGCATTTTGACAGCCTCCTTTGAAGAGCTTCTTCAAAATGCGGTGTAAAAATTTTTTTTTTTGAAGGGTTGAAGATTTTGAAAATAATGCGAAAATATCCATTTGAAGTCCCCTGCCTTCACGCTACTACTGTATATATTTACTGTAGTTGTCAAGACGGATGGACAGTTACCTCAATTTTGAAGGAAATTTTCTTCTAGAAATAATGTTTTGTAGCAAAGTTTCTTTCTTTCTTTCTGCGGCTCTTCTCCGGAATCCGTAATGGGTTTGTACAAATCTCAAAAACGAATCGCCTCGCGCCGGGCCTCCCTTTCCGTTGCGACGAGAACAAATAATCGACCACAACGTGTCTAAAATGTCTCGCAGGCAGATATGGAGATGATTGCCTCCTCGCTCAGCTTCTGGTTCGCACAACTTTTATGAGACATGAAAGCTACTTTTCATCTCTACTTCTGCCTCTTGGAGTTCTCTGACGGATTGTTTTTTTTCTTCTTCTTCTTCTTTTTTTATTTAGAGCAAATCCTCTCTTACTCAGCAAGCAACCAGCCAAGCTGCCTGTGGTCTCTGATGTCATTAACAGAAAGCTGAAAGGCTGAATTTCATTTAGCAGCTGCTGGCTGGTAAAAAAAAACAAAAAAAAACAGATGAGAGTGTAACACATATAAAGCAGAGAGCGTATAAATATTTGGTACATCTGTGCTTTTATCTTTACATTTATTTAGCTCTACGTCTTGATGAGGTTTCTTTTTTTTTCTTGCTTTACTTTGCACCTGCACACAACGAGTGCGCTTTGGCAAAAACGAATGTGTGTAATCGGTGCTCCCGCCAGGTGCTGACAACGTGCTGACAGATTGAACAAAAGCCGGATCGTAGCGAACTCCTCACACTCACCAAACACGAGCAGCCTTTGCTCCAGTTTCTGCACCTGACGCAACCCGGAGAAACGCAGACGGTAGTGTTTCCCCCCAGCTAGCGCAGTGCGCCGGAGTAACAGTCGTTTAGCTGTCTGGAAGTGGGGATTGCGTTTTCTTGCGATACGCTGATTAATGGTGCATCATGTCATTTCACATCTCATAAGAACTGCAGAGAGAGAGAGAGATTCTCATTATTGCACGGCAGTTTGATCTATGGCTCGAAGTACAATACTTTGTTCTGATGCTCGTCTGAGTGGGAATGTGCACGTAATCCGAACAGAAACGAGAGAAGAGCGTATGTCAGGAAAAACAAGGAGATGCCTCCAGCTTTAAAGAGAGGGTGGTGCATACAATGAGGTCACAAATCTGATTAGGAACAAACAGTGGATTCATCAACCTGTAGCAGACACCCCTTCTACAGTTTACAGCTGACGACTCCAAGTACCTTCTGCTGAACTGGTTCCAGCTGTTGACATGAAGTCCACAGTTTTTATTTAATGATTGTGTAACCGCAACGAGTTTGTCGTGTTCTCGTGTATTTATTAGGGATGATCTAAAAAAATATATATATATATTAGCACTTGATGCTAATTTGGGTTTGAGATGGACCACTCGCCTATACTAGCTCTCATACTTCGATTGACTTTTCAAGTAATTACTCCTTTTTATCAAAACTACTTTAAAACACATTCCATAGTAATATCCTGTGTGCTAATCAATATCCTGCCCCTTTATTTGTGGTGTATTAGCTTAATTAGATGGGTAATTGTGGCAGAACATTAGACAAAGAGAACTGTAGTCTTTGGTTTAATACAGACAATTAATTTCATCCTGATCCAGACTGCAAAACTGACTAATGGTACAAGCATCGTAGGTGCTTTGCGTGGACCAGAGTGGCATCGTTGCACCGCATGACAATTGGGTAATTTTAGTCGTTTCAGCTTCTTGAATACGTGAAACACCCGTCTGGTTTGCCGAGAGCTGTGCAGTAGATGCTACACGTACCAAAAATTGCTGATGCGACCATACAGCTGCAAATGTTTTTACGTGAACGCCGATTTGCGATGAAGAACGACGAGAAGAGGAAAAACAAATCGAGCACACTCTTCTAGTAACCCAGAAGAATTTCCTGGATGTGGCCAGTTCTTTTTTTTTTTTAACTGCCCAATAGGATGACATATATATATCTGTCAAGCTGTCAGAGAGAAGCCCTTTCATTACTTAAACTGATGAGAAGGTAGACATGAGTAGCAGCTTAGCTGGTTTCCTCGGGGCAGGAAAGGAGTCAGGAGAGTTTACTGCTTCCTATCTATTTCTTGCTTAGCAGGGAAGAAATTTGACAGTCGTTTGGCCTGTTGGAAACGTCAGGACGTTCTACACTGAACGGAATAGTGTGAGGCACATTAAGGTTTAAAGTCAAGGCAACAAAATGTGTCATAGATACGAAAAACTACATTTAAAAAAGAAAAAAAGGTTCTGGATTAGTTCTTAACCTAATTCTTGTAACTTACAAGAATTTCTGAAGTGCTTTCAGTATTACTCTGAACAAATTCATAGCCATCCTGAGCAGTTCTCATCTGTGTTCTTTAATTTTTGAGAGATTTTATGTTACTGTTCCTCACTATAAATTCCAGTTGTCTTCTTATTCTGCTGTTGCTTTGGTCTAACATGATCTTTTATTTCTTTGACCCTTTGGTAAAGTATGCAAATCAGGAAATCTACCCAACAAAGAGCTAAACTTTACTTCAGGTTGATCTGAATCAATCAATTGGATATGTGAACTGAAGAAGACTGAATGCTTACATTAAATAGACTTGCTTTGATTTATTTCTGTTTTGTTCTTTTTCTTGAATTGCAAAAATGTTGCATTGATAATTGAAACATTTAGAAATGGCTTTGCCTTCCCTTTTAGCAGCACACAATCAGGCATTTCGACAAGGATGTTTGCCCTTTCGATTGCAATTTGGCCTTCGTTTTATTTTTAAGCATGAAGCCCAGTGGATCAACTTAGACAATGCCCATCATATCCACTGCCTGAAAGCAACAGGTTTCAGTCGGCGTTGTCCATTTGAAAGTGCTTGACAGGCTGAAAGAGTTTGGCAAGACTGACTTCTAGAGTGCAAACAAGCATGTGGAACATGGAGCTACTGAGGAAAAATTGTTTTCTCTGCCCTGCTGTGCAGAATCAAATGCAGAACACAGAAGAAGAAGGGGAGGGAGAAAAAAAAACAACAAAAAGGACAAAAGCTCTGTCAAAGATGTTACACCTGACAAAGAGCTGTGGTTTGTCCTGCATGCTCCTACGCACACATTACAATACATTTCATTCCTGACACATGCAGCCTTGCCTCCCAGGGACGCTTAGGACTAACTTCTTTTCGGTGCTCCCTCACATCGGCGCCGTCGCGAACAAATACAAACCTGGACATGAATACCAAACGCCAGTCGGCTGCCGTCTATAAAAATGGATTGGATTTCATCTTCAGGACCTCATTAATTCCTTATAGGCGCTCATATTGATTTCAAGGTGCCTCTGGTCCTGTTAATTCGGCTCAACTCACACATGGGTCTGGGTTCAGTGTGTGTCGCCCGTAGGTGGTCGCGACTTGCTTGTAATATGGGGGAGGGGGGTTTGAACATGAGCAAGATGAACACAGTGAAAGAATGAATGTGAGGAAGATGACCATGAAAATTAAAACATTAGATCACAACAAAGAACGTCAGTATCTGCAGTCTTCATTTTCATTAAAAAAAATGTAATTCAGTTCCTCTATTTTTTATTGATATGCCAGCAAATCAAAGCTCTTTACAAACAGATCTTGTTCATATCCAGAGAAATATTATCAAATCAATCCAAAAAAAATCTGTGTTAATCAATCCAAAGTGATTAACAAGTAGTTAGTTCTTCAAATGCTCCGCTCTAACGATGACAACTTGTTTTGTTTTAGGGGAAAAGTAGAAAATGAAGTCACCTGGAGTTCTACTGCACGTCTCCAAGGCATGCTTGGAGTCTTAACTAATTGGTTTCATCGACCTTAGTCATAAACCTTTACTTAAAAATGGATCGCTAAAACATAAATGTCAACGTTTGATGCGCTGTACAGTTTGAACTAAATCGTCTCTGCAGTACCTTGACGGGTTACGGCGACGGAGATAAAATAATGAAATAAAAGAGAAACTATAACACTGCAGGTTACTTTCTAATCACAGTACGCAGACAAACACGTACGCAGACTTAATCACTGACGCATAAAAAAGTCACACGATTAATGATTACATATTTGAGCAGTTTTAGACTTTTTTTTCCCCCAAGTTGGACATGAAAACTCAAAGAGCTGCAGCTTCTCACATCATCAGGCAGTGTGTTCACAAATCAATGATTGCAGCCTCTGATCATGTTTAATCTAGGTCATCAAGTTTAGAAGGCAATTCTACCAAATACCGTGGAAACGTATGTAAACTTGTGAACTGACTGATTTCATGCGAGATGGTAAGACAAAAAAGGTTGCCGTTTTTTTTTTTCAGTGACGCATGATAAAGATTCGTCATTGACATTTAAGCAGTAAAATCTCTGAGACCAATACGATTTAAATCTGCCAGGTGCTGCTGGTCCCTTTCTAAAGAAAAATTGTAGTGACTTGTATCAAATGCAGCACTGGGATCTAATAGGATGAGCATAAAACTTTGTCTGAAGGCTCCAGAATATCAAGGCTGAGCTTAATCAGTCACCAGTGCCGTTTCTGTGCTATGATGAGCTCTGAAACTTTACAAAAGTACTTTTTTGCAGCGCAAATGCTCATCTTAGATGCAAAAGATTAGCTCATAATAAAAATAGAGAGTCTTTTTTGTACAAAGGTATAATTACCGCAACCATAAAAGTAGTAAACGAGTGTTTCACCCTGTTACCGATTTTCATTTCAACGCATCAAAGAGGGTTTTATTTTCACTCTGCTTTTTCCTCGTTCACTTATTATGCTAATAAGCACATAAATCCCTCTCAATAAATCACAACTTGGAAGGTTATTTTAAATTTGCTTGTGTGCGTGCGCGCACGAGCGTGACCGGGCATATGTGAAATTCGAGTGTGCGCACCGGCATAAAGGCCAAATCCAAATATGCAAATGTTCATTAGAGGCGAATAAACCCAAAGATTAGTCCTCACTAATTAATTCGGCTGCTGCGAGAAGATAGGCTTATGCAGTGTCATAGAGTGAACGCATGCTTGTGGCAAGCAGCTGTGCAACTCGACGCCGGAGTAAAGAGCGTTTTAGTCTCCTCCAGACATCTCCTGACCATTCCCTCGTACACCGAAATGCCATTACCAGTCGTTCAGATGATGTTAAAAAAGAACATGTTGTTCTTTCTCCTGTAGCTCTGCTACGAGGGTGAGAATGGACTGAGAGGAGTTATTTGTCATCATCAGTCTGAGTGCCCTGCTGCCTCTCTCTTGGTCAAGCTCTTTCAAACATTTTTATCTCCTTTCCATCTTTACTTTGTCAAAGTTGTTTTTTTTTTTGTTTGTTTCCCCCCCTAACCTATCCTTTTTTATTTTTGTTTTTATTCTTCAGTTTTACTTTTAGTATCTTCTTGTGGCAGCTTCTACAGTGAATGTTGTCCCACTCATCACAATGAAATCTGTTGGAATTATGTTTATCATTCTTACATTTCTAACTTTATGTTACTAGTTGTTTTTCTATTTAGAAGTTTAGTGTTCAAATTTGTTGAAACTGGAGACACAATTAAATTTTCCTTAATCTCAAGCATGTTTTTACAGATGGTGACTTAGATCTTCCTAGGATACTCCTGAGCTGTAAACCTATCTGTGTTAATTAAATTTCTGTGTCCCCCTTCTTTGTATCTGAATTCACATCCTACAATCCACATCCTACTGTGAAGATAGGATGTGGGGTTTCACCCCCTCCATTCCTTTTCACACCCTTCTTGCTAATAAAAGAGACAAACAAACTGAAGGTTTTCAGAACACATGGTCAGCGGCTTGGAGAAGCAATTCACTGTGTCTTCTCCTTCTGCAGAAGTTTGGTTGAAAACTCATATACGTTGTCTGTGGTTCTTTCTTTTTATGTAGGTTTGAGAAAATTCCTATCAAAATCATTTCGATTTTAAACCAATTTCTCCTTTTGCAGGTTTAGAAAAAGTGGGCAGGGACTCGAACTACGAGCAGGAAGGAAAGGTCCAGTTTGTGATGGACGCCGTCTACGCGATGGCGCACGCTCTGCACCGTATGCACCGAGAGCTCTGCTACGGCTACCCGGGCCTCTGCCCACGCATGGCTAACATCGATGGCAAAGAGCTGCTCAGCCACATTCGTGCGGTCAAGTTCAATGGTGAGTTCAGCTTTTGTGTTTTGATCCTATAGACATTATCTGTTCCAGACATAATCTGACAACCGTCTGTTGCGTTCCAATCAAACACATTGTAACGGCTACGCTGCATCAAGAAGGTGGCGAGACGTTAACTTTCCACGCATCTGAGTGCGATTCTCAAAACAATAAAAAGCAAGATGGACAAATAAGTTAGCAGCAGTAGGGTGTGAAATGAGCAAAAAATATGTGCTACCCACACAGTTTTTTTTTTTTTTTTTTGCCTAGAGGATGTTGATGAAATATATTCTTCCTTTTTGATGTGAGAGATCTATACCTGCCACGTCTCTTGATGCCAAAGCATCTGGGAGGCTCGTCTGATGCTCCTTGGTCTGCAATGTCTGTCCATTAGTTGCATTCGGCCTGTGCAGTAACCAAAGGCTAGTCGGAGGCAGCCTCCATTACTTTAGAAACTTCTTTAGGGTTTTAACTCGGATCGTCATGGGATACACACACAAAAAAAAAAAAAAAAACGACAATCTTACTTTTGAGTGTATGCTGTACATGTATGGGGCAGCCATGTCTAAAAAAAAAAAAAAAAAAACGACAATCTTACTTTTGAGTGTATGCTGTACATGTATGGGGCAGCCATGTCTCATTCATCCTGCGTTTCATTCGCAGGAAAAGTAGTTGTGCAGTGTTTCCTGGTGTGTCATCTCCAACTTTCCTTTCGTATGGCTAATGGTTCTGTTTTCCCATCGTCCATCTATATCCACTCTACACTCTAGGCATCTTCACCTCTGTCAGCTGCCTGCCTTTAGGAAGCGTTGTATCTCACTAGATGGACGAACTAAAACTAGTCTTTTTCCCAGAGAGAACTCTGCTGTAATGGATTATAATTCCTCAGGCAGGTGAACTCGTGGTCATTCCTTGCAAGCTCATATTTACCACACATTTCTACTTATGTGACCAAATAAAGTATTTGGTTCCAGTGGCCTACTGTGTGTCGATTGTGATGGATATAATAGAAAATGATGTGGTTATCCCACATTGTTAAGAACAAGTAAGTGTAGTAGAAAGTTTAGTTTAGAGTGGGCGGTCGGTAAAGACTGATCTTTGTGTTTAGTTTTTGTTTTAGCTGATAGTTCTTTAATAAGGCTCAGCCTTTAAATCCAGCTTGTTTTGAGTGTTTATTTTCAGTTAGATTTGCCACATACACATCTTACATTCTTAATTGTGACACCGTAATCCTCCTTTAATTCTTGAATTTTCCTAATTACACAGAAAGCATGTCATCTATTACCTTACAGTACCCAGTTTTTTCATTTCCTTTGTTTCTCTCTGGACTATTGACTGGTTTTAAGTGGATGTGCAACATTTGCTCATTTTCAAGTGGTATCAGACTTCTCATTTGAATACACTCTTATTAATATATATTTTTTATTCCCCTGAGGCACCTGTACCTCCTTTTCATTTCCTGTGTTCCTCTTCCCCCTCCGCGCAGCTCAGAATACATAAAACATGATGAGCTGGAGAGCGAGAAAGCGTGCCGAAAAGGTTGTGGTGTCGTGCGGATTACAGGAAGGCTCTTCTGATTTAGAGGCGAGATTAAGATTGCAGGAGGACGTCTGTGTGGGAATGCGCGCGTGTGTCTGTTGCTGCCTCGGCCCTCCGCCTGTCTGAAACTGATTCACCAGCGGATGCTGATTGCTCTCTCGTGCTCGAGCAGCAGGTTTATGCTCAGGTGTGTTTCTGTGTTATTGCTGGCCGAGAGGCGAGAGAAATCCTCCCATAAAACACAAGGTCAGAAACTTAATACGCAGATGAATCGCCGCACTCCTCTCAATCACGGAAAGCTTAGAGCTTACCGAGTTTTCTTCTCAAAAGCCAAGTGGATTAGAATCAATTAAAAATACAAGTTTTGATGGCACCTTCAGGTTTTTCCAGACACCTGCGATGAATATACGATGTCAGATGTCGGCAATGATGTTAGAGATGAAACTGCTTATACTCAAGAGTCTGAGCATCAGGCTTTTTTGTTTTCAAAACAATTTGAAATCAATCCTTCGTCAGTGGGAAAGATGATTCACAAGTGCAAACCATGTAATGTCAAATTAGACAACAAGGAGCCTAGAATATGAATAAAATCGCGTCTGGAAGTTCATCGTCCAGCCAGACTTGAACACAGCTGTTGAGACTGTCAGCAGGGGTATTACAAATCTAATAAATATTGAGTTGGACCTGCATGACTTGAGCATATGTTTTAAAATCGGGGTTCTCTGTTACATTTCCAGTAAGCAGTAGCTTCAGTGTTTCACAGCTGATGGACATCAAAGCATCTTCTAATGTAGCTGTAACCCAAAGTTCACAATCACGTTGTTCCTTGGAGGGGGGAAAAAAAAAGGTAAATAACCTGATAAACAATGTCTAATTTGTAGTGATTAATGGTTGAGGTCAAGTCCCAGTTGAATTGCTGAAAAGCAGCATCTCTGCAGTTTAGCACCGAGGTGTTCAAGTGAGGTTGACATAATTATTAAGGAGCACATTTTGACAGGAGCTCACATGAAATGCCTTCACGGAACAAAAACAGAGTTGGTGAATTTGTCGGCGGGTCTTTCAGTCATTTTCATGGAAAAGCACTGCAATAGGAAGGATCCATTTGGAATTTTGGGGGGATAAAGACGGCTTTAATTCAACATTTCCTGTTAAATGTCTTTTTAATAAAGTGACGTTTGGTGCTGACATGAAGGTCTGAGCTTTAAATTTGATATCCCGCTGTATTTACATTTGAGTCTCTAATTTCGACTTATGAAAGTAATCTTGGGCTAAGTAATTATGCCCTGATTACATATTTTTACAAACACAAGAAATCTTTATTTGTGTAATATACACATTACATTTTTTTCCCCCCAAACATTTCTTAAAAGTATTGCAAAAATCTTATCTGGTTATTTATTTATTGTTGCGTATTATCTTGTGAGCTAGACATATTCCTTCACCCTTCAAGAAAAAAAAAAAAAAAAGAGAAATAGACAGGAAAATAAAAGAAAACTAATCTTACTACTTCTCTCTCACATCCAAACTTTCTTATGAATAATTAGTATGTGAATACGTACAATTTGGATACTTTTTAACCTGCAGGGTAAAAATAGTTCAGCGACATTTTTCAGACAGATTGTGGTTTTATGCAGACCCTAATTACGGAAATAAATTCGAGCAGGTAGAACGTTGAGTGGAAGTGCCGACTAGTCAACTGAGAATGTGTAATAATTACACTGTTCCAGCTGTAACAAAGATAAACTCAATGACACTGGGTCAAATTCACCGACAGGATTACCCAGTGCAGTTGTGTCATTTCCAACATATATGTTACAAGTGAGGAGTTATTGCAGAAAGGATTTAAAAAAAATTGCAATAAATGGGATGTTTTAGTAATCGGGTAAATGGCTTCTAAAGTTTTGGCCAAACATTCTTGAATTTTTCTAGTTTCATCTCCATCCATGCGCTTGTTGTCATGTGATGCTCACTCACTGCAATAAAACGTGTGAACTTCACTGTTACTAGTTCATGTTCAATGCAAAGCAATTGAGGTGGAAAAATAGGAAATCCGACCCTGATCTACTTGCAAAAGAAATAACACAAACATTTTTACGTTGGTTAATTAAATTAACCAGGAAAATGCAAAAAAGAAAACAAAAAAAACAACAAACTCTTCCCTTTTCATGCACGTAACGATGCACACTTTAAGTGTTAACAGTTGTCTCCTTTTAAACTTCTACTTTTCTCACTGTGGCAGATCTTTTGTCACCGCGTAGTTCTCTGGGAATTTATAAAAGAGTGAATTATTCCTCATTAAGGAAGACGGACCCCGGGTGAGCAGGGAGATAATCACGGTCCATTATACCGCTGAGGACATGGGAGAAAAATCAATTGGCGCTTCGCTTGGATCAAGAAAAACAGCAACTAACATTTGAACCGAGCTGGGATGTGAATGCGAGGGTTGCTTTAACCTACGCTGTGTCGTCAGACGGGTTCGAAAAAATTTCAAATGATGTCTTGATTTTGCTGCTTCAGTCGGCATGGCATAAGCACTGCTGCTGATTTTAAACCGAAGAAGTGATTTTTTTTTATTTTTTCATTATTAATTCTTAACTGACAGTGAAAAAGCACCGTGTTTTCTAAAAACAGTGAAAGGCTGGTGTGGAAGCATTTTACCTTCAATAACTTGAAAGCTAGTTTGTGTATTTACTCCGGTCGTTGTTTGATTTTAAAATATTTTGATCTGAAACACTAAAAGAAGGGCACAAAAACAAGCGAAACAGACAAAATACATAAAGATCCAAATGATTTTTTTCACAACATTTTAATGTTGCCTGCTCACTGAGATGAAGTGACGACTTTCTCTATCGGCGAGAGTCTGAAAGTAGATCTGCTGCTTCTTCTTCACATTGTTGGGTGCCAAAAAAAAAAAAAACCTTTTGAAGCCAAGTGGTTGCAAGTTGAATTGTGGTTTATGGCATAAACAAGCACAACCAGCGTTTGTGGGCTTGCTTTTGCAGATAGGAGACAAAAAGTTGTCCTGCAGAACTTATGAAGAAAGCGGAAATGAATCAAAGATGTTTCATCTCACCAAAGCAATAGTTTTTATACACATATTTGTCTTTTTCTTTTCTTTTTTTTTAGCATATAATAAATTGTTTTTAACTGATAATCAGTTTTTAATGAAACCCTGACCCTACATTTAAAGTCAGGTGAGAGAGAGAGAGAAAACATGCAAGGTTTTAATCAGTTGTGTTTGATGCAGATGGATGTGCGTGTGTTTTGTCATTCAGAGAAAGCGATTGTGTTCGCGGCCCGATAATAACTCCTGGGGAGACACAAGATGGACATTCCCAGCGGAAGCAGCTTGCACTAATTAGAGGGGCTTGACTTTGAGACGACGATCTCTACATGCGGCTGAACAACACAAAAAATGAGGAGTGATTGTAATCATGAGAGGAAGGGACTAACCGGCTGGGGGTGACGAAGTTCATCTGTTCATAATGACCTCGGGGAGAAAGTTGGAGAACAACAGACGGAACTGGGAAAGACTTTATGAACTTCGCCAGCTCTCTTTTAACTTGGAGAACGGACAGGAAGTACATGTGATTGAAGGGGTTTGAGGGAGCAGAGAGTTTACCAGAACACAGTGACTTTGAAAGAGGATGAAGGCAAGAGTGATGAGGGGATCGATACAGGTGATAAGAGTCTGACTGAGAAACTGGGTTTGGGAAATTATGCAAATTTGTTGGAGGGGAAAAAAAAAAAGTTAAATCGCAAAACCATGAAGGATGAGTTGGGAGGAAAGATAAGGGACGGATATGGTTAGTCTAGTCACAGCAAACTGGAACTCTGGAAGTAAATTGAGAGTTTAGTGAAATTAGAAAAAAAAAAAAAAAGCAGGCTATAAAAAAGAAGTAACTTGGAGCTTATAGGAAATGTTAAATGATCTAAAGTAATGCTGAGCAACTTGAAAGCAGTGGTGGAAATAGAGGGAATATTCTGATGGGGCACAAACCAAACTTGACCAACAAACTGCAAATTTACAATGGAATAGGTGATTGTAAAGTAAAATTGCATTTAAATTTAATGCTGTGTGGCAAAAGTATGGAAAAAAAGAACGAAAACATCATTTATGGCATAAAATTGAAACTGGGGTGTATCCTAAACTCTGACACACCTAAAACAATGAAAATGTCCAGACTGGTTTGATGTTTTCAATAGTATAAAATATTATATAAAAATATTATATATTTTTAATAATAATAGCACAATCACTAACCAAATGTTTTGATTACATTTTTTCCCTTTTTTTAAAATTTATTTCTGCTAATATTTGTTAAAGTTGCAACAATTTGCTTTTAAGTTGTTTTCCAGTTTTGACCTCAGAATACCAAAATCAGCCAATTTAGATTTTTTTTTTCTTTGTCTCTCTTTTTTTAATTACATACTGCATTGAAATAAGTTATTGGGCTGCCATCATTAAATTACATCCAGCTACAGTGTCTGGCTAATTTCTGGAAGTGGATTACTGTAGGTGATTTAATTATAGAGATGAAAACACTTGAAACTTGTAGATATAATAGAAGTGGGAGCCGACAGACGCTGCATGAATGCAAGTTTACAAAATCTTACCATGAATGAGTCAGACAATTAACCCCACAGACTTGGAACGACCTAAAATGGGAACATAATTGAGGTTAGAAAATGAGACATGGGGAAAAAAATATAATAAAATTATTGTCTTTCATCCCAAGACAAAAGTAGATTTTGACCTCTCTGCTTTCTTAGCTTTTGCCGACAGCCTATCTGTTAATTATCAAAAATATGTTGTTGATGGTAAAAAGATGTAACTGGGTGCAAAGTGGTTATTAACTAAAAATAAAAGTTTTTCTGGCAGCTCTCCTAACCAGCTGCCAAAACTCTGCTGACTTGTTTTATTTATCCATTATTATAAACCCATTTTTTTATTTTAACACACAACGGTATTTATTCTTATTAAAGATGGACAAATGTATGGCTTAGAGGACTGACTTTTATTTTGGAGAGGACTTTCATTTATTCTCAGTCAGTCCTTTATGGATTTACTGGTGTGTTTTGGATTATTGTTGTGTTACAGGGTCCACTTTTTGTTTTTGTTTTTGTTTTTACTGATGGCCTCACATTTACCTGATGTCGATTTCTTTTTTCCTGGAATTTGGATTTTAGCCAAACATGTTTTCTGTTCCGATGTTTTGAATAACTCGGGTTTAGACTCGTCGCTCCATGGAAGATTTCTCCAGACGTCCTGGTCTTTGCTCACATTCTCTCCGGAAAACTTTAGCCTTCCCTTCACCTTTTCCCTGTGGATCAAAGGTTTTCTCCTCGATCACTTCTGAAAGCTAACCTTACAGTCTCTTTCCGATTGCACGCGACCTTTGTATCAACAGCACCAAGGTGATTGGGGTTTTGATGCTTTCTTTTCGAATCTTACCGTCAGCTTTCAGAGTGATTTTTAGTTTGATGTGCCAGACCTCAGCATGTACAACGGAAAGGCTGATTTCATATTCTTTCGGCAGCTCTTTGAATCCCTCACATGAATCGTAAGCTGCTGCTGCAATCTTCCTTATGACAGATCATTCAGTCTTACAATGGTATTCCCTCTTTCTTCAGTGGTGAAGAGCAGATCAAGCTCCAGAGACGGAGCAAGGACGTTCTATCATGAACAGCCGTGTTAAACCTGTGTGTACTTTACTCCTCGCCATGTTTTTTTTTTTTTTTTTTTATTAAACGACATGGTGCAAAACATTTTCTCGAGTCTGTTTAGTTATAATTAAAGAATTTCTCAGTATAGTTAAAAGTGCCATTAGAGAAAACGATGTTTCATGCTAAAGCACACTGGTTTTGATATTGTGCCCCATTTTTTCCCGATGGCATGCTTTGAAAAAATGTGTAAAAGTTATAATGAATATTGCAAAAATGACCATGATAAGTCTTAATAACTAATATTTAGGAATCGGAATGACATACCGAAATCTTTCCAAACTATTTCTATTGGGCTACGTCTTTAAAATAGTTTTAAAACAAACATTCAGTTGGTGACTTGAATCATTTTGCTTATGGGCATTCCAGAAATGATGCATGACTCTGTATATCCATTACTTTACATGTCAACACTCGGATATATTCATTTGGATAAATGTGGACTGCATTTGTAATTCAGACCCTTTCCTTTCAAATAGCCCTAAATGTCGAATTCTGTGAAAATTTGTAAGTTGAGTGCAACTGTGTGTTTATTCATGCGTTGGCCCAAATCTCAATCAAACCGAGGATTTTTGGCAAAACCTGAACCGATGTTGAGGAACCCTCTGCATCCAATCTGACTAAACTTTAGCCGTTTTGCATTTGGGGGGGTTGCAGTGTGACAAAAATGGGAAAACATTAAAAGGGTAGGGAAGGGTGCTGTAAGTTTCTCTTTTTTTTTTTTTCTTCTTTTTTTTTTACCGCTAAGTCAAGGCGCAAGTCACAGCAGAGGCAGATTTAAAGAGGGTAGAAATGGTTTCAAAATGCACACGGAAGGGAAAGTACTTTTCTTGATGCGAGCAGAGGGATGAGGCAAATCAAGAAGGTGAAAAGTCAACAGAGAGAACGAGGGGGCTTTGAACAGGAGGAGAACGGCAGGAGAGACAGCTGGGTTTGGAAGACTGGAGGCGTGCGGATACTTTTACAGCGATTGTTAAAATTGAAGTATATATGAAAAAGACAATTTTCCTGATGGAAAAACAAAAACAAAGGATTGGGGGAGCGAGGGGGGGGGGACCAGCAGCAAAGCAGTGGTGGCTGGATCGAAGCAGCTGCTCAGATTCAGTTTCCTCCACGGCTGCAGAAAGCTGCGAAAAACGCCGGCGTCTCTGTGACTTGAATCCAGGCTTCATTATCACTTTTCGTCTGTCATTTCATATTCTCTTTCTGCGTTCCTCTGACTGTCTTTGTCGCTCTCCCCTATTAGTGCCACGGATGCTCGGCGCACAGATGGGAGCCTGTTGGCACAAAGTCGGATCACACACGCGCAGGCCCATGGTTTATTAATGCGCGCTGCAGAGGATCCTTCTCGTCGTAAACATTTAGTCGCCACGAAAACGGGCGGTTCACTCTTTGCGTTTCTGAGCTAAATGTGGCTGAAGGCCTTTTTCTTAAGCCCCTCAGATTGTTCCTCTCCTAAGCTTTCTGCGTCACCTAATCCATCTTTTTTATTGTTTTTACTTTGTCTAACTGTGTCTTCTGCTCCAAAAAGACGTGTAAAGCTTTATGAAGTCTTTGGACCTCCCTCAACTCCCATCTGCCTGTTAGCTTTTAAAAGCCATGCAAAGTGATCCTGCACTTTCTCCTGTTCTTCTTTTATGTCCATCTTCTTCCACTCTGTCCTTCCTTCCTTCCTTTATATTTTTTGTTTTACTTTTATTTTATTAGCTCTTTACTTTTTAGTTCATACTCTCTCCCCCTCCCTCTCTGCCATTGTGCCTTACCTCGTCTCCTTCCTTTCTGTCATTCCTTCTGTCTTTCCATCTTTTTACCCCTCTATTTTCTTTATGGTTTGCTTCTTTCCTTCCTGGAACTTGGTTAAGTCTGCCAGGATGGACTCCTGCAAAAGCACCCTTTGGGCTTGGAGCTTTGTAAACCGAAAGGCTGGTAAGATGGGAATGGCATCAAGAGAGGCTTTTACTTTAAAAAGAAAAAAACATCTAACTGATTTGCATTAGAAAACAAGAAGCTAGTAGATGCTACTTTATACTTTTCTTTTTTTGCAACCAATACTTCATTTAGCAAAATAACATGGCAGGATTTACCAATGATGAGAATTCTTTACCCCATGTGTGGACTTTAAATTTAAGCTAACTGTGAGGGAAATGTAGTTGGAAAAACAATTTAAAATGGCAATGCATGCAGATCATGAAAGTGATATTCAGCAAATTAGAATGCGTTCTGCTGAGACTCATTTGTCAGAACTTTAAATGGGATATTAAACATATTTTTCGTTAAGCCCACATATAAATAAAACATACTTATCTGACAGTATTGTAATCCAAGAAATGAAATGTGTTTTCATGAGTGGACATGTCTGCGTGTATGTATCTTTTACTCAGTAATATCAGTTCTGAAATATATGTTTCAACAATATTTTTGACTCGTTGAATGTGACTGTATTAACAAAACAGATTCTATTGTTTTACTGTTAGTTGTAAGTCTTGTTTTACCTTATTTTTGTTTCTTTGATATAAGTTTTTAAGAAGCTGCCACTGCTTGTGTTGACTTTTTGCAGCAATCTTTTTTCTTTTTTTTTCATTCAGCTGCACCAGAATAACTTTAGCTTTCTCTTTCGCCTTAATTTATTCTTAATATGATTGTCACACTAAAGGAAAACTTTCATTTGTGATTAGCGATTCTGTTTCACCGTGGAAGGAAAAAGGGTCGGGACCTACGAGCCTTCTGCAATATCTTGAGAGAGTTGCGGGATGATATTCTATTGTGATTACCCAAAGGGGGAAGGTTGATTTCTGTGCAGCAGCTTCAGAGCGGTGCCTCCGGCAGGCAGGGATCGGTATCTCGCTTGAAACCGCTGCGCCTCAGTCGAGCTTTTGTTGTAACCGTGCCTTGCTGCTGCTCAGAGAAGACCTGAGGAATTAGCATAAACTAAGGCCTGGGAAAACGCTACCTTGCACTTTCCAGCAAACTTTTTTTTTTAGTCTTTTAACAGTGGGTGTCTTAAGTTCCATCAGTTAAATGAATTCCTAGAAAATTGATCGTCTCCCCTGACCTCGTGCTACTTTAAAATTAAAACCTGGCGCACTTACCCGCTGTTCTCTTCATCTTTTGAAATCTTGCGCTTTCGACACGGCACCCCTTCAGCTCGCTCTGGGTTGTGTGGAACGTTCATCTTTGAGAAATAAAGCGTCGCCGCAACAAAGAACTTAGTTTACTCTGAGGAATATGAGTCGTGACATGTTTATTAGCAAATATATGCTGCGGGTGTCTTTAGAAAGGCGCGGCACATGTGGAGAATCTGGTGTGATGTTTAAGAGCATTGCGTTATCAAGCCTCGGCGCTTTGAAGTGGTGACAAAATGTTGTCTGCATTGCAGCATATTCCTTCGCATAATATGTATCACTCTAGGATGAGTTGGAGGTGTGTTGCCAGGGCGACAGGTGAATCATTATTTTTTCCAAGGTTATGCCAACTTAAGCAGTATGCTTGGGAAGAAAAAGAAAATGCACTAGTTGATTCAGAAGTTGCAACACAGAAGGGATGAGATGATTCTTGCGGAACCATTTTCTTTTGGAATCATCCTGCAGATTATTATTCACCAAATCAAATTTGGTCTTTGGAGAGAGAAAAAAAAAAGTTAAGTCTCATTTTGATACATAGCCTTGGAAAAACATCAAGGATTCAGTAGACTACTCCTACATTCGGTAACCACGGTCCTGTGAAAAATATCTTTCCTTTACTACCTGTCCATTGTAATTTTTTAAATCTCGTCACTTTACGACCATATACTTCATTCTGTTTTGTGATAAACCAACACAAGTTACTGGCTCATGGAAAATACAGCAAGAAGACTGTGGAAAGGAATAAAGGGGTGTTGCGTTATAAAACACTGTTCCAAGTTTTGAACATTTGGTTTTTCAATCATCGAAAATGGAACGAGTGGTACAGCTTACATACCTAACCTAAATTAATACTGCAGATCACTTCGAAATAATGCAGTGATGACAATATTATGCCTCGGGGAGGCTTTTAGATGGAATTATACCGAAGAATCCAGGAGTAAAATCTTTGTGAGCTATGGGTGGGAAGTTTGGTTTCCAGCTAAACGTCAGAAACAAAGCTGCAACGGAGTGACTTAGATTAGAGCACATTTATGTGCCCCGGTGGAATTGCACCACTCAGATTTTTATTTGCAAACAAATGGGGGAAACCATTAATCGTTTTTGGTAGACCGTGTAGGTCTACCACCTAAAATCCCAATAGCAAACATTGACGTCTGTGATTGGAAACTGTCACAGACGCCAAAACTGTGAACCCCCCCCAAAGTTTGACATTTCTGACAAGTTTCTCAAAAAACGTCTTTGACTTTTAGTGAAAATCACTCGTCACATATTGCTTGTAAAAAAAAAAAAAAAAACTGGCTAATCAGTTTATTTCTACAACTATGCTAGTGAAAACTGTGCATATACACAAATGACTGGGAGTAATCTGCGAGTAATCTCATCAGATTTTTTTGATTCCTCCTTCTATTTGCCTCTGAGGGGAAACCTCAGTTCTATTAATCAGAACACTGGGAAGCGATTCTCCTTTCTACCAGTGTGTGGTTTTGAAAGCCGGCTGACAGACGGGTCCTTCGGTCCCTGAGGGCAGAAACAGGAACTGTGCTCACTTGTAATGAACAATAAAGGACATAACCTGGAAGCAGGTGTTAATGTATGCTACTTTTATGTGTTGTTACAAGATGTTGTTAGATGTGAAAGAAACTGGTAACCTTTTGTGCCATGTCGTTTTTGTCAGCATAATCGGTATTTCTGATTTTAAACTTATCTCATTGTAACTTAAGGTGGCAATGAAGCTCTGATTTGCTATTTTCCTACTGTGGACCAAATCGTCTTGGAAGATTTATTTATTTATTTATTTAGACATAGAGGGTTCATTTCTCTGTTAAAGTCATATAGGTTTGGGGTTAAAGTCTGGTGTACTTAATGAGGTGGGGATTCTGTATAGCAGCTCCTTAAAAGCCTTCATACATAAAGGAAGGGTCTTGCAGAAATATTGTCCATTGTCAACAGATTTAGCCATCAGAAATTACTTTAGCTTTTCAAGATGATTTCCTTTTAGCTCTAAAATCCTCTTAAATTTTGTTTTCGATGTGAGTTTGCTATTTTACCAGAAGGTAATGTATTTTAAAAGATGAACAAGTTTCAAAGGCTCTGCCTAAAGTTGTTTGTTGGTATTAAGATTAGATGAAAGGCACTTCAGGTCTTTTCTGATAATGCAAAGAACAATGATTCTGTTTGTAAAGTGGAACTTTTTGAAATAACTAATTAACTGTAGGTCTTCCTTATTCTGCTTCTTGTGCTTCAGCTGAGGTTTGTTTTTTTCTTTAATGTCAAACTAAACAGATGAACTTGACACAAAAATCTTTCAGGCCACCAAGCATGCCTTTGCAGCTCTCCAAATGAAATATTAACCAGAAACAGCGTTGTCAGATATGGATTTCTATACCTTATTTCTAAACCCAGGCTGCGATAAAAGGGCCAAGACAACCCGAATCGGGTATATTCAGGCTTTAGCGGGAACACCAACATGCAGAAGCCTTATCTGACTGTGCAATCCTTGCAGTGGGGAATTACATATCATAACTCTTATTATCCAAGGTTCTTCAAAGAGTAGTTGTGGATGATGATGCTGGAGGCAGGAAAGATCTCCAGTAGTGGTCAGTATACTAGCGAAGTGAAGAAGCCTCTGACTGAAGACTGTTTCTGTGTCCGTCTCATAACTGTCGTCTCATGCTACCAGCCCAATATCCAGGCAGTAGAGCCGATATTCTACAATTCTCCTGGATGACCCAGTCAGACGTTAGCAGCTCTGCTAATCCACCTGCTTTACTTTTGCTGTTCCTCTTTAAATCTGGGTGCATGTTTAGAAAGATGAGCAGAGAGATGTTGGAGTT
Source organism: Poecilia formosa (assembly GCF_000485575.1). Taxonomy (NCBI): domain Eukaryota; kingdom Metazoa; phylum Chordata; class Actinopteri; order Cyprinodontiformes; family Poeciliidae; genus Poecilia; species Poecilia formosa. Next base: position 4,699,495 of record NW_006799948.1, read on the forward strand.
GGGGAGATGATCCTTGCGCGTTATGATCGATGAAAAAAAATGGTTTGAACTTTCTCCCCTTTCTATGCATCCATTCAGTCTCTGCTTCAGGTCCTCTAGGAGTTTGGGGTCAGAGTTCACGGATTACTTGGGCTTTCGGAATGCAATTTAGCTGCTGCTAAATGTCATCCCCATGAGAACCTGTGTAAAAAAATAAACAAATAAATAAAAATAACACCTTGCTGCTATGTTTATGGTGTATGGTATCTTAGTGTCAGTTTATTGTATGAAAAACAATCATGTAAATATTTTTATCAGAAAAATGTTATTTTTTGAATGTGATTCATTCGCATTCATCCATTTTTACCCTTGTCCCCCCACAGGGGGTAACGTTTCGGACGAAACGTTACTCCGAATCGTTCTCCAGTGAACATTTCGGGGGCGAGCGGATTTACGTCCTGGACAGGTTGCCAGCGTGTCACAGGCTGGTTGTTTGGCCCGACAGGACAAACAACCAGCCTGTCTATGGTCAGGATGGCCTACATGCAGTTAGTACGCATGCCCGCGCATGCGCATTAAGACCGTCAGTGGCGTCAGTTCAGCATACGCAACAAGTTATGACGAAAATAAGTCATTACATTGACTATAATATCACATAATATGATAACTAGATAAATATACATGCGTTGTCGTGGTTTCAAAGTGTATTTAAAGCAGATCTGGCTGCCGCTGCAGTCAACTAAAACACACGCCCGTGTAAAACTCATTAATCTACTTAACCGCTAAGTCAGGATGTCATACAGCTGTTCATAACAAAGTGTATGATGATCTACGTCATGATTCTATGTTGCTGATTAAATAAAATCGTATGGTAATGACTGCTTATACATGTCAGAGCTAAGCGTAGGACTATCTGACAATGTAGGCTGATGTGACAGAACACCGCCCTAAATCTCGTCAGCGACAATAGGCGAGAGCGGTCCATGAGGCGTCTATCCTCATATTATGTCTATGGTCGCGTTACTCGTTACATCCAAGTCGCGTTGCGCTTTTTGTCCGTTAAAATGTGAAGTTCAGGGTCTTAAGGTGGCGCCGTAAAATCTAAGCAATAACGTGACTTAGTGTCTGTTGTCACCCATCCCTCCACCTTTACTCGCACGCGGAGCTCCAGACATGCGCAGTGGTTTCCTCTGAGCGGAAGAAGATGTCTATCTGATCTCAGTATTATAATAGCGCTGCATAAACCATAAGATATGGCGACATGTAAAATAAGCAGCGCTTCACTTTCACAGACGGTGGGGACTTCGTCCACCTTTTAGTGTCACTTGAAAGGAAAGCTTAAAGAAAGGTAAGCTCCGTGGACGTGATGCTAGCAATGCTAGCAAAGCTAGCTGTACAGAGACACATGTTGAAACTGCGATGAAAAAAAGTTGTCACTCGTGCTGAATTATTGTGTGGAGGTGTTGAATGAGGTGTCGCATTTATGGGACAACGCTGTGACCAAAGTCTGCATTGATATGACATTCAGGAACGACCCATTCTTCTGGACGGATCTTAATTGATTAAATTTATTTCAGCTGTGTAAGTATTTAATATCTAGGTGTTTTATGGGAATCTGGATCTTTCAGATCAATTTGAGAAGCAATTTTGAAGGTAAAACTTAATGTTTTTGTGTCACGTAGCGCGGGGTGGTGGTCTTGATTTGGTCTTGGGTAGGTGGTCTTGACTACAACTCTGCTACGTGGCTTCTCGGTTGCATGTCCTCCCCCACCCACCTTCTTTCCATTCCCTTTCTGTTGGAAAGGGAATGGAAAGACTTGCAAAACTATTTGTAACTATAGTTTTTTGCCACTATAGTGGCAAAAAAAAAAAAGTGAAGTTCATGCTATGTTAGGACAGGAGACAAGATGTTTCCATCCCTTAAGTTATGATTCATAGAATCACATATCTAAGTCTAAACTATTTTACAGAGAGTAAACATAATAAAAACGTGCTTTATCCTTGGCATTGTTAATTAAAATGGCACATTTCTAATGCATTAAAATTAAATATGATTCCATTAGGTAATGCATTCAGCAAGTACTTTTACTTTTAATACTTGCGTATTTTTAAAAGCCAGTACTTTTTTTTCTCTAAAGTACAAATGTTAATGTGGTAGTTTTACTTTTACTTGAGTACATTTTTGTCAGTGTATTTGTACTTTTACTTAAGTACATTTTGTGAGTACTTTCTCCACCACTGGGCCACAGTCAGTGGTTTTTGTCACTATGGAGAAAAAGTTAGATGCATTTATCTGCTTTATGTGTGATGGGATCTGGATTCACGGTTCAACCTGTTGAATATTAACTAAACCGCATAAAAATGCGGCTAAATAGCCGATGTTAACGTGATTGTAATTTGACGGGTAAAAATACAGCATGACCGATTATTTAAAATCCTGCGCAGCAAAGTTTCCAAGTCTTGACCGGTCTGCGGTAATAAAAAGGTTGGGGACCACTGATGTAAAGCACTTTGGAATGCCTTGTTGCTGAAAGGTGCTATACAAATAAATGCTACAGTGGCATTAGCACTGTGGACTAATAACTAATGACTTGTACAAAATCAAAGGAACAAAAGTCGACATTGATATTTGACTGCCGTATATTTCTATTTTTCTTTATATATTTACTGCAGTTTACAATAGTTCTGTCACTGCTATGCTTATGAAAAAATTGGTTTTTGCCTTGGAGTCAGGGTGGCATTCAATGCCAATTTTTAGCATAGTTATCTGGACTGAGTAAGAAATTCATGCACAGTAAGTTAACTATGATCACGCCATCCTCTCCTTTAAAGATACAAGACCAACAGAACAAAGCTGTTCTGAAATATGGCTGCAGTCCGACCTCCTCTGAGCGCACTAAGCAGAGGCCACCTCTATTGTCTTCCTTTACAACCTTCTTGAAGAAGAGCCCAAAAATGAAAATAATCAGTGAGTGACGGTTATGTGGATAAAATTGGCTTGCAAATAACAAAGGAAAATGGACTGACGGTTTCAAGATGAAAGGGAAGAGAAGCTCACATAACCACTCATTACCATCCTGGTATGCAGAACACAATATCTGAACACAGGGCATGTGGAACTTTGAAGCCGTTGGACTACAGAAGACCACACCAGACATTATTCCAATAGACTATTTCTATCGGGAACCTGCACCGTGTCACAAAGCTTAAATTATCTCTGTCTGGTTTCTTAACATGACAATATGTACGCTGTACTCCAGCCTTTGAGGTAACCAGTTCTTGATGCACTCCAATGCCTCTTGGGATGTGGTGATACGGTGCAGTTGAAAAATCTGTAGCAACTACATGATTTTGTTATCAACCAAAATCTCTCAGGGATTTGTCTTTTCTGACACCTTACAGAAAAATATCTCTCAAATGTTTCTGAAGGCAAAACGGGGTACATCCTGGTAGCAGCAGGGTGTGTCTAATAAAGAGAATCCCCCTTCCAGCACTTATATCTACACACGGTTTGAAAAATTAATAATGTAGTTGATGGCTTTTTTTTTTTTTTTCTTTGCCTAAGTTTTCAGAAGCACCACACTTTTTCCTACACGTTGTTGCAATTCATCTTTAGCGTCACATATTCTTCATGCTAGGGAAGAGCCTGAGGAATAACAACATTGATCCTTAATCAGAAGTTGAGAAATATGTTTAAGGCAGGAAATTAAAGGAGGACAGATAAGAGACACTGCAGTTAGGCACTACTACTACTTCCAGCGACAGCACTTATTTATAATGTATGGCATCCTCCAAAGCTCGAGACGTCTGCTTTTGTCTCGCTATCGATTGGGTCTCTCTCCATTCATCTTCCTTACTCCCTCTCAATAAGTTTCATTATCATTCCAGCTCATTCTCTCATTCAACCAGTATTGGCATATCTCATAATTTCTTCTGAAATTGAAAGACCACCCCTATGTTTATTTTCTTCACTGGTTTGCCTTTTGTGTTTTTCTTTTCTCACATGTTTCTGCTCATATCTTATCTGTCTATTTAGATCATGTTCCTTTTATGTATGGATTTATTTCACTTCCTCTAGCACTATTTCAGTCTTGGTTTTATCACTTTCTAGTCTCACACTTTTTGTGCAATTAAACCGAACTCACCTTAAAAATGACTTACTGTTGACAAGTAAAATTTCCATAATGGTAGACCTTCTTCTCACATACGCCCGGGTCTTATTTCTTTTATTCTATTCCACATGCAGCAATATAATTTGATTGTACACTGCATAAAAAGAAAGAAGAGCGCCGAGCAAGACAGAAAGCGGATGATAAAAGGTTTGTGTTAAGCCTTATTGGAGGAGAGAAAACCAAATCTGAAAGGAAATCTAAACTTACCCATGCGTGCACACATCCAATCTACAAAACACCGAGGCACATACAGGTACAACACATCTTCGAGTGAGAACCAGAGGTTATTATGCTTTTGCAGTCAAAGCTCATAAATATGCTGCCTGAGGAAATATGACTTTAATAAATCTATATGGACAACTTGTGTGTTAGCTGTGCAGTTGTTTTTCTTTTTCTGTGAAGGTGCTCTAAGTTATTTTGTTCAATAAGACGTTATATTCAATAAATAAGTTATTTAAGCAGAAGAAAAAAAAACACATGTTTAGGTGATTCTTAACCCTTTCATGCAAAGTAGGTCATTTTCAGGAAAATGTGTGTAGGTCTTAATGGCATGCAGGCAGGTAGACTGGTTTACGTCTATGATCTTCTGACAGTCAACAGTTGTGCACATGATGGACATCTTGTTGCTGCTTCTATATTATTAGTAAAACCTTTCAGTTAAGTACTAGTGTCATTTTTACAATAATATATTGTGTTTCTTCTGTTGGGATTAATCCACATTCATTATTGGATACATGAAAGTGGGCATGCATCACTGGCTATCTTTAAATTGAAAACTTTGCCAATAATGGTGCCTTCAGTTTTGTAACCAAATTGTTGTGTCTTGCTAATTAGTTGACCTGTGTGAGTTATAGTCAGTGTTGGTGTTCAAACTTAATTAAAAATAAAAAATAAAAAAAATAAGAATGCATTAAAGTTTCATGACGTATGCGTGCTTCCTGCTTATCTACTTGTCTTCTTGTCATCAAAGATGTTCTGACCTACAACACACTGATAGGATAAGAATTAAAATCTCTGATTGTTTAGTTTCAGAAAATGCAATGTTTTTCCTCCTTATTCCAGGAAGTGCCGGCACACCAGTGATGTTCAATGAGAATGGAGATGCTCCGGGAAGGTACGACATCTTCCAGTACCAGTCTATCAACAATTCCAAGCCAGAGTACAGACTTATCGGCTCATGGACCAACAAACTACATTTGAAGGTAAGGTTGTTTTTTTTTAAAGTTTTTTGTACGAACATTAGCAAGCATTCTTGAATTTTTAACCAACCAAGGTTTTTTTTTTTTTTTTTTTAAGTTTTTTGTACGAACATTAGCAAGCATTCTTGAATTTTTAACCAACCAAGGACACAGGGATAGAATATTCCTATCAGAACCAAATACAGAAAATAAATAAGGTGAAAGTCTGGAAAGTCCTGTAAAAAGGAAACAAGTAAAGTGAAGCTTTATTTACATTACTTAAGGTTATTTTTATTTTATGTACTTTAAGAGCATATGCCATAGTCAAATCATGTTTTCCAAATCTTTTTCAAAAGTATCTGCAAGGAGTCAAAATGATTACTATACACTTTTGACTTAACATTTCTCAAAATAAAAAAATGTTAGTACACAAAAAGATACAGTAGGCCATTTGTTGTTTCTAGATTTGATCGCTTTTGTCTTGGCTTGCTAAATGTATTTTTAATGAAACTTTTTAAATTTTCTCCTAAGCTTTGATATGATGCTCCAAAACTTTGTCAACTATATAAAGAAAGCTATAATGTCACCTTAATTATGCCTAGTTTTATCATTTGTTTCCAAAGACATACGACCACACATGTAGATAAACTCCAGTGTTCCTACTAACAATGTTTTCATGAGGAGTCATTTTCTCAAGCACTAGGCTAATGTTAGCATGTTTCTCTTGTTTTTACATGAGAAACATGTAAAAACATGTTTAATTATCAAACTAAATTGTTGATAATTTAGTTTGTAAGATATGTGGGATTCTCATTTGTCTTATTCAGATTGCAATACCTGGCACACAATACAGAGGAGGTCCTACGACCAACACCGTTTAGGAACCACAGCAGCCAGTACATTCTATTTTTATTTTTAATGTCATTGTGAAAGGTCTGAACCAAACTTAGATTTTGGAATAGATTGAACAAAGTTTTTTTTTTTTTTTCTTGCATGTCTGAATTTATTTATTTGGATATTTATGGGGAACATTTTTTTTCCAAGAGTCCCCACAGCTACAGTAAGAGTTGACAATAGAGCTATTAAACCCATCATTCGATCCACCGCAATGGCTGAAGCTCTGACTAGCACTCATTTCTTTACACCCTTCAGTCATTTATTTACACCCTGCAAACCAATGCATAAGCACAAAGTGAGAAGTATATTTTTAAAGAAATCAGTGAAATTAATATTGCTAAAACTTTCAAGTTTGTTGCACCGAATCTTCACACTGCATGCATTCACACCCAAACTGCATCACGTTTGGCATCCGTGGGGGAAAATAAAAACATGCAGTGCGAAATCATCTTCTTAAAAATCCTACAAACTGAGCATGGCACACTTTCCATGTAGATGTGTCTCTGGCTTGTCTTGGTGGAAACGTTTAAAGTCACCCCGGTTGCACAAGAGAGTGCTGGTGTGCATCCATTTTGAAATTTCTCTAGATTTGAGTTCCAGACTCTGGCTGAGTCACTCCAGCATTTTCACACAGTCTTCCTACAGCGCCTCCAATAGCTATGCCAGGGGGTCCATCTGTTTTGGTTTGTCATGTGGACAAAATTGTTATTTTTCTGAAAAAAATAATGCTTGTTTTGAGATGAGTGTAAACGCTTCAATGTAGAAGGCTTTTACCCAAACTGGACATATTTTTGGCTGTACTTTACATTGCAGTTATGTGACAGTGATGCATGTGTATCTGAATAAGCGCACATGTAAACAGTTTGAGCATGCTAGAGTGTTGTGTTATTAATCCACCCATGAGTTCATTAGGAAAGCCAGATGACAGATGAGAAGACTAATAGACACAAAATGCTTCCTGGCTGATAGATGGCCGGGCAAACAAAGTAAATGAGACTGCTACGACACTGTGTCTCTGCACATCTGACACCGAGGTTAGATGTGCAGTGTTCTAGCATACATTTAAGTATGCTTAGAAGTTAACATTTTAAGATGGAATAATCTGTCCAATAAAGTCAAATTCCAAGTTGCAGAAACTCTCACCACAAAATCTGGTTTCTGTAATTCTTCAGCTTTAGGTTCATAAGTATGGTCACCTCCATATTGAAATAAGCTGATTATGTGGTTCATACATATAATACAGATCACCCTTCACATCCACATCAAGCACAACTGGAGGAGAATTGAAGCTGTAGATGGATGTACGGTTATCTCGGAACACACGGCGAAGTTAGAGCATTTTAAACAGCTCTTGGTATTAGTTGTACTAGAAGGTGTATAATTGGTTTCTGTCAGAAAATACAGTTGTTTCATTGTATAGAAATGCAGGCCTCTGAATAATAAGCAGGAGAAATAAATCACATTTTGGTAAACACATTTTTTTCTCTTAAATCGCTGTAAGCTCTGTGACTACTTATACATTGGTGTCGCCAACAAATCAAGGGTACTTTTTAATCCCCAGCAAAACAAAAGACCAAACCACCTAGATTTTTTGTCGAATGTTTACTTTTGTGCTAATCAACGGCCGCCTTATTCAGCACTCATGGCAATCAATGCGCCTTTGGGAGTCAGTGTACTAATGGACTTTTTCCTCAAAATCTTGCATGCATAACAAGAAATTAGAGTACAAGCACATGGAACCATAGACAAACCAGACAGACGGAAAGCTCAGGGATTCATTGTAATGCCAGTGTGACACAAGCACAAACAAATACATTGCACACATGGTTGAGCATACACACACACACACACACAATCACAAGGGGAGATCCAGATGGCTTATTTGTGCCAGTTCTGATTATGGTCTGATTGCTGGCTTCCAGAGAAGCTGGTGTTAGTTTGTGCCTGGAAGCTCTCTCGAAAGCGATCAGAGGGTCTGCTCATACTAATTCCTCTCCCCGATCGCCTCCAGACACAGTTGCCACGGGTGCGCACAAGGTTAAAGTACTGTTAACCCAGTGTAAAGTGAGCAATGTCAAATTCTGTTCTTCATTTCTCCTGAGACGATTGGAAAGTGGTTAAATTGTTCATTTGTTTGCAGAACTAATTTATGCTGCACATGTGCCCCTCTCAGATGGACGCGATGCACTGGAAGACGGGTGACCAGTCCCTGCCAGCTTCCGTGTGCAGCTTGCCGTGTCGGACAGGCCAAAGAAAGAAGGTGGTAAAAGGAGTGCCGTGCTGCTGGCACTGCGAAAGCTGTGAAGGATACCACTACCAGGTAGGTCTCCAAAGAAAACCACCAGCTTTCAAGATGCAGTAGTAAAAACCAAAGAATGATGCATTTGATGCTGCATCATTCAACTTGCAGCATGCAAAAAGACCAATAACCTTTTCTCCCCACCGTCTTTCTAACATTAGACTTAAATGGCCACTCAAAAACACGGATTTTCTTGCCCACAGATTTTGTTGCTTTTGGTGTAATGGCATCTTCCTCAGTAAAGCACCTTCTCCATTGTCAAGTCTCACTCTAACCAGTGTTTGTTTCGGTTCAAGCCAAGTTGGGCGTGTTTTCATAGGCAGTGTGTTCCTCAATATGTCGGCGGGAATGTGGGCACTGTCGTCGCGCCATGATTTTGTGTGTGTGTACCATTGGGCGAGCAGTTTCTCCAAACTCTCTCAGTACATTTGTTCGTTGAGGATTATCCCATCCATCTTCAGCCAACATCTTCACAAAGTCTTTTGCTGTCTGTGGGTTGATATGCAAATTGCTCACTAAAACACATTCACACTTGGGTGGGAGAAGCCATTTCTCTGTCCTAAGCTGTTCCCATTGTGTGTGTTTGAGTATAAATGTCTGAACAGATGATCTTGGCAACCTCAGGTATCTCCTATTCGAAGCGCAGCCCTAGTTGTATCTCATGTGATTTCTTTAGATGTTCTCATGTCACACAGGTACGTGGTTTGTTTATGAAGTGAAATCATATTGATTTCACTTCCCCAAATTGTTTGTAGCCATTGTTCTCTTAGTATTTTCTAAAGAAATAAAAACATTAGTTGAAGAAAATCTCATCATTGTGACATTTTGAAAAACAAAGCTGATTTTGGTAATCCTGACCTAAAAAGTTTAGCTTTTACTATAAATTAAAGGAAAAATCTTTTTTCCCTGACTATATTATGAGGCAAAAAAAGAGAGTCTTGCCTGTTTTTATGAAGTGAATGTGAATTAGTTTTGACTGTTTGTTTCTGAAATAAAATAAATGTGCTTGCCATATTTCTGATCATTTAAAACCAAAATGAAATTTTCAAATCCGAAATGCTCTGGATGTTCTTTCACAGCCTGTTCATAGCTTTTTTCCAATTGGATGAACAACAGTAGGAACCTACCTTTGTCTGATTTCTAATTTAAAAGGGTAATCTGGAAGTCTTAACCGAGCCTTTTTTTTTTTTTATTTTGGAAGACCCCGTGTTTTTCTCTACCCCAGAAGAAGTTATTATCTCTGCTTTTTACTTTAGTGGCTCATTATAAATGTATATATGCAGAAAGAACCCCACGGATGCTCTTAACGCAAATGTAAATATGTGATATGAGATGAGGCAAAGGGTCTGATCACACATTATGAAGATACATCTTCTGTGATAATTATATCTTAGAGACAATTTGAGATCCTATCATCCTTCTTATTATGTTTCAGAATTACAGGAGCAGGCAAAGTGATTCCCGCTCAGGAAGCAATAAAGGCAGCAAAAATATTAGTCAGAGCAGCAGCTTGCTAATATGAGACTGAACACTCAATCCATATTTTACACATTCATTCATGGGCTGTAAAATCAATGATCTGTTGATGTGAAGAAGTGTTATAATAGAGCAAAAGCTCAAAGATGTGTGAATTGTTCCCTTGACAAGTGCATGGCTACACAGCTACACAATCGGCATGTCTTCTCTATGTGGCAGATACCTAAATTGTTGGGATGATTTAAAACAAAACCAATTCATTTTTGCATTCATGTGGAATGTACAGACTTTAGTGTAGCTGTGTTGGAATAAAATCAGAGCAGTTATGGCAAAAAGCAATTTTCCAAAGTGTGTTTATTCTACAGATTTTGTGTTCGGACCATTTCCACCCATTAGTCTCGATTGAGCTACTGAAAGCATGACAAAAAATGTTTCCTCAATCTTCAAGTGCAGACTTTGAACATGTGCTTCAGAAAACTCAGAGGCTTTTTTTGTTTTAGCCATTCAGAGGTGGACATGTTGGTGTTTTATTGTCCTGCTGAATAACACAAGCATACCTGATCTTAAGCTTAATTCACCTTCATGTTATTCATGCCTGAGAGAAGAATTTATAGTTTCAATAATTATGGCAAGTCAACCAGGTCCCAACGCAGCTAAGCTTTCAAGACTATTGCTCTGCCACCTCCATGTTGGTATTGTATTTTTTCTTAAATGGTGTTAATTTCATAGAGGATATTATCAGCATTGCATTTTTGTTTTGTTAGTCCACAGAATATTTCCCAAAGAGTCTTTGGGATCATCAAGATATTTCTAGCAATTGTGAAACATTCTATGGTAAATGAATCCTTTTTGGTTGGCAAAGAGATTTTCATCCTTAAACAGTTTTTTCGCTGTATATTTCTTATTGTGGAATCACAAATCCTGACTTTAAATGAGTTCAGTGAGAGTCCTTCTGTTGTTTAACTTGTTCTAGGTCCTTTAGTGACCTGGATGAATCATTGGATTGGATTGTGTTGTATGAATTGTTCTACAGAGCAGTGGTAATTGGACAGGGCCATACAAAAGAAGTAGACATAACACTAATTATTGCTTAAAAGAATAACAAAGGTTAAAGTCAAAATCAAATCTTAAAGTAACTTTAAGATGCTTCCACCCAGCTATTTGGTTTATAGATGTCAGGGCAAACAGAACCATCCCTTAGAAATAGAATTAGGACAGAAATAACAGAGCAAAATGGTTTTAACGCATCATTTCTACTCATTCCTCAGGCCTCGGAGTTCACATGCGAGCTGTGTCCCTACGAGATGCGACCAGATACAAACCGAACAGGGTGCGTTCCGATTCCTATCATCAAGCTCGAGTGGCACTCCCCCTGGGCCGTCGTCCCCGTCTTCATCTCCATGTTGGGCATTATCGCCACCTCCTTCGTCATCGTCACTTTTGTGCGGTACAACGACACGCCCATCGTCCGCGCATCCGGCCGGGAGATGAGTTACGTGCTCCTGACTGGAATCTTCCTGTGCTACGCCATCACCTTCCTAATGATTGCGACGCCGGACGTGGGCGTGTGCTCACTGCGGAGGATTTTTCTCGGCCTGGGCATGTGCTTCAGCTACGCCGCACTGCTCACGAAGACCAACAGGATACACCGCATCTTTGAACAAGGGAAAAAGTCTGTTACAGCACCCAGGTAAAAACAAGTACATGGATATTTTCTATCCATTATTTTGGACGTTTGCATGTTGTAACTTTGAATGAAGCTTTGGGGGTTTTTTTATGCAGAAAGTAGCAAGCAGTCGCATATGCACTTAACCTTTACTCTCTATTATCAGGGTACTTGTAATCTTTACTCATTTTATTTTTTAGATAATATTTGAATGAGTAATGAGCTCAGCCTCATCATTTTGTAGGTGGTCTGAAGGATGCTTCATCTAAGTGAGTAAAATGTTAAAGCAGGATTTAGTTTGCTCTAATTCTCATATTTGCTACGCAGATGATCGGTTTCTTAATTTCTACCACCCATCTTAGGGGTCTTAAAAATCTTTATGATGCATTGTGAGGCAGTCATGGAAGACATTCCTTTTTATTTGCATGCGGGACCAGGACAATATCAAACGAGAGGGCGTTCCACTAGGGGAGGAATTACATTCCTCTGTTTCTGGGCATGTTGACTCAAAAAAGGGTCCGATCGATCCTTGAACTTCTGAGTCAGAAGGATCAATGTGGCTTTCTTCTTGGCTGTAGACCAGTGGACCAGATCTTTCTTTGCAGAGTTGCTAAGGGAGTGATACTTAAGTATTTCAGTGTCTGCTCCTGTACACCAAAGGAAGGGATAGGGGTGGTTTGGGAATCTGATCAAGGTCCTCCTTGGCACACTTTGTTGAAAGTTTTCTGTACACATTCCTCCCGGAGAAAGGCCTGGCTGGGACAGACTCAAAATTTACTGGATGGATTATGTAGTTCTTCAAGCGTGGCACAAGAAAGGACGACTTGATAGACTTAGACCAGCCTGTTTCTTTCTCTGCAGGTTCATCTCCCCTGCCTCGCAGCTTGTCATCACCTTCTCTCTGATCTCGGTTCAGCTTCTTGGGGTGTTCCTCTGGTTCGCTGTGGACCCTCCCCACATTGTAGTGGACTACGGAGAGCAACGGACCCAGGACCCCATGTCGGCCCGCGGAGTCCTCAAATGCGATATCTCCGACCTGTCTCTCATCTGTTCCTTGGGTTACTCCATTCTGCTCATGGTGACATGCACAGTTTATGCCATAAAGACACGAGGCGTGCCCGAAACCTTCAACGAGGCCAAGCCCATTGGATTTACCATGTATACCACGTGTATCATCTGGCTGGCATTCATCCCCATATTCTTTGGCACATCACAGTCTGCTGAAAGGGTGAGTATGCTCTACTATTACATTATGTGGATATGAGATGCCAGACTAGGGGCCGTAGAGGTGGTAGTACTGCTGCCTTGCAGCAAGAAAGTCCTAGTTTTGAGTCCCAGTCTGGAGTCTTTCTGCACTGAGTTTTCTGGAGGTGCTTTGACTTCTTCTCTGAGTCCGAAAACATGATGGCTAGGTTAACTGGTCTCTCTAAATTGACCATAGAATTTAGAGAGAATTTCTGACCACTCGGTTGGTTGTCTTGAGCCTCTGTTACCTTGAGATGGACTGACAGCCTCTCAAGGTTGTGCTCCATCTTTCTCTTAACGACTGCAGGAAATAGTGACCAGCCCCCCAATGACTGTGTGTGGATAGGATGGATCAACTCTAAAGATTTCTCTGTAGATCATAGTATTGTTACAAATGGATCACTGTTATTACTTTGCCATATCAGAAGATTTATATCACCATTTTATCTTTTAACTGTAATTCTTTAGCTGCTTGGAATCCCTTTTTAGGGATACATTAGCATGTAGCAGGTGTCGTAGCACATGTCTTAGATCCCAGTTTTCAAACTTTTGAGATGAAAAGCCCCTGCTCTTGATTTTTAATGGGCAGATGCATCAATTAGCTTCGGCAATATCACTGGCTTAGAACCAACATCTCCTTACAGCCACTTGTTTGTATAAGAGGATTTTCTGACTCCTGATTAACTGGAGCTAAGCCCATACTTCAGTTTTCCATAGGGCTGTAGCAAAGACTTAATTAATAATGTATTTTTTTCTCTCTCTTTTTTTGCAAATATAATGGCTGTGAAATGTAAATTGGCAAGGTCAATGACTGAGTAAGTTTGCATCTTCTGACTGACTTGTACAGTCAAAAGCACTTTGGTTGCCTTTAGTTTTTAAATACGCTTTTACAGATGTACAAATGAATGAATAAACGTACATGTAAGGTTTAAAAATTTTACCTAGTCTCCCTCGGAGTGTTTTGATTTATGCACAGACTCTGAAAGTGTGGATTCCAAGGTTTCCAACAGTATAAATAATATCAAACACAGTAGTTTAAATAATAGAGTGTTGGCACTATGCAAAGAAGATCAGAGAGAAAACAGCCCTCAAAGTTTTAAAAGTATTGTCCCCAAAGCTGATGAACTACTTGGGAAGGTGTGCAGAACAAAACATAGCTTTTGTCTGGCATATCTGGTTAGAAATATATATTTTTAGAAGTTTTCAGCTTTTGTTTTATTCTCCATGAGCAATAATTCTGAGATTTTGTCTTGTGAGCCCTGAACTTTAGTGCTTAAATTAATTAACCACGTGTTCCTTTCAAACTTTCACCTTATTTGCTGAAACCAGCAACAAGAGTGTGTGACTATCCAATAAGCCCAGTATGTTGGTTAGCTGTGAAACATTCCCCCACACCTAGAAACACCTCAGATTTACTCTGTAAACAGCTGAATTCAAACACAAAGTTCACCATTGTAAAACCTCTGAAACTCATATTTAAACCACGGTCTGGTTTCACTATCAATTCAACTAGTATATTTTGCAAAGAAAACCTGAAAATTTCCCTACAGAAATAGTTGATTTTTATCTTATTTTTTCTCTCTCCATTTCTGGCCTGGTCACTTGTTTCTATTTTTTCTCTAAGCTTTCATGGAATCTGAATTTCTGTCTGCAGAGGAAGACTGATCTGAAAATCTATAGTCGCAATTCGAGAACTTCTACAACAGTCGTATAAACAATTTCCAGTTTCAGCTTACAGATTTTAAATGCCTGAATTGTTTTATAGGCAGCAGGGAGAAACTCGCTAAATCAAGTGATGTTTGTTTCTACATATAGGCTGTTGTTCACAGCCACAGTTTTAGAATTATCTGTGACCTCTCAACACTCTGTTTGCACCTTACTGTATTTTACTGAATTGGCTGACTTGGTTTTCGTTTATAGAAAAAAAAAAGCCATCAAGACATTCCAGCCACAATTCAAAAGCCAAACTATATCATACACACACAGTAAAGAAAATTCACATAGACCAACATGCACATACACAATACTTGGGTGTCTCTTTACACACCTGAATACCTAAAATGAAAAGAAGACACAAACGATACATATTTGATTTCTCTGACTTACTTAACCGACTTAATTCCATAGTTTAAGAGGCAGCCACAGAAACTGACACGCCGTAAATGTCGATACAGCTAAGTTGATTTATAGCAGCTCACACGCAGCAAGCTGTTATTTGTTTCTGAATCTGGAGCTGCAGTGTGTTATTGATTCTATTCCTTGATGGTGTGACTGTTCTGGCTTTAACAATAAAACACTTCATGTGCTCATCGAGATTCATGGAAGGACATTGATTGCAGCTGTCATTTGTTTTGCTTCACAAAACAGAGCATATATGCATTTGTGAAGTAAATGGGTGTTTATTTTGGACGTAAACAAACTGGTGTGCAGCTGTAGTTGTAAATAGGTTTGCTGCACTCTGGGTGTTTCGCAGACCTTGTGTGACGTCAATGTAAAGAATTTCGTAAAGCTATTTTTGAAACATGGGTTAAGTCTGTTCTGTGTGTTTTAGGTATTTCCTTGCTGGGTGATTGACATTTTCAGCTGCAAGTGTTTTGGCATAATATTTTTTCCAGCTTTACACACACGATGATTAAGGCTACTTTCACACCGCAGGTCTTTTTGCTGAAGTTCCTGCTCCACACAGCCCTGTGTGTCTTGGTTTCTGTGATGATGTGATTAGTAATGTTCTTTAAGAAGTCTGAGACCTTACAGTCTCTGTGGAGAAATTTGTGTTTCCTACCTATGGAAATATGCTACATAAATAAAGTTTACTTACTTCACAGAACAGCTATATCGTACTGAATTTACATACCAATTTGACTCAATTTATTAGGTGACTTCTGAGAACCATTCGGACTGATAAATTTCTTCAGAGGGCAATATTAGCTCAGTATTGTTTTGGTGTATCAAAGTAAAGCGGGTTGAATACAAATACAAGTCACACACATACACAATTTTTCTTCCGCTTTACATTCTTTCATTACATCACATAAAATCACAACAAAATGGAAGTTTGTGGTTGACTCATCCTCATGAATTTTCAGTTCATTCCTCAAAAAATTAGATGTCGACCCTTATCTCTCGTTGTTTTGCAGTGTCAGTCAGGCAATTTTTTTATTCTTCCTTTTTTGTTTCTCTCCCTTTTACGACTGAGCCTGTTTTCCTTTCAAACAGCGTACCACTCTTAGTCATGTGGAAAACAGCTCACATCAAAGTGATCCAGTCTAATCACACATTGGGGAAATCAAACTTTCACAGTATTTTTTTCCCCCCCTTTTGCTTGGTTTAGCTCTTTACCAAAGGATCCGGTGTGTTTCGGGGAAGCTATTATTGCAGGAAGTTCGAAGTGAATCTCTGAGTTGTTTCTTTTTTTTTCTTTCCCCTTTAGCGCACTACAGCGCTTGTTCTCACGTTCCCACGTCCACACAATAAGGTCTGACGAGTAAAACCAGACAATAAGGTCACTCGCTTGCTTTGCCGACATGGAAGCTTCACTTGGCTAATGGTTTCAAACGGCTCTTCTTATTGCTGCTCACAGCTTCTTTAACCTTTAAACCACTGATTGTGAATGACGGAGTGAGCCACTGACTTTTTGTATCATTTCTTGGTTTTTGCCTTTTATGGTTGCCGCATTATCGCTACAGATAATGTGTGTGTGTGTGTGTGTGTGTTTTTGCGTCCACATTATGCACCGCGTCTCACTGGAGTGGCTGAATGGCGTCCAAGCCATGTTTGCTCCGTTAATTAGCATGTCCACCAGCAACTTCATGTGCATCTGCGGCAAAATGTGTTTGCGTTGTGTGTTGGATTTAATTGGAATTTCCAGTGCCACACGTTTGCACGTCTCTGTGTGTTGTTTCTAATTGGAATATCCTCTGGAGTGTGTGGCAGCTGGCTGGCTAACAGAGAGAGCAGAAGAGAGGGAGGAGAGAGGAGTGAAAGGAGTAAACAGGTAATGATGTGACTTGCTGATGGGGCTTTAATGAGGAGAGCTCTACCAAGTGAATAAGTTTGTTTTCAGATAAAGGGGAGGAGAAATATGGCGACACTGAAATTTGGACGTTAAAAGAACAGACAGAGTCACATATTGATCAACTTTATGATCTGAAATACTCAGTGTAGTTTTGGCACTTGGTCACGGGTTCATCTGTGACAAGGATGCCGTGTTGGGTTAGTTGTGCCCTCTGAACGGTTTCATAGAGAGTCCTGTAAAAAATAATTGGCTCCCTTATGTTTTTCAGACCATCAAAGTTTTAATGCCAGGCGAAGATGACCTGTGTCAATGCAGAGTGCAGTGTGATGATGGTTTCATTTATACGGGAACGAAGCCTTCTAAATCAACCTGGCTCCATGTGGAAAAAGTAATTGCTCCCTAAACCTCATTACTGGTTTCGCCACGCTTAGCAGGATTAGCTGTCATCAAGATCTGGCAATACCTGACAATTAGTCCGGTGATTTTTTTGCCTGCTGCTGCCTGCAGAATCGTTTGAATTCAGCAACACTTAACAACCTGCTTAGAGTCACTACATCTAAGTCTAGGCTTTGACTAGGCCACTGCAAAATATTTTTTGTTGTTGTTTTACTTGACGATGGACTTGTTTGCATTGAATAGTTGTGTTCCTGCGTCATTGTATGAACTTTCTGTCTTTTCTGTGTATTTTCCTTTCGGCCATTCAAAGGTTGCTGGCTTGTGTTACCTCTTACTGTGATAAAAGAAAGTAGTTTCAAATAATAATAGTGATTTTGTATCTGTGTAATATCCTTGGAAGACCTCAAACATTCATATTGTGTCAATTGTAGCAAGGCATTCAAATGTAAAAGCTAAAACATAACGATGTTGGTGTCTGAAAAATCTTTTTTATTTGGAAAGTTTCTTTTTGTTCAGTTCTCACCATCCTTAGTTTAAGCGTTCTTGTCAGATATCGAGTCTCGCGTAGCTTCCAGGGGTGGTGTAACAGTACATGTGGTTATGCGTTTGTCTGCAAACCCTCTTACTGCTTTGTGCTTTGGATGGTTTTTGGCTGCAGTTTGCGAGGGGAAAGCATTTTTGGTCACCTTCTAGTGTGGCCTGCATAGTGATCCTGGTCACAGCACTCCTGAACACACACTCAGCTCTGAATCCCAGCAGGTGAAAAGAACAGAGAGAGAGAGAGAGAGAGAAGAAGGCAAATGTTACACGGGAAGGAAGTCGAAAGTTTCAGACACAAAGAATTACATGACGGGTAGCTGTGAAAGAATGAGAAAGTGGGAGATGAAAGTAGAAAGAAACGGCGCGATGGATCCTTTACCATCACTGAGTGCTGAAGTATTGTTTTTGAAAAAGGTCACGCTACCACGCAGAGGATTTTGGCTTCATATCGCTTCTTCTGCACCCTGCAGACATGTGAAAGGTTGTGTGGTGTAAATGTTCAAGTGTGTGTTTCCTCTCCCCTGCTTGCTAGAAACTCAAACCACAGGATGCATTCTCTCTCCAACTACCTCTCTGTATGGGCCTCATCATTACTTTGCAGGATGCAGTGGGTAGAAGCCCAATTTATTTCCCCCTTGTCTGTTTGCCCTGTCTTCCTCTTCACGTGAATTTCTCCTTTTGTCACCATGTGAGCTTCACCTCCCGGTCTGCTCCAGGTGTCTTTAATAAGGGGGACTTGTTATCTCATGTCTCCCGCCGAGCAGGAGGCAACCATTTTGCTTCCCCTTTGCAAAACCACTCACTGTGAGGCGATATATGAATGTTCTTTCTTAAATCCGGTGTCTTTGTACCTAAATCACCTCGTCGTATTTCAAGGTGATTCGTTAAGACGCTTTGCCTCAATAGGTTTATATTGATCTCTTTAATTTGAGGTACACGACAATCACTCAGCTCTACCTGAAATGGAAATAAAATCATCCCGATCGCTCCTTGATCAAAACGTTGAGCAAATTTTAGAAAGCCAATCTTCTGTGTTTGTGTGACTTCTGCCTGTCAATACAAATTATACCCAATTCGCAATTAAAGAAGTCCAATTTTTTTTTTTTATAGCCTTACCTGCATGAGCATCAATCAGTTAGCCATATTAGGAGAAGCGGCGTCGCATGTGAACGAGCAGCTCCAGGAAAATAAAACAAAATCCATCATTTTAAAGTTCTTTTATTAGAGATTAGCATTCATTAGCATAAGTGTATACCCTGGGAAATGTAGACCCGTACTTTAACTTGGCGAATTTCAAAAGGCTGCAAACATTTTCAAACCCGGCACATTCTGTTACAGACGAGGAGGCTAAAACCGAAGCTTTAGTGGAAGTTTAGGGGAATGTTTGTTCAAAATGGCTCAGTGGAATGAGGTCATTAAATTTGCTTGGAATGAAAAGGAACCTTCAGAATACCTGTCACTTCCATGATTACCTCTGAAAGCTTTGGTTTGATTGAGTTTTACCAATTCTAAGGCTTCTATTGGCTTATATTTTTAAATCCGTCCACTGAAGCTAAATTGTAGATTTACAACTTCCACAGTCATCTCCTGAGACTGACATGCTTAAGCTTTATTATTGATTCAGTTTTCCGTTGTGTTTGTAGTGGAATATTGTGATTTGATTTTCTTAAATGTTGAGTTTAAATGATAATTAAAACATCACTATTAACCAATTTTATTTTTAGTAGGTGAACTGTTGCATGTGGTGTTTGTATTTAGATTTGCAGTAACAGTTTTATAAAGAATGTGATGCAATTAGTTATTGCATATCACAGTGCATTTAATTTTTCAACTGGTTGAAATATTTTGTTGTTGAAAGCAAGGTTAAGAAAAAGCTTTTTTTAGAAAAGTTAAATCTGTTTTTGTATGTATTGCATATTCAGACAGTAAGCAGCCATTTGCAAAAGTATTTGGATCATTTTGTCAACTAAATTGACAGTAGATTCAGTCAACAAAAATGTTATCCTACGCTAGCCTAAGACCAAAACAATTCCGACTAAATTATGACTAAAGCTAAATGACAATTTTGTTTCAATCTTATGACTAAAATGCGTTTTAGTCATAAGACTGAAACAAAATTCTTAAAAATTGCTGTTAAAATGAACACCAATAAACAGGTTGTAAAACCAGCTAAATATTCAACTGTTTCTTTTGTGTTTTTGTGGCATAAGTGGCCATTATTCAGTAATAGCTGGTCAAGAGGAAGGGCAGAGAGAGAAAAAAGCAGTAGCTTTACCGGGGTCAGGAATTGAACCCAGAACATTTGTGTTGAGGACTAAACCTCCTTTTGTGCTGTGCTTGTTCCTTAGCCAAGCGGCGCCCCAGAATTTTGAATTTATGAGTTGCTGCTCACCAGTCGGGCCCGGTCGAGCAGAAAATAGTCCGATTCTGGTCACCTGCCAATTTCAATGTGCATCTCAAGCATTCATCTCGTAATATTGACCTGTATTATTTTTGCTCATGTTCAAAGACTACACCTTATTTCCTGATGCATGTGAGGACCCAAAACAGTCAATATTTGCCCTTCACAAAGTTCCCCTACTAAACAACTTGCATAGAAATCTTCGTCAGGTCGATTTTCTGCACCCAAACAGATTTATGTCTGTAATCGCAGTGGAGAAACTGGAAGAAAATGAGAATAAAGAAAGATAGTCTAATGTGTTAAACTTTGCAAATATATTTCAGAGTAAACATGCAAGACAAAATGTTGCAAAGAGAGGAAGGAATTGGAAAGTGTGCGTGTGCCGACTTACTTTACCGCAGATCCAGAATCATAATATTTACATAGTTGTTGAGCACGAAAGATAAAAGCTGTGTCCATGCTGATGAATATGCATAAATTGATAACTGCAGATCAAAGATCAAAATGTCAAATTGAAATAGAGATGCAATGTGAGCCCTTCCAGAAGGAAGATGTATAGATCACATAAACCAGATTTAGTATCTGGATGGGTAACACTCAGTGGAGTGCTTTTGAATTTCTCAGTTTAACTTTCTTTTCCACACTATTTTTGAACTTATTAAAAGTTCAAAAATAGATGACCACAGTAAACTCACTCACTTGCAGTTTTCCTTAAAGTGGAGAAGTCATATAAATCAACATGCCACCATGTGTTTAAATAAAAACAAAAAGAACTGCTTGTGCCAGTCTTCCCAGCAGCAGTTTGAGCGATTGAACTTGAAAGCGTAAAACTGACGACTCGACATTCTCTCCCGGTATTTTCTAGAAGAGAACAAAATTTGGCGGCACCGGCTGAGCGAAGTCTTTATAAACCGCCAAGTTACAAAGGATCCCCAGATCATTACACCACCTCCGCCATGCCTGACTGCTGGCACGGTGGTGGTGTTTTTCTAAAATACTGATATTTATCGGACAAGGAACATGTTTTGTTTTTGCCACATCAGTCTGCAGAATATATTTCAAAGTCTTTAGAGATCACCAGGTTGATTTTGTTAGTAGTGGGTTTGAAGCAAAAAATTAGAAGAAACCTGTTAGGTTGCAAACACTTTTTTCATGGTACTTTCCGTATAATCTTTCCTTTAATTTGACCAGCTTCCCAGTCACTGTTAAAGGAATATGGGGATGCCCATAGCATGATGGAGCCACCACTATGTAGAGAATGTGAGTTCAGTCTAACGAGCCCAAAACTTAAGCAACACAGCAAGTGTCACATCGCTGCCTTTAGTATCGTTTAACATCATCGTGGTTCGCTATGCTTTATTTCTAAAATTTAACAGTTTATGCTAATGAGCACATGTGCAGATCTTCTCTTAATTTTATGCCATTGTAGACAAAAGGTCTGAGATCTAAACCAAATGTGACATCGAAATGAAAAGTAATTTGACAATTTAGTTTCTCAGAAGATGTTTGATTCACCATTTTGGGGAACACTCAGCATGGTTTTTGGGTTGTTTTTTTTTTTTTTTGCAAAAAGAAGCAAACCGTGTACTGTAATTTAAACTTGGAATAGCCTAAATGAGAGCACAGCAGCTGTTGATGCTTGTTCTTTGTAATCAAATACCCTACCAGCAGGAGATTGACAAAGCGGCTTTCGCAGCATCGGTTTTCAATCAGGCTTTATGAAACTGACACTCCTAAAATAAGAAAATCTCGCATACTTTGTTATACCATTATTTATTCATATTGTTAAAATATTTATGAAAATAAAAGAACTCAATTCAAAATATAAACTTCAAAAATATCCAATAAAGCTCTTATGTTCTTGCATATCAGCTTATAAATCATGCATTACAATGCAGATATCAGCAAAACACAGATATCTCCAGTACGTCTTTGTTTTCTCTCACAGATTTTAACAAAAATCTTCATTCTTACAGTGCAGTAAGTTTTTTTTTGCCCAGCAGTCTATAAAATGCAGCAAATTTCAATTTCTTTTCAAGGAAATAGTTTTTTGATATCTTCACCAACAACCTGGGATGGTTGGTTGGGGATGAGTAGCATCAGACTGTGGAGATTCTACTCACAATTGATGGTGAGAGTTCAAACTAGATCAAGAACCGGGTCGAGTTTAATATGAATGTTGGTGTTCCAGCTGACTGACAATTCTAAACATACACCCAAATGATGCAAACCAAAGTATTTTTTTTTTTAATTTGCAAATAAGAATGATCAAAACCTTTGGAACTCTAACGTGGGAAGTTGGTAGAGATATTCCTCAAAACGCTTGTGGGATCAGTGGGCTGAATGCAAAGCGACAAAGGCTTAAATGTGCAGAAAATTAAATCTAAACCACGTCGTTTTGTTTCTACCCCTTATATACTTCTTATGTTGGATTTGCATAAAATAAAATAAAAAACTAAAGCAGTAGTGTGAATATCTTTGCAGGTGGTCTATTGCCTATGCAAGAGCTTTACTTGTGTGCCATCAGTGCAAAGTACACAGTCTTTAAATGTAATGTAACTTGTCATTATGACACAGCGGCAGAAATAAAGCCTGTCCTGTTTCACATAGGGTTCAGTTTGGTATTTTAATTAGATGGAGCTGTGCACAGTGGGCCCTCTGTCATGCTAGTTTAAAGTGAAGAGTGGAAAAATGAAGTGATTGACAACTTGGCCATTCTCACAGTACAGCAGACCTTTTAGATACAACTTTAAAGGGGAGAGTNAAACTTTCACCTTATTTGCTGAAACCAGCAACAAGAGTGTGTGACTATCCAATAAGCCCAGTATGTTGATTAGCTGTGAAACATTCCCCCACACCTAGAAACACCTCAGATTTACTCTGTAAACAGCTGAATTCAAACACAAAGTTCACCATTTTAAAACCTCTGAAACTCGTATTTAAACCACGGTCTGGTTTCACTATCAATTCAACTAGTATATTTTGCAAAGAAAACCTGAAAATTTCCCTACAGAAATAGTTGATTTTTATCTTATTTTTTCTCTCTCCATTTCTGGCCTGGTCACTTGTTTCTATTTTTTCTCTAAGCTTTCATGGAATCTGAATTTCTGTCTGCAGAGGAAGACTGATCTGAAAATCTATAGTTGCAATTCGAGAACTTCTACAACAGTCGTATAAACAATTTCCAGTTTCAGCTTACAGATTTTAAATGCCTGAATTGTTTTATAGGCAGCACGGAGAAACTCGCTAAATCAAGTGATGTTTGTTTCTACATATAGGCTGTTGTTCACAGCCACAGTTTTAGAATTATCTGTGACCTCTCAACACTCTGTTTGCACCTTACTGTATTTTACTGAATTGGCTGACTTGGTTTTCGTTTATAGAAAAAAAAAAGCCATCAAGACATTCCAGCCACAATTCAAAAGCCAAACTATATCATACACACACAGTAAAGAAAATTCACATAGACCAACATGCACATACACAATACTTGGGTGTCTCTTTACACACCTGAATACCTAAAATGAAAAGAAGACGCAAACAATGCATATTTGATTTCTCTGACTTACTTAACCGACTTAATTCCATAGTTTAAGAGGCAGCCACAGAAACTGACACGCCGTAAATGTCGATACAGCTAAGTTGATTTATAACAGCTCACACGCAGCAAGCTGTTATTTGTTTCTGAATCTGGAGCTGCAGTGTGTTATTGATTCTATTCCTTGATGGTGTGACTGTTCTGGCTTTAACAATAAAACACTTCATGTGCTCATCGAGATTCATGGAAGGACATTGATTGCAGCTGTCATTTGTTTTGCTTCACAAAACGGAGCATATATGCATTTGTGAAGTAAATGGGTGTTTATTTTGGACGTAAACAAACTGGTGTGCAGCTGTAGTTGTAAATAGGTTTGCTGCACTCTGGGTGTTTCGCAGACCTTGTGTGACGTCAATGTAAAGAATTTCGTAAAGCTATTTTTGAAACATGGGTTAAGTCTGTTCTGTGTGTTTTAGGTATTTCCTTGCTGGGTGATTGACATTTTCAGCTGCAAGTGTTTTGGCATAATATTTTTTCCAGCTTTACACACACGATGATTAAGGCTACTTTCACACCGCAGGTCTTTTTGAAGTTCCTGCTCCACACAGCCCTGTGTGTCTTGGTTTCTGTGATGATGTGATTAGTAATGTTCTTTAAGAAGTCTGAGACCTTACAGTCTCTGTGGAGAAATTTGTGTTTCCTACCTATGGAAATATGCTACATAAATAAAGTTTACTTACTTCACAGAACAGCTATATCGTACTGAATTTACATACCAATTTGACTCAATTTATTAGGTGACTTCTGAGAACCATTCGGACTGATAAATTTCTTCAGAGGGCAATATTAGCTCAGTATTGTTTTGGTGTATCAAAGTAAAGCGGGTTGAATACAAATACAAGTCACACACATACACAATTTTTCTTCCGCTTTACATTCTTTCATTACATCACATAAAATCACAACAAAATGGAAGTTTGTGGTTGACTCATCCTCATGAATTTTCAGTTCATTCCTCAAAAAATTAGATGTCGACCCTTATCTCTCGTTGTTTTGCAGTGTCAGTCAGGCAATTTTTTTATTCTTCCTTTTTTGTTTCTCTCCCTTTTACGACTGAGCCTGTTTTCCTTTCAAACAGCGTACCACTCTTAGTCATGTGGAAAACAGCTCACATCAAAGTGATCCAGTCTAATCACACATTGGGGAAATCAAACTTTCACAGTATTTTTTTCCCCCCCTTTTGCTTGGTTTAGCTCTTTACCAAAGGATCCGGTGTGTTTCGGGGAAGCTATTATTGCAGGAAGTTCGAAGTGAATCTCTGAGTTGTTTCTTTTTTTTTCTTTCCCCTTTAGCGCACTACAGCGCTTGTTCTCACGTTCCCACGTCCACACAATAAGGTCTGACGAGTAAAACCAGACAATAAGGTCACTCGCTTGCTTTGCCGACATGGAAGCTTCACTTGGCTAATGGTTTCAAACGGCTCTTCTTATTGCTGCTCACAGCTTCTTTAACCTTTAAACCACTGATTGTGAATGACGGAGTGAGCCACTGACTTTTTGTATCATTTCTTGGTTTTTGCCTTTTATGGTTGCCGCATTATCGCTACAGATAATGTGTGTGTGTGTGTGTGTGTGTTTTTGCGTCCACATTATGCACCGCGTCTCACTGGAGTGGCTGAATGGCGTCCAAGCCATGTTTGCTCCGTTAATTAGCATGTCCACCAGCAACTTCATGTGCATCTGCGGCAAAATGTGTTTGCGTTGTGTGTTGGATTTAATTGGAATTTCCAGTGCCACACGTTTGCACGTCTCTGTGTGTTGTTTCTAATTGGAATATCCTCTGGAGTGTGTGGCAGCTGGCTGGCTAACAGAGAGAGCAGAAGAGAGGGAGGAGAGAGGAGTGAAAGGAGTAAACAGGTAATGATGTGACTTGCTGATGGGGCTTTAATGAGGAGAGCTCTACCAAGTGAATAAGTTTGTTTTCAGATAAAGGGGAGGAGAAATATGGCGACACTGAAATTTGGACGTTAAAAGAACAGACAGAGTCACATATTGATCAACTTTATGATCTGAAATACTCAGTGTAGTTTTGGCACTTGGTCACGGGTTCATCTGTGACAAGGATGCCGTGTTGGGTTAGTTGTGCCCTCTGAACGGTTTCATAGAGAGTCCTGTAAAAAATAATTGGCTCCCTTATGTTTTTCAGACCATCAAAGTTTTAATGCCAGGCGAAGATGACCTGTGTCAATGCAGAGTGCAGTGTGATGATGGTTTCATTTATACGGGAACGAAGCCTTCTAAATCAACCTGGCTCCATGTGGAAAAAGTAATTGCTCCCTAAACCTCATTACTGGTTTCGCCACGCTTAGCAGGATTAGCTGTCATCAAGATCTGGCAATACCTGACAATTAGTCCGGTGATTTTTTTGCCTGCTGCTGCCTGCAGAATCGTTTGAATTCAGCAACACTTAACAACCTGCTTAGAGTCACTACATCTAAGTCTAGGCTTTGACTAGGCCACTGCAAAATATTTTTTGTTGTTGTTTTACTTGACGATGGACTTGTTTGCATTGAATAGTTGTGTTCCTGCGTCATTGTATGAACTTTCTGTCTTTTCTGTGTATTTTCCTTTCGGCCATTCAAAGGTTGCTGGCTTGTGTTACCTCTTACTGTGATAAAAGAAAGTAGTTTCAAATAATAATAGTGATTTTGTATCTGTGTAATATCCTTGGAAGACCTCAAACATTCATATTGTGTCAATTGTAGCAAGGCATTCAAATGTAAAAGCTAAAACATAACGATGTTGGTGTCTGAAAAATCTTTTTTATTTGGAAAGTTTCTTTTTGTTCAGTTCTCACCATCCTTAGTTTAAGCGTTCTTGTCAGATATCGAGTCTCGCGTAGCTTCCAGGGGTGGTGTAACAGTACATGTGGTTATGCGTTTGTCTGCAAACCCTCTTACTGCTTTGTGCTTTGGATGGTTTTTGGCTGCAGTTTGCGAGGGGAAAGCATTTTTGGTCACCTTCTAGTGTGGCCTGCATAGTGATCCTGGTCACAGCACTCCTGAACACACACTCAGCTCTGAATCCCAGCAGGTGAAAAGAACAGAGAGAGAGAGAGAGAGAGAAGAAGGCAAATGTTACACGGGAAGGAAGTCGAAAGTTTCAGACACAAAGAATTACATGACGGGTAGCTGTGAAAGAATGAGAAAGTGGGAGATGAAAGTAGAAAGAAACGGCGCGATGGATCCTTTACCATCACTGAGTGCTGAAGTATTGTTTTTGAAAAAGGTCACGCTACCACGCAGAGGATTTTGGCTTCATATCGCTTCTTCTGCACCCTGCAGACATGTGAAAGGTTGTGTGGTGTAAATGTTCAAGTGTGTGTTTCCTCTCCCCTGCTTGCTAGAAACTCAAACCACAGGATGCATTCTCTCTCCAACTACCTCTCTGTATGGGCCTCATCATTACTTTGCAGGATGCAGTGGGTAGAAGCCCAATTTATTTCCCCCTTGTCTGTTTGCCCTGTCTTCCTCTTCACGTGAATTTCTCCTTTTGTCACCATGTGAGCTTCACCTCCCGGTCTGCTCCAGGTGTCTTTAATAAGGGGGACTTGTTATCTCATGTCTCCCGCCGAGCAGGAGGCAACCATTTTGCTTCCCCTTTGCAAAACCACTCACTGTGAGGCGATATATGAATGTTCTTTCTTAAATCCGGTGTCTTTGTACCTAAATCACCTCGTCGTATTTCAAGGTGATTCGTTAAGACGCTTTGCCTCAATAGGTTTATATTGATCTCTTTAATTTGAGGTACACGACAATCACTCAGCTCTACCTGAAATGGAAATAAAATCATCCCGATCGCTCCTTGATCAAAACGTTGAGCAAATTTTAGAAAGCCAATCTTCTGTGTTTGTGTGACTTCTGCCTGTCAATACAAATTATACCCAATTCGCAATTAAAGAAGTCCAATTTTTTTTTTTTATAGCCTTACCTGCATGAGCATCAATCAGTTAGCCATATTAGGAGAAGCGGCGTCGCATGTGAACGAGCAGCTCCAGGAAAATAAAACAAAATCCATCATTTTAAAGTTCTTTTATTAGAGATTAGCATTCATTAGCATAAGTGTATACCCTGGGAAATGTAGACCCGTACTTTAACTTGGCGAATTTCAAAAGGCTGCAAACATTTTCAAACCCGGCACATTCTGTTACAGACGAGGAGGCTAAAACCGAAGCTTTAGTGGAAGTTTAGGGGAATGTTTGTTCAAAATGGCTCAGTGGAATGAGGTCATTAAATTTGCTTGGAATGAAAAGGAACCTTCAGAATACCTGTCACTTCCATGATTACCTCTGAAAGCTTTGGTTTGATTGAGTTTTACCAATTCTAAGGCTTCTATTGGCTTATATTTTTAAATCCGTCCACTGAAGCTAAATTGTAGATTTACAACTTCCACAGTCATCTCCTGAGACTGACATGCTTAAGCTTTATTATTGATTCAGTTTTCCGTTGTGTTTGTAGTGGAATATTGTGATTTGATTTTCTTAAATGTTGAGTTTAAATGATAATTAAAACATCACTATTAACCAATTTTATTTTTAGTAGGTGAACTGTTGCATGTGGTGTTTGTATTTAGATTTGCAGTAACAGTTTTATAAAGAATGTGATGCAATTAGTTATTGCATATCACAGTGCATTTAATTTTTCAACTGGTTGAAATATTTTGTTGTTGAAAGCAAGGTTAAGAAAAAGCTTTTTTTAGAAAAGTTAAATCTGTTTTTGTATGTATTGCATATTCAGACAGTAAGCAGCCATTTGCAAAAGTATTTGGATCATTTTGTCAACTAAATTGACAGTAGATTCAGTCAACAAAAATTTTATCCTACGCTAGCCTAAGACCAAAACAATTCCGACTAAATCATGACTAAAGCTAAATGACAATTTTGTTTCAGTCTTATGACTAAAATGCATTTTAGTCATAAGACTGAAACAAAATTCTTAAAAATTCCTGTTAAAATGAACACCAATAAACGGGTTGTAAAACCAGCTAAATATTCAACTGATTCTTTTGTGTTTTTGTGGCATAAGTGGCCATTATTCAGTAATAGCTGGTCAAGAGGAAGGGCAGAGAGAGAAAAAAGCAGTAGCTTTACCGGGGTCAGGAATTGAACCCAGAACATTTGTGTTGAGGACTAAACCTCCTTTTGTGCTGTGCTTGTTCCTTAGCCAAGCGGCGCCCCAGAATTTTGAATTTATGAGTTGCTGCTCACCAGTCGGGCCCGGTCGAGCAGAAAATAGTCCGATTCTGGTCACCTGCCAATTTCAATGTGCATCTCAAGCATTCATCTCGTAATATTGACCTGTATTATTTTTGCTCATGTTCAAAGACTACACCTTATTTCCTGATGCATGTGAGGACCCAAAACAGTCAATATTTGCCCTTCACAAAGTTCCCCTACTAAACAACTTGCATAGAAATCTTCGTCAGGTCGATTTTCTGCACCCAAACAGATTTATGTCTGTAATCGCAGTGGAGAAACTGGAAGAAAATGAGAATAAAGAAAGATAGTCTAATGTGTTAAACTTTGCAAATATATTTCAGAGTAAACATGCAAGACAAAATGTTGCAAAGAGAGGAAGGAATTGGAAAGTGTGCGTGTGCCGACTTACTTTACCGCAGATCCAGAATCATAATATTTACATAGTTGTTGAGCACGAAAGATAAAAGCTGTGTCCATGCTGATGAATATGCATAAATTGATAACTGCAGATCAAAGATCAAAATGTCAAATTGAAATAGAGATGCAATGTGAGCCCTTCCAGAAGGAAGATGTATAGATCACATAAACCAGATTTAGTATCTGGATGGGTAACACTCAGTGGAGTGCTTTTGAATTTCTCAGTTTAACTTTCTTTTCCACACTATTTTTGAACTTATTAAAAGTTCAAAAATAGATGACCACAGTAAACTCACTCACTTGCAGTTTTCCTTAAAGTGGAGAAGTCATATAAATCAACATGCCACCATGTGTTTAAATAAAAACAAAAAGAACTGCTTGTGCCAGTCTTCCCAGCAGCAGTTTGAGCGATTGAACTTGAAAGCGTAAAACTGACGACTCGACATTCTCTCCCGGTATTTTCTAGAAGAGAACAAAATTTGGCGGCACCGGCTGAGCGAAGTCTTTATAAACCGCCAAGTTACAAAGGATCCCCAGATCATTACACCACCTCCGCCATGCCTGACTGCTGGCACGGTGGTGGTGTTTTTCTAAAATACTGATATTTATCGGACAAGGAACATGTTTTGTTTTTGCCACATCAGTCTGCAGAATATATTTCAAAGTCTTTAGAGATCACCAGGTTGATTTTAGTAGTGGGTTTGAAGCAAAAAATTAGAAGAAACCTGTTAGGTTGCAAACACTTTTTTCATGGTACTTTCCGTATAATCTTTCCTTTAATTTGACCAGCTTCCCAGTCACTGTTAAAGGAATATGGGGATGCCCATAGCATGATGGAGCCACCACTATGTAGAGAATGTGAGTTCAGTCTAACGAGCCCAAAACTTAAGCAACACAGCAAGTGTCACATCGCTGCCTTTAGTATCGTTTAACATCATCGTGGTTCGCTATGCTTTATTTCTAAAATTTAACAGTTTATGCTAATGAGCACATGTGCAGATCTTCTCTTAATTTTATGCCATTGTAGACAAAAGGTCTGAGATCTAAACCAAATGTGACATCGAAATGAAAAGTAATTTGACAATTTAGTTTCTCAGAAGATGTTTGATTCACCATTTTGGGGAACACTCAGCATGGTTTTTGGGTTGTTTTTTTTTTTTTTTGCAAAAAGAAGCAAACCGTGTACTGTAATTTAAACTTGGAATAGCCTAAATGAGAGCACAGCAGCTGTTGATGCTTGTTCTTTGTAATCAAATACCCTACCAGCAGGAGATTGACAAAGCGGCTTTCGCAGCATCGGTTTTCAATCAGGCTTTATGAAACTGACACTCCTAAAATAAGAAAATCTCGCATACTTTGTTATACCATTATTTATTCATATTGTTAAAATATGTATGAAAATAAAATAACTCAATTCAAAATATAAACTTCAAAAATATCCAATAAAGCTCTTATGTTCTTGCATATCAGCTTATAAATCATGCATTACAATGCAGATATCAGCAAAACACAGATATCTCCAGTACGTCTTTGTTTTCTCTCACAGATTTTAACAAAAATCTTCATTCTTACAGTGCAGTAAGTTTTTTTTTGCCCAGCAGTCTATAAAATGCAGCAAATTTCAATTTCTTTTCAAGGAAATAGTTTTTTGATATCTTCACCAACAACCTGGGATGGTTGGTTGGGGATGAGTAGCATCAGACTGTGGAGATTCTACTCACAATTGATGGTGAGAGTTCAAACTAGATCAAGAACCGGGTCGAGTTTAATATGAATGTTGGTGTTCCAGCTGACTGACAATTCTAAACATACACCCAAATGATGCAAACCAAAGTATTTTTTTTTTTAATTTGCAAATAAGAATGATCAAAACCTTTGGAACTCTAACGTGGGAAGTTGGTAGAGATATTCCTCAAAACGCTTGTGGGATCAGTGGGCTGAATGCAAAGCGACAAAGGCTTAAATGTGCAGAAAATTAAATCTAAACCACGTCGTTTTGTTTCTACCCCTTATATACTTCTTATGTTGGATTTGCATAAAATAAAATAAAAAACTAAAGCAGTAGTGTGAATATCTTTGCAGGTGGTCTATTGCCTATGCAAGAGCTTTACTTGTGTGCCATCAGTGCAAAGTACACAGTCTTTAAATGTAATGTAACTTGTCATTATGACACAGCGGCAGAAATAAAGCCTGTCCTGTTTCACATAGGGTTCAGTTTGGTATTTTAATTAGATGGAGCTGTGCACAGTGGGCCCTCTGTCATGCTAGTTTAAAGTGAAGAGTGGAAAAATGAAGTGATTGACAACTTGGCCATTCTCACAGTACAGCAGACCTTTTAGATACAACTTTAAAGGGGAGAGTGGGATGAGTGTATATTGTAAAATGTACGTTTGTCATTCCCTCGTCGCAAAATGCACGTAGAGCGCTGCTTTGATTTTTTTGATCCATGTTTTAGGAATCCTTGAATCTCTTGTGGTATGCCTCTCACAAAAAGGTTACTTGATTGCGCTATAAAATGTCACCATGTACCTGGAAAATACGTCATATAAAATATGCGCAACATAATCAATCACCCCCCCTTTTGGGCTGGAACCCATTCAGATTTAAAACAAAATAAGATCTTGTATTAGAAATACACATTTACCACATTATTATGATATGATCGCACTTTTTCAACCCAAACACAGATGCAAAAGCTGCATGGATTAGATGGCGGGAAAAAAATTCAAGTGTTTTTTTTTTTTTGTAGAAGGTAATGAGGCACTTATGATCAGTTAGCCTGGGCCCAATTAGCTGCACTGATACAATGTGGTAGACGGTCTTGTGTCAGGTTTTTATTTTTTATTTTTATGTTGACCGTCTTCAACGTGTTTGAAATGTGTGCGGAATATGTGTGTGTGGAAAAAGTGTTACTGGAGGTTTTAACAAGCTCTCAATAAAAAGACACTAAAGAAAACCCCACATTTTTCAAGTGCAAAGATTTTAGAAAAATCTTACACATTTCTCGGCTTCCTTTGTCACTTTTGTAGCAGAATTGTGTTCCTAAAGAAGACACCTTTCTGAACTAAACCAAGTCAGAGCTTAAAAAGCTGTAATTGCTGTAACTTCTGTCTCGGTACCTTTTGGTAGGGCCACAAACCGATGGTTTTGATATTGTCCTCCAACACAGACTGTCAATGTTTTTTTTACACCAAGTGGCAGAAGAATGCACTTATTTGAAATAGAGATGCGGTGTAGAAAAGTTTAAAAAGTTTCTTAAACTTTCTTTGTAGCTCTGGTCTTTCTTTTCTTCTAACAACATAACAAAATATAGGAGGTAATGTTTTTTTGTGTTGAATTACTGTAATAATAAGTAGTACTGGTAAGTGTAATAAGACTTTTCTGTCATAAAAGAGCAACTAAAATTTCAAGAATGCTGAATTAAGTAATTTTTCGATTAATGTTGGGTTTTTCTAGAAAACTTTAGAAACTCTTAGTAATTGCCAAAACTACAAACATTTCACCTTTTAAATGAATGGAAATAACCTTCCCTTAAAGTCTGAGTTTCTATATACGACTTATTCCTTTGTACAAAATAATTTGTGTTTTGCTTTAATTACTTAGTCAGTGCTTTTCTTTTGTTTTGCTGGTGTTCTTTCCTGAGAGAAGCTAGCAGTGGAATGATTACCGCCAATAACTCTATGTACAGTTTGTTGAGCTTTTATGTAGAAAGTACTCCTGGTCTAATTCTTCTGTTACTTCCTGTCCTCTCACCCTCCCCCCCTACGTGGCTGAAGCAGATAGCTGCCCATATTGCGCCTGCGAGTGGCTCCTCTTCACAGTTGCCACATGTTTGGTCAGGATAAAACATTCCTCTCTGACATTGTTCATGCAAGCGGACGTCTGTTTCATGATATACTGTTTGCAAAGCTATTTTTGGTGAACGTATCAAAGGTTTTCTTTTTTCCCTTTTTATCATCAAAAATGTTGCATTGGAAGGCAATATCAATTCAGTTCAGAATATATATGTCAACTTAATTCCCAGAAATGTAGAGATCTATCCATTATTTCATGACCATGTAAACAACTAATTCAGTTCATAAGGTTAAGGACATCCAGCTAAATGCATTTTCATTCAGTTTGATGAAATCCCTCCTTTTGCAGAAACCCAATAATAGATGTATTGTCCACAGTGAAGAAAAACTGTTAAAAGCGAGTTGTTTTTCTCAGAGTGAGGATTCCTGCCAGAGCAGTTAAATTAGCTTAACAAAACAAAATTGTATATCCATTTTACACCCAGTATCAATCATTTCTTTACTATAATTAACTGCTTGTCACACCAACTCCCCATCCAGACCAGAAGGTTCTGACGTTGGGGTTTTAAACGGGTCGGCTCTACCTCTGTTGGGTTACAGTAGCTCTTGTCTCTGAAATTGGCCGAGATCCCCCAGGCAATTTGAAAAGTCAAACTTGCTTCCAAAATATTTGCTTTAAACCAGGCCACTTGCCAAGGACACCCTTGCTTGTCTTCAATCAGCTTGCTTAATGATGCGACGCTTAAAAGGGCAAAACGGTAATAGCAAGAAGAGCGTGGACCGATGAAGCAAAAATATGAAGGAGAACATGCATAAAAAAAAAAAAGAATGAAAAGGGAAAAGGGTTGATGCAATTCTCTGAGTTTGCTTTAATTAAGGCTGGACTTAAAATAATTAATGGGCAAAGCGATGCCAATATCAGGCAGCGGCACGCCATAATTGATTGTTAAAACCTTATGCTGCGATAAAGGGAGTCTGAAGCCGTGTCGATGTTGAACTGCATTGCCCTCCACGTCAGTCGCTCAAGAGAAGATTTTCATCGAGTCACAAACAAGACCCCATGGCAACAAGCGACACAGGACTTTGTTCCTCAGTTCAGTCGCTGAGCTTCTGTTTGCTCTTTCATCTGCCTCTCCTCCTGAAGGCCAGTGTTTGTTCTCAGTAATGTGGAGTTCTTTTTTCTCTCTAGCTTTTTCAATTGTCTTATTTTCACTTAATGTTTTTTTTTTTGTGCCACATCTTCCCTTGTTTCTCTCCACTTCATCTCTTTGTCTCTATTGGCGAAGTCAAGGTTGTTGTTTGCCAGAGCTCTTTGATTTCCACACCCTTATTCTCGCTTCTGGGAACGAAAACAGTCGCTGTAGATTCAGATGCTGTATTACGACAAACAGCGTTTCAATTCTTGGTTTATCAGACATTAAAAGCTAGTATTTTCCCCATTAACACTTTTCAGTCATTTATGAACGTAGCCTAAAAGTATTGTATTTTTCACAGGTATTACGAATTGATTAATGGCCGGCATAAGCATCCATGAGTTCTGTTTACTGATAAAGGATTAGCATTGCATCATTGATGATCCTCAGGGAAACAGGAAATTTCATAACATCTTGTCAGCAGTTTTCTCTACTTCATCATTATTCATACAAAACAAAGGAGTTTAGAAGTGAAGCCAAAATGTGTAAATATTACGGGGTTTTTTTTTTCTTCTTTACTGTGACTTTTAGTTTTAGCACGTTTAGCTGCATCACCTCAAATCTAACCTAAATTGACTTAAACAAGTTTTCACACGTCGACCACAGGCTGACATTAAATATGCTTCCGTGGGACTTTAAACACAAAATAGGACAATTATGAAAATGTAGAAAAACGATGCATTGTTTTCTCAGGGTTTTTTTTTTAAAACCAATAAAAATCACTTGTATTTGGCCTTATACACCAGAATATATTATCCTCTAACAAGTTGTCTTCAGAAATCATATAATTAGTAAATAAAGTGGGTGTGCAGTTTAATTTCGGTATAACAGCTGTTCTCACAGGATTGATTAAAAAACTTAAGTGAACACAAAATAAATTAGGTAATTTAATGCCAATAAGCACCTTGTTTTTTATATTTTTTGGTCTTGGCTTTAAGTCTTCTGTAATAAGTACGCATGTAGATATTTGGTAATTTTCATTGTTACACTACACGTTTAGTTTCATTATCTCTCTTTTGCTTTCCGTCTTCTCTGTTGCTGCATTGTCCATTTGCATTTTCCTTTTGTTGAGTCATTCTTGAGGTGGGTTCTGTTCTGGTTCTTCCATTCAATCTATTAGATTTTCCACCGTTGTGTCAGAGAGTTTTATGAGAAGTAATTAAGGATTTTGGGTACCGCATGCATTGCTGAGCAGATGTTACTTTTGACGCGTGTGAAAGTTGGTGGAGGTCACGTTGATCGCATCAGCCCACGGAATCTGAAGGCTCTGCATAAAATTAAAATGTGCTTTATCTGCACTCATCTCATTCTTTATTAGTGCGACGTGTTTGCAAGTGACATTTTGAGCACACACCACGTCAGGCTAATTATTTACATTAGAGGTAAACGCCACAGCCGTCGCACGAGAGAAGACGGCTCCCTTCGCACCCATTAATGTGCGGTCGAACTATTAAACCCCCTGTCACCGTCAGCCGCGCGTCCCACGAATTACAGTCTTACACAGACAATGAGTAATGGGGACTTTTACTGTACATTGTTGGATGGCGGCGGGGACTGGAGCAGTGAATAATGCCTTAAGCGGGAGCTTCTGGACCCGGCCGTGCTCGCTGTCACGTAGCAGCCATTGAAGTGGCTACGTCCTCATTAAAGCCAAACTTGGGGTTTGTTTTAACCAGGAAGCTTCAGATACTTGTGGCCGGATTAGAGACGACTGTGTTTTGAAATTCTGCTGACATATATCTTATTGTAAAATTTTGAATAACAAAAATTTCTTCTTATCCACGGGCAGCTCTGTTGATGTTTGTGGCTTCTTTTAGACGTTCTCCTTGCCCGACCTGGCAACTTAGCTTTTAGTTTTCATATTTAGATTATGAATTTAATAGTCCTTTTGTCAAATTACTTTCAGATAGAAAAATAACGTTACAAGTTAAAGATGACCTTAAACGTAAATCTTCCAGACATATAAACAATTTTTGAAGCTCAGCTGGAAAACACAATATTGCACCTTTTATGATTCTTTAGGGAGCATTATTTTTCTTTGGACTGTTATTCAGTTTTTTCTGTTCTTCTGTGTTCCTCTCTGGTCCCTTGAATCTCTTATTTCATTTTGTGAGCTGTGAGTCATCCACCTCACCAGGTGTGAAAATAAGTTGTTCTTTCTCCATCTGTTCCTTTCTAATGCAGCAATACACTTATATGCGCATCGCCGCCACTCGTTCCAGAGCAGACCGCTGACGGAGGTTTACCTTGCAAACAAAAAAAAACAAAACAAACAAAAAAAAAAAACAATTCCTGGGAAAAATAGAAATGAATTGAGTTTACTCTTGGAAATTCACACAAAATCATTTTTACTTTATCTGTAAAAAAAAAAAAAAAAAGACAAATCAGATTCAAATGTCTTGCATGTGTTCGTGGAGCTTTATGAATGTTCCTTTACCTTTTTGAATTCCTTTTTGCGTTGACCTTAAATTAATCTTTTTAAAGGCAGAACTTCTTGGGTATGCTTGCACTCACTCGCCTCAGGATTTGCTGTGCTGTCCTCAGTGTGATCACCTTGGCCCCCCGAGGGCATCTGTGTGCTGCTACTGTTAGGCTGGATGAAAACTAATTTGACTCTGTGCAGCCAACGTGAGGGTTTGTTAAAGTGAAAAATTAATTCAATAAAAAAAGTTTTAGTTTGGACTGATTAAAGTTTTAATGAGCATTCCAGTATAAATTAAATTAAATTAAAATGTACACCACAACCCTAAGCCCATCTAAGATTGTTATTTTACTGTCATGGTTAAAAGAAAGTAAACCACCTTAATTTTAGGTTTTAATGTATTTCTGTGTATTTTAAATAATTTGGCCTTTACCATGTTGTATTTAAGTCAAACTACTAATAATACATAGAAACCTTGCTGAGAGTTTTGGGATAGTTGGAGCTGGATTGAGATTTGATGCTGGCAACGAACCAATACTAAAACTCAATCTTGGAATTGTTTGATATATAAATAGTTCATCTAAAAGTTAATTATCTGGCTTCATAATTCCATTCTTCCATTTATTGGAAAAAAAAAAATCTGTAAAATCGATCTCAACTATTATAAAGAAATTAACCATTATTCTAAGTAAAAGCCTGCAGTGCGGCAGTAATTTTTCTCTCTCTCCACTTCTTGTCTTACTGTGCTTATCAACTCTGAATTTTTCAGTGCCAGAGTGCCATTTGACAGCGTTGTGCATTTTTGTCTGTCTCTTTCTCTCTTGATCAATGTCTCTACAAGTAACCTTCCTCTTCTGTTCTTTGCACTTACAACGTCCCGAAACAACAATTTTTGTGTCGCTTCCTCCCTCCCTGCCATCGCTCGATTGCTTTTCTCTTCTGGCGATCTTCCATTTTTACCACACTTGTCCTTTACTCCTCCACCTCCATATTATATACACCGAGGGTAGCACTCGCCTGATAAGCCCCGTGTCTTGAGAGCTTGTCAGCCGTGTCAGGATTGTGGGTGAAGCCCGTCATTACATCTGTCCTCCTCCAAACTACTCTCTGAGACCTACCGAGGCCCTGTGGGTAGTGTTCAGTCCACTGCAGTGTGTTGTCTGAGGATTTCTGCTTTTTTTTTTTTTTTTTTTTTTTTTTTGCTATGCCTTTGTTCAATATTATTTTGGAGAATTGATTCGAACTGACAAAAAACAAAGATTTATTGAAACATAATTTTATTGACACCTCGGCAACAGAACACGTCGCGGTTTCAGTGTCTGCAATCTGGATGACTTTAGTGGACAGTAGCTGACGGTATGACTGCCAACTCTCAGGTGAATTAATAAGAGTACATATTTTGGAGGGAGCTGCTGTTCTTCGAGAAAGCGGCTCTGAAGGATGAAGTTGTGTTGCTGTCTGGTCCCACGATAGTCAAACTTTATCCAAACTCTTATAATTTTGTTGCCTGATGTGTCTCTCAGTTCACTTGCAGTAGTGAAGACATCAATGTACATACACACTTTAACATCGATAGTGTGGTCACCTCTGATTTTTTTGTCTCTTAGCCATTCTATCCCATATCAACTTTTGCGAAAGTGGTTCAGTGGTCTTGGATCTCGGCGTATATGTGGATCTTGTGGAAGACATCACTGTAGTATTAGCTTAGGTGGTCAATCTGCTCTGTGTGGTCTTGGTCAGCATTAAAACTTGCTATACTTGTTTTGGCTCGAGTGATGTATATATTCACATTCGACCAAGAAATCTGTTTCTTTTAGAAAATGTTTGGTTTAGGCAACTTAACAGTTATTAGTTCTAGTCAGAAGAAACATGTTAAGATTTAAATATGATGTTAAATATAAATAATGTTGAGCTCTACTGTAGCTTATTGTACTTTGTCTTGATCTGCATCACATTGAAACAGAAAGTGATTTATTTTGTGTCACTGGTATATTCTGGATATTTTCTCAGTATGGGTGAAATGTGTAATATTCACATCTTCTCTCTCTTTGCATGCATCTCTTGTTCCAGATGTATATCCAAACTACCACCCTGACAATCTCCCTCAGCCTCTCTGCCTCCGTATCTCTGGGGATGCTCTACATGCCCAAGGCCTACATCATCCTCTTCCACCCGGAGCAGAACGTGCCCAAAAGGAAACGTAGCTTCAAGGTAAGCTGCTTTTAAAATGTACCAACCTGAACTTATGTTAACATAGAATTGGTGTCTCTGTAAATGATACACACATACAATCAAAGAGAAAAGCAAAAGAAATTGAGAAGTGTGAATCTTGCCCACATTCGCTTGTTTGGTTGACGAACACACACACATCCGGTGTTTCTTGGTGTTGTAGGGAAAGAGAAGACAGAGCTGCTGAAACGATATGAGGCTGCCTGGGATGATGGATTAGCTTCACTTTTCAAGCAGGTGTCGGGATTACATTCGTTGGTGCACAGAAGCCCAGACTGGGGATTTAGTCCAGTCAGTCACAGAGATGGACACGAGGCAGAAGAAAGGGAAATTAACAAATCGGTGCACATAGTGCACAAGTATTCGTATGCCTTTTGCCACAAACATCCATGCATCGTTTATAATTTAATAAACCAGCAAAAAGATAAATGGTGTTTGTATTCTATAGCCCAGACAGTCATCTACAGAAACAACTTCTGCAAGTCTGTGAACATTAATTTATAGTTTTTATCACAGATTTTCAATTGGATTAAACCATCATAGTTAAAGTACCAACAGTTATTTGTAAAACGCTGGACAATTTAAGCAACTTTATTTATTTTTTACAGGCAATAGTCACAGCAGCCACCATGTCGGGAAAGCTGACCCAGAAGGGAGGAGACAGGCCAAACGGAGAAGTCAAGACCGAACTGTGTGAGAGCATGGAGACCAACAGTGAGTAAGAGAACACCAAACTTTTATAACTACACATTTAAAAAACTTTACAGATTAAAATAGAAACAGGGACTTCACATTTATCATAGAGTAGTGTTTTTTAGTCCTTTGTTTCAGATGTTTCTCCAGTCCAAATGAGTTTTCTCTAGAAAACTGGCAAGTGCCACAACATTTTTCCTGTGTTGGTTTGCTTAGCTTAGTTATTCTTTTGAGCTAATGTTAACTTATTTTCAAGGTTTGCAGTGTCTCTCAACCCTGGTCCTCACCGCCCCCCTGCTCTGCATGTTTTAGATGTGCCTCTATTCCAGAACAGCTGATTCAAATGATTGCATGACGGCAGGAGGGAAATACCTAAACCATGCAGGACAGGGGGGCGGTGAGGACCAGGGTTGAGAAACACTACTCTAGAGGTGCCAACAGATTTTCTTCCATATAACAGCTTCTAACAGGGTGAGCAGACCCTGACTTTTACAGGCAACCGGTTGTAACAAATTTTATTTAGGATCTTAGTGCAAAGGGTGTTGAATATAAGACTTTGTTTTATTTTGTAACAAGAAAAATTATGAATGTGTATGAATGTATAACAACATATTGGTTAGGCACCTTTGGTGCTGCACAGACTTTAACAGAGAATGCTTGAGGGGACATGAGACGCTGCACTCGTCGAAGCCTCCACAACTCGGGTGATGTGCGGACGTGATGACATTGCTAATGATCTTAATACTTTAGTTTAATGTTTCTCCTTCTCTTGCAGCTTCGTCAACTAAGACGACATACGTCAGCTACAGCAATCACGCCATCTGACGGGACGGGTCTTCTAAGGAGCTGAGAAACAGAGGAGGAAGTGTGGATCGGGGAATAAACGGTGAATGCACAGAGCACCCAACGGAAATCAAGCATGAGACATTTTGTATTCGTTACCCATCAAAACCACAGAGGTGGGACCTCAAACAGCCAGTCAGTGTGCCTGCTTTGCTGCTACTCTCAGCTCATTGGTCCTGCCATGA
Organism: Poecilia formosa; assembly: GCF_000485575.1. Lineage (NCBI taxonomy): Eukaryota > Metazoa > Chordata > Actinopteri > Cyprinodontiformes > Poeciliidae > Poecilia > Poecilia formosa. Next base: position 4,740,329 of record NW_006799948.1, read on the forward strand.
ACTTACCTGTTTAAAGGAAAAAAAAAAAATCCATCAAGTGACATACCACAAGTCAATGGACAGCAAAAAACACAAAAAAAAAATTATAAAAATGAATATCTTTAACAAAGGTCTGAAGATGTGTAGAAATTATATATAAAAGGGCAAAGGTGGGGCTGAAAACCAGATTTAACAAATTACATTTTAAGATATTTAAAAGAGAAATGTATGAGAAAATCTATGAGACTCAAAGTGTTTGTTGTTGTTCTCTACTTGTAAGTATTTTTGTGGTTGTGGCAATTTTTTCCATTCTCGTCTCACCGTTGTCTCTGGATCGCCCTTGCATAATGAGATGAGTGTGTTTCCTCCTTCTGTCTTGGCGATCCGGGTTGTAGCCTTGGGTTACGAACCTGTAAAATGCCATGGTTGAAGCATGCCCGTTTTTATACAAAAAGGAGATTTATTTATAATAAAGGAATGTTTTGCAAATGTGTAGATTTGTCGTCATGTTTTTGACAAGCACTGGATGATTAGTATAACTAACTTTACCTCACTCATACTGAGCAGCAGCAGAAAATTACTTTTTAACTGGAAGAAACATCCAACTTAACAAAAACATGAGTATGTTCTAAGAAAACTGGGTAACACTTTAGTTGAAGGGGGGTGAATAAGACTGTCATGACATGTCATGAACATGAATAAGTCTTCATGAATATATACGACTGTTGTCATAAAGCGTCTTTCGGTAAATTATGACACTTTTACATACAAAGTTGACATTATTCAAAATGTCTTTGTTATGACAACTTGACATTAACCAAGAAATCATTACTGTTTAAACTTTACCTTTATTAACATAAAGTTACCTAATTTTTAAAGTGCAATCAGTAATACTTTTATAACAAATTTATATCAGTAATGATTTCTTGGTTAATGTCAACTTTGTATTAAAAGTGTCAATTTACCGAATGACGCTTTATGACAACAGTCATAAATATTCATGAAGGCTTATTCATGTTTATGACAGTGTCATGACAGTCTTATTCACCCACCCCTTCAAATAGTTACCGAAAACTGTGGTGGTAGTTTGTAAAATATGGATCAACTGACTTAGTAAATACATTGACATGTTCATCCACAACAGGATGTTAAAACCAGAAGTCAACATAAGCAAAGCAGTCTGTGGCAATAAGGCTATTGTATGTCAGCAGTGTGTGTGTTCGTATGGAAAAGAAGCACAAACTGTCACAGCCTCCTACCTGACCAGTATGGACGTCCTGGCTGGATTTCACTTGCTCGCCCTCCTTCAAACCTCAAAAGGGTCACCTGGCCTGCAATGAAATGAACAGAAGTAAAATGTACTGCTAGTTAACACAAATCAGATGCAGATACATCATAGTATCAATTGAATTATTGGTAATAACCAATAATTCAATTTCAGGTTTAGGTTTCATATTATGCACAGCATAAAGAATTTAGCTTACCAAATTAAACTCACTATACACGTTTAAAAACTTGAGTTTTTAACTATTATTAACTGTTCAATGCATGACAACCATCATGGCGCCAACTACCATCACTGGTAGTTGAAATCTAAAAACAGAATAAAAGTGGATGAAACAAGTTGAACCCAGTAGCAACTTTGTGTCCAATTCTCACTTTCACTAAACAATAGGGATAATGTCCTATCAAGGGACAAGGAGTGAAAAAGAAAAAGGTGAATCAAGCTGGTGGAGTGAGCATACAAGTAAAGCCACATGCTCAAACAAATATTCCTGCAATTAACACCAACAAAGAAAAAAATAGTAGTGTTTTGTTTTTTGGTTTTGCAGGAATGAAACGGATACTCATGTTAAAGTAATGCCCAGAGTTGACAATGGTAACCACGGGTTACCAAGGAGACCGACACTTCTCAAGAATTTCTCATGGCTTGAAAATCAAATCCAATGTAAAAGTAATCTTCCATTCAATTCTACCTAAAAGTGTTCCAACCAACTAACAATCCTGATGATGTTGAACATTAGGTATGTGATGAACAAGGTGGTAAAATGACACATGGTATAGGCTTAGTATAGAATGACATTGAAGTAAGATTGCACATAGCACATTAGTATATATGTATTATGTTGAAAAAGCAGCCAGTTAAGACATTGGCTGGGAGGACAACGAGGAGGACGCCAACAGCGACGAAGATGTATATTAATGAGGTAAAAAGACATGTAGTACAATGTCAAATGAAACAGTATAGTATGTCAAAAATGAGAAAAATACACATACTATAATGTTACCTCAAAAATGTGGTAAAATGACACATGGTATAGGCTTAGTATAGAATGACATTGAGGTAGTACATAGTATGTTGAAAAAGCAGCCAGTTAAGACATTGGCTGGGAGGACAACGAGGAGGACGCCAACAGCGACGAAGACGTATATTAATGACATATAGTACAATGTCAAAAGAAACAGTATAGTATGTCAAAAAGGAGAAACATACACATACTATAGTGTTACCTCAAAAATGTGGTAAAATGACACATGGGTTAAATAAGGCTTACATTGAAAATGAGGTACAATTTCTCAAGAGGTAAAATGACACCTCTTGATGTAGAAAATTAAGCATGACGTCTAAAGTGACACAGACATTGATAATAAGCCAAAAATAACACATAGTAAACTATGATACCAAAGGAGACGTAGTAAACTATGACGACAAAAATGAGAGAGTTTAATGTGGCGTCACAAATAAGTTCTCTGTCTATAACAATGCTGCACCTCACCTTGTGCCTTAACAATCTGCTTTTAATCTGTTAAACCTTATTAGAATCTCTTCACGCAACGTTCCCCTTTCCCTAAAAATGTTGTGGCTACATTAAGAATGCATGCTTTGGTGCAGAGAAGAGAGCCCAGGTGCGGTGTCTGTGACAGCCCATTAGGGGATTTTGTTTTCGTTGTAACAAGGTGTGGATGTCTCTGACTGGAGTAAAGCACAGAAGCAAGAATATATTTAAAGTATGTGTTGATGAAGAAAAAGCATCTCTTGAAAAAGCTAAACTTTTTGGGGGATTTGATCATGTAGAAATATTTCACACTGAAGACGGAGGCGCTCATCTCATCTAGATGCATCCATTTCTTCATACAACACAAGAGCTGCGGGCTTAAAAACATGGAAATTTATAAATGCATAAAAGCAATAAAAATATATTTTTGTTGTTGAGGTGCGATGTTCCTCAAAACATTTTTTTGTTGTTTTTGGAAAAAAATAAAAAATAAACTATCCATTTAAAATGACTGTCTAAGCTATTGGTATCTGCAGTGTGGATATGAGACCAATCTTTCAATGAGTGACCGGCCAACTATAATTACTTTAACAGAACTACATTTCTCAAAAAATGCTCCACCGTGGCTGAGATCATCCAAATCCACAAAGACTTAATCAAAATTCCTTAATGAAAAGCTCACTTAATCTGAAAAATGTGCGATCAAAAAACAAAACAAGAAGAAGGTTCAACAACAGAAAAACGTTCACAAACATCTGGCTCAAGAGTAATAAATCTCAAAGCAGGATTAGACCTTTGTCATGCAGCAGACGTCCTTATCGTGCTTTCTGTAGCTCCAGCAGTGGGCAGCAAATTTATTTTCCGTTTGACAAAAACAAAAAATAAGTTAACCTTTCAGAGTAATCCTTAACTGCCTTTAAATGAAAAAAAAAGAAAATCTATACATATATAAACAAAAACTAGTGTCACCGTCATAATTTTAACAACTGTGGACTGTAAACGACTGACCCGATTTTTATTTCCTACATAATTACTTTTTTTGGCTTGCTTCTAAAATGATTTCTATTGTTTTTATTTCTGCACTAATTATCCATTGTTTTCTTCCTCTTTTTTTAACAGTGTTGTTGCTTTTCGTTATAGGAAAACATAATTATAGTGGACTAAACCAATTGGAGTAGAGCAACTTGAAGCAAACTAATGCCAAGTTTCCTTCCTGCAAAACACTTCATTCACCTAAATATTTGACTGTATATACTTTTTTTTTCCTGATTTTTTTGTAAGGTTTTCAGCATTTAAAGATGCCAGGTATTCTTACGAATATAACAATAAAAGGAATTCAGCCTTTGTTTTTGACATAGCTGTGAAATTCACATAGTATTTAAAGTTATCAAAGGCCAACTTTAAATAACACCTTTTCACTGATTCAGACTTTTTTTTTTTTTTATCCAAGCTCTAATTTATCATTTTGATTTGGTAGAAGGTAAAACTGTGATTTTTTTTTTTCTGGATTTATTCACTTTGACCTTATGTCAAGGATAATTTTCACATTTCAATGCGTCCTTTCCCACAAAGGCCTGTTTGTTCAATTGAGCCTGACAGTTGTGTAACTGTTACAAGTTTCTAGCATATTTTTCAGGTTGCGATTTTGAAAGGGAAAAAAAAAAGAAAGAAAAAAAGCAATTTGCAACAAATGATTAGATTTGTGCTCGGCAATCAAGCAAAAGGCTCATAATCTGTGTGCATTCATCATTTTTCCAGATCTTTCCAGCCTTTGAATATTTTAATAACTGTCTCAGTTTTACCTGCAATATGTATTTATGGAATACTGATGGCACTACTGTCATTTACTTTAATAATTATTATAACGTGATTTTCGATTAAGTTAAAGATTTGTTTAAAAATGCCACGCATTTTGTCATCATACATCAATACTGACCCAATACCTAAAAGTAAAGTGAATTTCTTTATTAATAATCAAAGTATGCTTACATATCAACTTTATTTACAGATTGTTTCATTAGTATCATGAAACAATCAATAGACGTTAGATCTTCCATTCCTCAGCAGACAGGAATTGTTTTTGCTATGGTAAAACTCCACTACACACAAAGTGTGGATTTTAAGAAACACACCCTCCCTCCCATTTCAGAGGAAGTCATGTGTTTCATTGCACAATTGCAAATGCTAATTTTGTGCTTTGACTCAAGTTTGGCTCATCCAGAGTAGCCAACCATTTCAGCCAGCATGTTTTGCCCTTTAAGCTTCTGTTTGGCTGGAGCTCACATTGTGCTTTGTTTTTTGTTGTTCTTTGACAACACTTTCTAAAGTTTTAGCATCAATCACATGCCAATCTGAAGCAGATGTCAGTAACCCCTCCTGATGAAATCCATAACGTGTCAAGCAAATGAAAGGCTGCATCATTTAGCACTTGTCTGTCATCAACACTTGGAAGTCAGAGTCATCTGGTATTTTCAGAAGGAAACCAGATGGTGCCAGACTGTCAACAGGATGGATTTTGTGCTCTCAATTAACACCATCAGATGAACATCAGTGTCAAAGCACAGGTGATAGAGTATAATCTTTAGAATGTGAGTTTATTATAGAGACGGTTCTGACAAGTGCAACATCTATCTTTTTTTAAAAAGCAATCAACTTGTACACATGCAGTTCCAGTCTGAAAATTACAGCCAGACAACACTGGCATCGATTTGCTACAGTTTCGCCAAATTCAACTTCATAATTTACATTTGCGCACAAAGAAATTGGTTCTCCAAAACCAAACTTTTAGACTCAAATGTACAACATTTCAGAGATCAAACAATCAGCAAACGATCATGTTCTACTTATTAGTTGCAAACACTGATTTTGGTTCACAAAGATTAACAAAATTTGTAAAACCTAGTGTTCTGTGCTTTAAACAGCAGACAAATACCTCAGTTTCACATAAAATGTCATTTGAACATGTTGGATCGTCTATGTGAATTTTCTAACCAAAGCAGCATTTCTATTGAAGAAAAACCTGCATAGTCAGATTCACATATTGTACAGGCAGTTAGGATTGACTGGACCTTCGCATAGCAACTACTGCCCAACATTATATACTTCTAACCATCACTTTAACCATCACCTTGAAAATCCTGCAACCTTTTCAGATAAAGACATTTCCACATAACTCTACTCTGAACTAAGGGAGAACAAAAATATATTCTGCACATCTCAGCCATTATTACTTTCAAATTAAGGGAACCAACAGGTAGGTACTGGTGGTTTTAACGTCAAACATGCAGATTCTCTCCAGCACAGAAAAAAAACCATAGCGTTCAACAGAAACAGCAGGATGTTACAAAAGGATACATTTATGTACCAACTTTAATTGTATTCTATCCACAAAGGACTTGCATGACAGGCAGAAGTCTAAGTTGCTTCCTTCCCACTAACTCCGTTTCTAAACATAGATTCCACTTGTGAGGAATCTCAGAGAACAGCGGGAGAGTAAAGAAAGGTCTTCTGTTTGCAAAAGGCCCACTTAAATCGATTGTGTTTATGTGAGTTGTTTTTCTGTGAATGGAGAGGTGATGTTACAGGAACACTCTGGATGCTGTTGCCATGGTATTCAGACATTTTCACACAGTCAACGAGCCCTGCACTATTTATGAACATTATTACTTTCCTAGAAATGACCGTTGTCACATTAAGACCACACACTTAAAACAAATTTATTTGGATTGGATAGCTCACTATAAACTAGCGGATAATTGTAATATCCGTGGATAATTAAAATTGTCTAGTTCTTTTTTTCTTTTAAATACCTCATTCGAGGTATAAATACATTCCCGTTCTAGATACTAAAATATTTGGCAATTTGTTGCAAATTAGGTTAAGCTCAGACTTGAACCGTCTCCATCCACAGAATGTTTTGATTTTTTTTTTTTGCAAAATATTTTTTACCAAATATTTAGAATCAGTAATTAATGTGCTTCTGTTTAAAGAACAGAAACACTTAGTTTTGAAGAATCAAAACTCAAGTTTTGAAGAAATTTTATCAGAGTTTTAACTGCTAAAACTCTTAACCGCAAGAATGTTAAATTGCTACATTGTTATATTAAGTGAATAATGTTGATCTGACATTAAGAACTAAAAAGACTCAAAGTCTTGTAGCAAAGGACAAGCTATGCATCAGATGTAAAATTAGAAGATAGTGTGATAACTTCCACTGATTTTAGATCAGAGTGATCTGAGTGTTTAACCCAAACAGATTTTTCTTTATGCACTTAAGCAAATGAGCTGAGACACTTTGTTTCAGCTCACCAAATTAAAGGCAAAAAAAAGCTATCCAAACAAACCTGATCCCTGTGTGAAACATGAAACGGTGGGAAACCTTCACAGGAGCGGAAGGTAATTATTCCAAGAGTGCATCAATAACTCATCCAGGAGGTCATAAAAGAACCCAGAACATCATCTAAAGCCCTGCAGGCCTCACTTAATGAGGGTAAAATCAATGTTCACGAAACAACTAGAAGAAAGAGATTGGGCAAAGACGGCATACATAGAACCAGTACTAACTAGAAAGATGGCCCATTTCAAACATTTCAGAAAACAGCCTCTCTAAAGTTGCATGTCAGTCTAAGGGTGCTTGCTACATTAAGCAGTAGACTATTTGCCCCAATTGCTCAAATCAGGAAATCTGCTCTCTGCCAGAAAAGTTTTGAGTTGTAACTTTATGCTAGAGAACCAGAACAAGGATCCAAGCAAACCAGTACGTTTGTGCAGGATGAATGCATTGGTACAGCACTGTAACTCTTTAAATCCAATGACATAAAAAGTTCTGCTTCAAATTATTGTTAAAGAAATAAGCTCATGTATTTGTTAATTTTTTACCACTCTAAACATCAAACTTTCCAATCTTTTCCTAAGCAAGCAAGTCGTCTTCTGACAAGAGGAACACTTTCTAGAACTGTGGTACAAGTAAACCAGGTGTGTGTTTTAGTTCAATTAGACTTTGAAAATGCTTTCTGCTTTCTAAATGCCAGAATGACGTGTTGAATCTTTTTTTGAGAGATTTTTGTGGTTTACTTCATTCAAATCAGACTTTTACATAATATTGCAAATGTTTTGGGTGCTTTTCCAATAGTTTGCTGGAGTTTTGGACTATTCCTCAAGACAGGCCTGATGCAACGGAGTCCGGTTTGTAGGACACCTTGTTTGGTGTTTGAACTCTTTCAGTTTAGAGGAAGAAGATCAGAGTTTAGGTTTATATTCCTAACGTCACTTTGCAAATTTAGTGGTATGCTTAAGGCGAGTGTCCATTTGCAATATACGTTTTCCATCCAACTTTCTGCCTGATGTCTTAAGATATTGCTGAAATATTTTCACACAAGGTTCTTTCTTTAAGACCCTGTTTTCCTCAGGCACAGAAATCTTAGTCTAAACATCTAAACTTGAAGAAAATAGAAAAAACGGTGACTATTCCTACCTGACATAACAGGAAAAATAATGTCTGTAAAAATATTTTGCTAATGCTATGCAAATACCTAGTTTCAACTGTGCTTTTGGATTTAAGATATCATTCCCTTTATTTCCCTCCTGTTTGTCTTTGCTTTCTTGTGAACAGAATTTGCATTAAGAAGAGAATTGCAAATTTTTATATGTTGAATTCGGTGTTGTATTTAGCGTAGCAGTCTGGCTTGCGTGTGTATGTGCAAGTGGATGTGAGAAAAATATTTTAAAACTTTCAGCTTGCTGTAGCAAATGAAACTTTCTCCTTGCTTCAGACTGAATTGCAACAACAAATATATTTGCAGGTAAATTTACTCTTGAACACTGGCAACAAAAACAAACAAACAAAAAAAAAAGATATATATAATAAATTCAGAAACATCAGCGCAGATTCCAAGCTGAACACATTTTTGTGGTTTCTTTTTTGATATCCTTATTTCTGTTCTGGTTTAGGATGCAGAAATTCACCTGTTGCTCTGCGGGGTTGCGGGCAGAGTTACTTTGACTTCCACCCTCCCTCCTAACTCCCCACCACCACCATTTGAATTAATCTGTGCACAGTTATTTTTCTCCCAGTCCTTTTCCATGCATTTGTTTGTGTCTACAGTCGAACCCCGGTGAGTAAACGGGACGCCTGGGAGAAATGGCAAACGACAAGAAATGTCTCAGCCGTCAATCAAGAGGCTCCCCATACTCTCACGCTGCCGAGGCAGAGGAGGAGTGAGAGAGAAATCTAAAACGCTTCCATCCTCTTAATGAGAAAAGGCCTCCACGTGGGAGTTGGGGGTGCTTAAGGAACGGAACAGTGATTTTGAGAAGGAAAACAAAGAAACAAAAACATGGTGGAGATGGGGGAAAAAAACCAACAAAAAAAACCCAGCTCGCATCTTGGTGTTCTAAGGATTCTCAGGCAGTGTGTGAAACCTCCCAGCCGAGACTTTATCGTAATTAGCTTTGTCAGATGGCCTGCGCCAGGGGAAGTTATTACCTTAAATAGACACACCAGTGGTACGGATCCTGGTTCCTACAGATGTTTGGATGCCTGGTAAAGATACAGCTGGCTGACACCTGCGTCTGCGCTTTTCCAGCTCCGTGAGCCTGATTACTGATGCAGAGTTAAAATTGATTCATTGGGAGTTCAACAGGAAAACACACGCACACACACACACACACACAAAGCTAGATATAGGGCTTGTTCTTATGTTTGATTAAATGTGGGAAAAAATGACAGAAAAGTACAGAATAAGACAGAAGCTAGACTTAAAAGTAATTTTTGAGTCAAATTTCTGGTTAGTTTGATTAAATAGTTCGAAATCCAACTCTCTTTAAAACATAACCTGGGGCGAGTTTTATTTGAGGGTGATTCAGGACAAAAACCAAAACAAACCTCTTAAAACAAAAGGTTAATTAGTGCTTAATAACGCGTGTAGTGCAGTGCCCTTTAAACGGAGCAGCTGAAATAAGCGGCGCTGGTTTTTGGTGCAAGTTAAATTTTCAACTCAGTATTAGATGTCATATATATATGATCTCAGAAATGCTAAAAATGTGGCAGAATAACCCAGAGATACAAATCGCTAGATATTTAACAATAGTAAGATTATTTGCTTTTTGTTTGAAATGTAGATTCAAATAAGCTTAACTACAACAAACACCACAAAGATGCTTAAAGTAGTCTAGATTTTATAGAAATATTCTGGCATAGAAATGAGTCAACTGTATTAACAGATTTTGTTTATCGTCTTACTTTACAGCCTCACCATTTCTGCTCTTTTCCTCCCATTTACAGATCTTTGTTTTGAGCTAAATTCTATCTGGCATGAACCATGAAAGTTTACAACAAAAAAAAAAAATGTTTTTGTGCCTGAAGCAGATTTAAATTAGGGTAAAAAGAATTTTTTGGCATAGTTTGTCACAAAAAAAATTAGCAGAACTTTGTTTCTTTTGATGAAATAAAGATCCCAACATTATTTCTCATATGGTCCTCTATGTTGATGCAGGTACATGTGGAAATGAGACTCTGCAGCATGTACGCAAATGCAGGCCCATGCAAATTAAGCTGGTTAGAGATTTGCCACTCGTCCGATAAACCTAAATAGTTTACGTTCACCCTGCAAATGAATCAAGAACATGTACCTGAGTTGAAGCCTGTGCCGCTTTTTGTTTTCCAAATTGTTTTTGGCAGTACGGCAGCGTTGTGATTAACTGCACAGTTGCTCCAACACCTGCGCCAATCAAATCCATCTCGGCTCACGACTGATATAAAGGAGCTCCTGTCGCTGAGGCGTGGTGATTGGCTTGTCATAATTGATCCAATAGGAGCTGAGGTCTTGTTCATGGTCCAACACTTTTGATAGCTTAATTCATTAGGACAGCAAAACACTTTTGGGGTAAGGCTATAAAATGATGACGAATAAGTTTCTTCTTAAAGTCTGTTTGGCTGTGAACACAACAGTTTGACCTCAGTCACATGAAATAAGTCTAGATTTTGCTATAATTTTTATTTTCTTGGGATTTGGGCTTGTTTTAACTGTGTGGGGCCCAGTTTAATTTTAAACTCCTGTTTTATTTGGGTGCGACTCCTTTATGATAATAAATGTGTGCAACAAGCAAGTCCCAACAGTGGCTGTAATATGCGATTAATAATGCATTTTTAGTTAAACTGTTGTGAGAACATTTTTGGTCTCCATGTGCTCAAAGGACAAACGACTCAGTCGTTTTGCACTGCAATTAGCATTGCTATCACAAGAAGATTAAAACTCCCTCCTCCTTGCCTACACTACACTAGAATTAAGATACTCATTTGATGCAGTGTAATCCAGTGTGCTTTTATGTCGCAAAGTAAGGTTTGTAAAGTAAACCTTTACAAACCTTTGCGAATAAATCAAGGTGATTTATTAGCAGAAAGCTTTAAAGTCTGCAAAGTTACGTCGCTGCCAAATGTTTAGCTCCCGTTCTATAATTTGCTTCTAAAAAGATCAGCCTTCAGTATGTATCAGACCACTTAGCCGTAAAACTCTGCCCACCAAGAGGTAAAATCCCCTATAAATTCTAGCAAGTGATTAATTTGACTAATAAAGCAGGAGATAACACTTACAAACCCTTGCCCTTCTCTTTTGGTATCATAACAGGACATCTGTCGCTGAAGGCCCAGATTATATATACACAGCGTTAAGGTCACATGTTGACAAGATTTTAGGGTACAAGGGTGATAAGTCTGTGGCTAACACCTCCGAAAGCAGCTGCTGTGCTGACTTGTGCTGTTAATAGCCGCTGTGTTGCTCTGCCTGCATAGTGTTAGCATCTGGCATATGGCTCGCTAGAAGATAGCTGCCCTTAATCTTGTAAAAGGGAGGCAGAGGGAAGGGGATCGCATTTATTTTCAGAGAGAAGAAGGAACTGCTGCGTAGAAGAGGATAACTTGACAGAGGATAAATGGCGGAGTAAGGACGGATGAGAGATTACAAACTGACGGTATCTCGGGCTTGAAAGATTCATACAAAGTCACGCATCTGTGATTTGGTTTCCTTATGTTTTTCACACTCTACATGTGGCTTCACGCTCCCTGGAAGGACTTGCAAATGGGGTGATGGCAGAGCAGAGAGGGATAAAAACACCCCTCCTGGGTTTCAGCTTGCTACATTGGTAGCCCACTTTGTCTCTGATTGCAGCTTGGTGCATGCGGTTAACATCTGTGGTAGCATGTGGCTGTATACATATTAACCAGCACACTAAGCTGTGCGGAGGGAGCTGAGGAGGTGGAGGAAGAGGAGGAGCGGGTGTCTGAACAGGCCCATTGTGTGTGTTTCTAGTTCCTACAACTTCTGCACAAATATGCTAAATTGTTCAGTTTATTTGTCCCTTTAATGCAATACTACCAACTCTAGACTCTTAGCAAAAAGCACTTTTCTAAGATATTGTTTTATATTGTTGCGTAATTATGACTATGGTGAAATGTCTGACTCACAGGTTACTTGTGCACTGGTCATTAAAATACATAAATAAATTATTACATAAATTAAGAGGAAGATGTGTGCTACTTTCTAATTTGTTGTACAACACTCGGGTTTCTGAAGATGGAACGCATAAAATCTCCAAAAACAAAACAATCCTACAAAAACCTGGACTCACAAAGTTTAGCTGGACTTTGTGAGTCCAGCTAAACTCACAAAATAAATAAGATGAGCACTTAGAAGCGGCAAAGAAATCCATGCTAACCGATCTGCAACTCGGATGGGAGAATGGTTATAAAGTGAACACATCTGGATTAGATAGCAAGAAGAAAGGACACTCATGGCTTAATTATTGTTTAGATCAGAAAGAATCGGGAAACTGGTCAGAGTTGATGGGAAAATAGGCAAAGCAGGGTTTCCCCCAGTGCTTTGCTAGCCCCGTCGCCAGGCTAAGCGTCGCTTGTTTACGTTTCTAGGAAAATTATTTTTTTTTTTTTTTTTTTAGAGCCGGGCTGCAAGCGCTAAGGCTGCAAATGCTAAGCAAAGCAGATTTATTCCTAAAGGGTTTATAATAGATAGGTTTATAGTTTATGCATTTAAAGCCGACAGCACGCGAACTAATCATTTGTTTGTGGATAACGAGCAGCGCTAACCTGATCATGCAGGTTCAACCTGGTGAGGAGCTTTAACGCTCTCCTCTGAGTCACGCATCACACTGATTATTATTCTTGTTCCGGTTACACGATGCATCAAACCATATCAAATGCGTTGTCTACTTGGAGTTAATGCGCGTGGCCGCACGGAGATCTGAGAAACTCGTGACCGTCAGACACGGTCGAGTCCCATAAACTCGACCAACCAAAATAGTTTCTGTGACGCTCATTAAAAACTCAACAGACACGAAATGAAACAGCTACTAAAGCCACATTGAATTAAATCTCCCGTTTGTTGCGGATCTCTACGTAGTGTAGCAGATTACCTCATCATGCAGGGCCGGTCCAAGGCTGTATGGGGCCTTGAGCAGAATCTGACGTAGGGGCTTCTTTTGTTCCTAAAAATATCAGCACCTCTAACAGCTTCAGTGTTAGATTTAGTGAAATATGGGAGAAGGGAGTAGTTTAATTGGTCTTAAAAGCAGTAAGTTATAATTGCAGTTTATTAATTTGTATTTGTAAATTCAAAGATTAAACTCACAGCATTAGATTGTTACTATGGTAACAAAACATAGCAACAAAGTAAACTTGCCAGCTCCTTAAAATCTTGTATTTAAATGTTAAACAATTTAAAATCATTTATCTATGCCTAAACAATTGAATAAAATTTAACAGCATTGATAATCTCAATAAACAAATGTTACATTTGTATATCTGTGGTCTGTTTTAAAAAAATTATGTTTATGGGGCCCCTGAAGCCCTGGGGGCCTGATGGAGCCGCTGACTTAATTTGGATTAAACAGAAGTGCAAATTTGTTGTTTTAATACTAGTTGTGGGTTTAAATAGCATTTCACTNATGGGAAAATAGGCAAAGCAGGGTTTCCCCCAGTGTATTATAAGCCTGGCGGCCCGCCATGCTTTGCTGGCCCCGCCGCCAGGCTAAGCGTCGCTTGTTTACGTTTCTAGGAAAATAATTTTTTTTTTAAAGCCGGGCTGCAAGCGGGGGCTGCAAATGCTAAGGCTGCTTTTGCAGATTTATTCCTAAAGGGTTTATAATAGATAGGTTTATAGTTTATGCATTTAAAGCCGACAGCGCGCGAACTAATCATTCAGTTGGCGCCTCTGCACATTGCCTCGCGCGCCGCCGCCGCTGCTTTACTTCAGCGGGATCGCGCGCGCCTCCTTTCACTCAAACTGGACACAGGCTGACCTGTATGGATATTTACGTAAACCCACTGTGAGGAATTATGATCCTTTGCAGAAACTCTGGGTAAGAGTTTAAAACCCGCTGTGTTAGCTCTGGTTGCGCATCTCTAATTCAGAGGCGCGTTGTGGAGCGTTGAGAATGATTTATCTTTGTGAGCGAACAATAATATGGGGCGTTTACATCTCAACACGCTGCCCAGCGTGTGGCTCTGTGTCTGCCTTCCCTGTAAAGTTTATGTCTGTGGTCCCGGTTGGCCGGAGCGTTTGTGGATAACGAGCAGCGCGAACCTGATCATGCAGGTTCAACCTGGTGTGGAGCTTTAACGCTCTCCTCGGAGTCACGCATCACGCTGATTTTACACTATTTTATCATTATTTTTCCGGTTACACGATGCATCAAACCATATCAAATGCGTTGTCTACTTAGAGTTAATGCGCGCGGCCGCACGGAGATCTGAGAAACTCGTGACCATCAGGCATGGTCGAGTCCCAGAATAGTTTCTGTGACACTTATTAAAAACTCAACAGACACGAAATGAAAGAGCTACTCAAGCCACATAGCAGCATTGAATTAAATCTCCCGTTTGTTGCGTAGTGCAGCAGATTACCTCATCATGCAGGGCCGGTCCAAGACTGTATGGGGCCTTGAGCAGAATCTGACGTAGGGGCCCCTTTTGTTCCTAAAAATATCAGCACCTCTAACAGCTTCTGTGTTAGATTTAGTGAAACATGGGAGAAGGGAGTAGTTTAATTGGCCAGCCTAAAAAGCAATAAGTTATAATTGCAGTTTATTAATTTGTATTTGTAAATTCAAAGATTAAACTCACAGCATTAGATTGTTGCTATGATAACAAAACAATCCAACTATGAATATTGTTCTTTGAAGTTTTACAAAGTAAACTTGCCAGCTCCTTAAAATCTTGTATTTAAATGTTAAACAATTTAAAATCATTTATCTATGCCTAAACAAATGAATAAAATTTAACAGCATTGATTAATCTCAATAAACAAATGTTACATTTGTATATCTGTGGTCTGTTTTAAAATATTTGTGTTTATGGGGCCCCTAAAGCCTTGGGGGCCTGATGGAGCCGCTGACTTAATTTGGATTAAACAGAAGTGCAAATTTGTTGTTTTAATACTAGTTGTGGGTTTAAATAGCATTTCACTGGAGATCTTTTCCCGTAACATATAATTACACAGTAATGCTTTTACATTTCCTGTCAACTTAATATATTTTAATACAGAAACACGGTGGACCGCTGGTGGACCGCCCCAACACCCCGACCACCGAGCTTAGCAAGTTTTCTGGGGGAAACCCTGCAAAGCCAGATATTGGGCAATCCTGGAAGAAAAGATGCCCTGAACCGGGAAAGACTTCAGACCTTTCAGGAGGAAGACAAATGTCAACACACAACTCAATCATTTAGATAGAACCATATTCAAGTTGAAATATGCCCCCCTCCCCACCCAAAAAAAGGCTAGATTTAAATCCAACTGAGAATCTGTGACAACTTTAAAAGTGCTGCTCTCCATCTATTCTGACTGAGCCTTGATGTATGATGCAATAAACAATTGACACATTTTCTTTCTCCAAATGGGGAAAGCTGGCACAGACATACTGCAGAAGACTTGCAGCTGTAATTTCAAGCAAAAGGTGGCTCTACAAGCTTTGCCCATCTGGTGAGAGAGAAATTACCAATTGACTCAGGGGAACTGAAAACAAACACATTTATTTATCAGAAAAAAAGCAAAAAAAAAAAAAAAAGCTTGAAAACAGTGCATGCATCTTTATCTATGTAATTATTCACCACATTCAGTTGGTCTATCGCAGGAAATCCTTATGCAAGCTGACGTTTACAGTTTACATAAGAAAATGTATAAAAGGTTCAAGTACTGTGATTACCGCAAGGCATTTTTAATTACCGTGTTCTAATTGTACGTCTCCGCCTCACTGATTACATGCCACAGTAAGTTGTACATGTTGTGCACCTGACTACCACCACTGAGCTTAGGTGTGGCAAACACCCAAAGGTGTCTGCTACACCAACTGGAATGACTCACCTCTGCTAATAGACGCTTTAAAAATAGTGTACTTTAGCAAAACGAAACACCAACTGCGTTAGGGTGCAGAAGGACGTGACGTAAAGTACAGAAAATATCCATAAAAAATGGGTTAGAGAAAAAAAAAAATGTTACGAGAACAAAGTTTCAGGAACAAAAAGCAAATCTTCAAAAAAAATAAATAAAAAATACATGACTGATTTCTTTCCAGCTCATTTGTTCGGTCCAGCTGCGAGAAAGACATTTCTGCTTCCATGTGCTTGACAATAGAAAATAATTTTAAATCACCCGTATGTCTCCCCGATGATAAACGTAATTGCTTTTCAGACTCCACTTTTCCAGTGAGTTGCTTGACGGTGGAAATTGAGCCGATGCACAAGCTCGTCCTCCATCACGCATGCATGTTCCTGCCATGGGTTTGTCGCTTTCGCTTGTTGCGCGGTACATTAGTTGACTTTGTTGCAGTTTCTGATGCTGACCTTAATCAGCATCAGATTCCCGTAATGCTTTTACATTTTCTGTCAACTTAATATATTTTAATACAGAAACACGGTGGACCGCCGGTGGACCGCCTTGACACCCCGACCACCGAGCTTAGCAAGTTTTCTGGGGGAAACCCTGCAAAGCCAGATATTCATCTTAAAGGATGAATAGGCAAAGTTGAGGAGAAAGACTCAACCAAATAAAGTAAACTAGTTTTCTAATTACTACATTTTTATGCTTTATACATTTGTATCTTTATTCCAAATTTCTGTGCATCCAAAATTAGGAAAATTTAACATTGAAATTAGCTAATAATACTACAAAAGTGACAACTTCATGGGCAAAGCAAAAACATTAGAGAGCTCTGTAACCTTTTTGAATCATACCACAACAGTGGCAGCACCAAAGTCCTGTACATATTTCTGTATAAAATACTGAAGACTGTGCAGTGATTTAACCAAATTTCCATTTAAAATATATTTTCTGTTCATTTAAAAGAGGAAGGAAGTCTGATTTCAGTGCCAGTGTAAAGTGGCAAGAAAACTTAACTCGCAAGTTAAGTTTAGAGGAATGGGTTAAAGTCACACTCCCAAAACAAAATCGAAAGTAGGGGCAGTAGGGTGTCCCAGTGGCTCACATGGGAAACAGGACAGAATGAAAAGCTTGAATTTAACTCGTTAGTTTATCATCACAAGGTTGATTTGAATAGGTTGCTTTCAGTGGCAGTAGATCACGAAAATTAGAAGTAGAAAAACATAAAATTAAAACCACTTTAAATATTAATGAATTTGGGGGGGGAAATTCATGTTTTTAGCTTAATTTAAAAGGACAGCATTCAAAATACACACTACATTAAGTGTAACTGCTCTGACTTTTACTGTGTCAGGGTTGAATGAATGGATTTGTTAAATTTAATCACTGGTGACATGTTTGCGCCGCGCGTTTCTCCTCATGTTTTGGTGGTTTTCCTCTTTGAGAGATGAAGGAAATTCTGCAGTGACCGCAGCTTAAAGTGCTTTACCTGTTGTGCATCGCACTGCAGGTCAATAGGTTCAAGTCAGACATCAGCAGGTGCTTGACCCGCATTGCAGGCGAATAGAGAAGAAACATCATGCTCGTTGAACTGTAGCCTTGAAGACTAACCATGCTGCTTTTGGGCCAGGAAACAGCTACTAAAGAGATTATTAGCTCAAGAGGAAGTCAACCCATCTCATGACAACCTGCCCTAGGTTTTACTGGTTTGAACTTTTTGTCAGTAAATGCTAGATGCGAGTGATGAAGGTATTAAAGGATTCAGAGGGAAATTTTATGAAAACCTTTTAGTTCAAAAACCTTGCTGATGTATTTTTATTGCTGGACTTTTTTTTTCGTTAGTTCTCAGAATGTAACTGGAGATTTTTTTAAAAAAAGGAGATCTGGTTATGTTTTTAATTCATAAACTCCAGCGTCAGACCTCTAACACAGATTTCTCATGGAATAGCAGCATATGTCAAAATCCAATGGGACAGGACAATGGGGGGAAAAATAAATATATTTGCAAACTTCTCAGTGAGCTTTACTCTGGAGGTAAAAGATAAAAAGCATATTTTTGTATCCATACTTTTTGGCAGAGACTCTAAATAAAGAACAGATGCAATGAAAAGAAAACAAAAACAAAAAACAGGAAAACTAGACTTGTACTATAAGAAAATAATTTGGAAAGCAAATTTCCAAAACAAACAAAAATAAAGTAAAAGACACAATTTTACAAATCACCCATTTCTTTGCTCTCTCGGTTCTCCAAGATTGTAAAGAAATATTTAGTCGTCGATTATAAAAATAAAGCCGACTGCAAATTTCTTGTGTTAATAAAATACAATAAAACCAATAAAAAACACTGGTTTTTTATTACTGCAGAGCATTATCGCAAGTTGTGGAGGTCACAATTGTCTCCACTGTCTGTGCTGGCAAGCTAAATCTGATGGCAATGAGTGAGCGTTGACGCAAGCCTAGGTCAGCAGGTTTTGTGGTTGAGCGTCGGTTTTTGCCACTGACATGCTTGTTGCTCTGAAGTACCGTCAGAACAGATAAATTACCTTCAATTTTGTTCTTCTCCCCTCACAGTCAATGATACTTTGAATAGCGCAGATAACTGAGCACTGAATCTTGGAAAGTGGGGAGTCACACACGCTCAGCTTACGTTTCATTTAACTCTAAATTGGATAAGATAACATCGATGACGAATTAAACAAAAAGTAGAAATGACCATTTTCAATAAAATTTTGATAAAAGAACAAACAAAATACTCCAGAGCAAACCCAGGAGTAAATCACCAGCTGAAGCTGTGTGTCTGGCCTGGGAGCCAACCATCATCGATCACATGATTTATGGGAGAAGAATAAAGGCCTCTAATTCAGGGCCCATTTTTAATTGCTCTTTATGCTCTGCTCACCACTCCAAGCTTCAATTCAAGTGTCTCATCATTACTTATGCCCAGCCTGCATTTGAGAACCATCAGCTGTCCTTCACCTTCTGATTCACAAGAAACTAATTTCATCTCTCGGGTCCCCTACACTTAGCAACAACCATGATTCATAGGGGAGTAGTCGTTGGGTGTAAAGCCCTCATAGGAGAGCATAAATATTATTGCATATATATTAAGCTGAAAAAATAATTATAATTGGAAATTGGCTTAGAACAGTAGAATGCTATGCTAGTAGGTCAACATGCTAGTGATAATCTACACACTAAAAGTGGCATTTAAGCCAACATTGGCGTCTTAGCTAATTTTTATTTAAAAGCTAAGCTTTACATAGTAATGAAAATTAGTTCTACATGCTACTGATAACATGTAGAGTTTAGCATTCTACCTAAAATAAGCATTTCAGCATTTTTTTTTAATTCATTAGCTATGTTTACCATACTGAATGAACTAAGTCAATGTAAGTCAACATGCTGATACTCCACATGCATTTAAGCTAGCCTTATCATTTTGGCTAATTTTAGTTTATACACTAATATTTGCTTAGATTAAGCAATGTGTTAGTGATAACACACATCCTACGAGTAGTGTCAAAATGCTAGTTGCTCCACATGCCAGTGATAGTCCTCATGCTAACATTAGCTTTACAGCCATTTTAGCTCAGTTTTGATGTGATAGCATATTAAATGAATTACACACATGCTTGTCAACATGCTTGTGATAATACAGATGCTAAGCACTACATTTTTGTTTAACCTTAGGATTGTTGCTAACTTTTGGCATCAGTACCCATGCACGCTTTGGCAGGCAACTTTTACATTTCTTCAGAAATTTTCTAGTCTTTCATTGACAAGCAACAAAAACAGTTGAAATGTCTATACAGATCAGTCTATATAGACTATATATAGATGATGAGTCCATCACACTCATCATACATCATTTTATTGTTAAATAAAATGTATTTACACAATACAGCCTTGGTTATCTAGTAGCTGCTTTAAAGCCAGCTGTGAAGTTATTAAAAAGTTATTGTTACATCTTCGCAATTCAAAATTTTTTTTACAGCTAGTCTTCTGGTCAAATCTCAGTGAAGATCAACATTTTTATTCCTCTTTAGATCTGAGATACTAACATGACAACAGTGAAAGAAATGTTGTCCATCTCAGATGTTTTTGCCATATTCACCTTAACTTGGGACTTGCACATTTTCATGCTGATGAGGCCCGCCATTTCATTTGCACCTCAAACCATTTAAATATCCTTAAACGCACCCAGAAGGTCAGACAATGGATTAAAAAAAAAAGGTAAGAAAATACCCAAAGCAATCGAGCCGTCAGATGATCTATACCTCAGAATGCCTTGAACCTATCAATGTAATGGTGTTTGATTCTGAAAAATGGATGCCCCCAAACAATTGTCCATTGTGGAGCCACACTTTTATACACATAAACCCGTTCCTCTGCCCTTACCCCATCAAGGCATTTCATCTAATGGTTGAAATGGTGCTTCTCTGCTCCCCTTTTCAGGAAAGCCATTCAGAAAGTGCCAAAAGGAATCTTGCTGCAGTCCCGGTGATTGGTCATGTCATGCCATGCCTGCTGGGTGTGTCACAGAGTTAGCTGTCGAGGGTGTGAGTGTGCGCACAGCAGAATACAGAGCGATTGTTTATGCTGCGGCGGTGAGAGGAGGGATTTCATCAGCTCCAGGAAAATTCTGCATGTTAGAATAATTCAGTTTATGTTCCACAAAAATGGAGATTCAATGATAGCATGAAAGCAAAAAAAAAAAAAGAACAGTCTGAATGTGTAGCTGGATATATGAAGACTTTATACAGTGAAATTTATGCAAACTATCCCCACTGTTACACACAATGTGTGCATAGTTAACTTGGCATACTGTGAGTCCTTATAATTTTCTCGGATCAGTCCAGTTGCTTGGTAACCAGAGGTCAAGAAATAATGTAGCACATATCCCACTGTGAAACAACAAATTCATGCTTCAACATTTTCATCTTCTACCAAAGGAATTTACTTTACTTTTACCACCCAACCCTTCTGTTTCAGAACAACAGCACCAAGAAAAGATCTGTAAAAAGCTTTCAGATTAATAGCACTGTGCTATTCCACAGTCTCAAACAAGAAAAAGTGTTGAAAATGAGTTGGATCTCATTTGATCCAACTGCATTTATTCGTGCAACCTTTTTGTCTCAACAGAACAGTACTCCTCTGCTGTAACTCAGGAAGATTGATCTCCTTTACTACCTCTTCAGAACAGCTTCCTGAGTTAAATCTTTGGTTCATCGCTTAGTTTCCATTGAACTATGAGGAGGCAATCTGACCACTTAAAATAAGATGAGTTAGAACAAGGTCACGTTAAAAGAAAATGCAGAATATTCAACTTGTAGTAGAGTTTCACAACCTTGATCTAGATCAAGGGTCTCCAATCCTTCCATCCTGGGAAAAAAAACAAAAAAAAACTCTTGCACTAAAGAGGTAATTCAATTGTCTGATTCAGTTTTGATGGAGCACAGATGCAACTAAAAGTTGCATGTAGTTGTGATCTCAGGGTTTGCAATGATTTCTGCTGGGAGACGGGAATATTCCAACTCCTATTGCATACTACTATCTGCTTGCAAATTGCACAGCAAGAATTTTTCTTGTGCTTGCCTCAAATGCTTCAAAAATGTTTACTTTTCTGTTTTATGATGCATAGTTAACTGAAGTTCTGTTCTGCTTTAAACATCTAATTTTGCTTTAAACATCTAATTTTGTTGTATTAATGCATTACCGAAGTCTAATCAATGAAAAGATATTCATTAAAGACTTTATCATGTCTTCAAGCTGCTCAGACATGAGCTTCATTAGTCAAAGTCACATGGTGTCAAAATGAAAGATGACATCAATAAATTACTACCTAATTATTTGGCGATATTAACACGACGGCCATAAACAAACTTTATCCGAGGTGAACTACGGCGTGATGCCTTGTGAAATCTAATCTGTGTAAAACCTGGAAGCACTTTTCATTCTGGAGCAGCTTCCTCAGGCTATTCCTGTAGATTCCACTTTCGCATGTCAACACATCTGTCATTAAAGCACATCTTTGCACTTGTTTTGCTTAGAGGAAGCCTTAATCAAGGCAACATCTCACTGTGCTCATATTAGGGAACTGTGAAACATTTGGGAAACATGCAAATGTGTCAAACAGAGAATCTCTCCCTGTTACCAACTCGGTTAAACGAAAACTATCTCCCTAAAAATATTGTTTTTCTCTGATTAACATAACCTAAATATCTAAATATCTATCTTCATAGGCCTCAGTTAAACAGACAGGATAGAGTCGATACATTTGAAAATACTGGAGCAAACTTCCAAACTTCCTTAGTTTGGCAGATAAGATTGTAGATCTTAAAAGTAAGTCAAGATCCATAAATCTGTCAAAACTTTTTTCTTTTTCTAAACTTTTCTTAAGGTGACATGCAGTGACATTCAAAGAATTAGAATATGGGTTCCAGTGAGTCTCGTTTGTCACATTAAAAGCACATTGTGAAAGTGACATTTAAAAAGATTTAAAAATATTTCTCACAAAGGCCACACTTTTGTATCGGTATTATTCTAATCAGAATGAAAAGACTTGAAATCAGACTGTGTGGGACTGATTAAACAGGTTTCACTCAATGACTTTTTAAAATATTACTACATAAGGACACATCCCCATTTCTGTTTAATAAACTTGCAAGAGCAAAGAAACATGAAAACACTGACAAATTAAAGACTGTGTAGTACGGCATAGTTGCATATTGCATAGTTGACCAGTCCAGATGTTGCGGTTTTGCTAAAACACTGGAAAGACTTTCTGAAAATTAGATCCCGAAACAATTTGAAGTCAAAGCTAACACATTATTATTATTATTATTATTATAATTATAACACCCAATCATGTAATCCTGGGAAATAAGCTCCATCTCAACCTGGACTTGCTGCAGTTTTTCCCACATTCCTCTAATGGTAAGATAACACACATAAGCTTGAAATTTGGATCAGATGCTGTTAGATGTCACTATTGAACATCCTCCACAGCATGACTGCATTTGAAATGCTAAGTAGCGACTGGTGGTTGTTCGTCCTTATTGTTGCTCCTCTGCGTCTCTTCCATTTGTTTGTTCATAAACTGCCTGCGTGCCACTCTTTACATCCAGGTTCCACCAACACACACACACACACACACTCAGATACATGCTCCTGCTGCCCTCACTAATCAATAATGGATAGAGCCACACAGTGATAGGACTCCTTCTCTCGACCAACTCAGATGTGGTGTGAGAGGGCAACATCTATCAGGACTGTTAGACCGCTGACTCCTGCTGCTTCTGCAGCGTGATTAGGAGGGCCGAGTGTGTGGCTGCGTGTGCGAATTTGTGAAAAGGGCAGAAAGAGCGATTCGATAGCACAGTGTCAGACTGGGAGCTTTACATTTCTATTCATAACCCGCCTGGGAGACACCATTCACACAATGTGCTGCTCCGCACCACCACGGCACTACAGAAATCAGAGTAAATGCTACAGTGATTATGGTGAGAGAGATCATTATGCTTATCGCACAGCAGGTGGTGAGGCACGACTAAGACCTGAGCTAATCCGCCCGGCACTAACTCTGCACAGAGGGAGGAGCAGAACGGAGTCGGTTACTCCACCTTTTAATTACCGAGTCCACTTCACTTAGCGTTCAGTTTAAGACCAGAGGCCAAGGTCAAGATCAGCGTAGAAATAATGGAAAAAGTATTTGTACAGCCAGACTTTATTCCTTATCCTATTTAAAGTTATTCATCCATCTGTTTATTACATATCTATCAGTTTACTCTGTGCATCAGTTTATCCACCCATCCAACTATCCATCTTTGCATCTATCAAATCCATTTTTCACACCAAATGACATTATAAGGAAGAACTGAGAACTTGGAGACATGAAATTTGATATTAAAAAAATGTGTAGGAAGTCTGAGCTTTACTCAGAGGGAATAAAAATATGAAGGCAAAAAAAAGAGAGAGAGAGAGAGAGAGAGAGAGAAAACAAAAGCAAAACAAAACTACATTTTTGAAAAATCTCACCAAAGGAAACTCGAGACATAACAGAACAAAAACAGCAACATTCCAGAGGAGAAATAAAAGGCATTGCTAATTCAGGGACACACACACACCCAACACACACACTGGGCTAGAAGAAAAAGGGACTTAAGCACTCAGCAAGAACAGAAACTGAACTTTGTGAGTGTGGTTAGTAACCTGTCAAGAAATGTCAAAGAGACCTGCAGCCACAGTCTCATTTTTTATGATGTAACTGACTCACTGTCCTGCCCTCAGTAAAGGAGTGGTCAAAGAAAGCAGATGAGCCAAGAATCCTTTGAAGAAAGATCTTTGATGCCGACTTCATTTTTCCTCTATTATCTAAGGTCGTTCACCATCGTTTCTGCACCAGCGACTGAAGAAATATACTGGGGTATCAAACATCTCTGCATTTACAGTATGTGTAAGCTTTACAAATCCTCAAACTACTCCATATTTAAAAGTCTTATTGACTAAGTAAATCATTAGATTGTGAATATGCAGGAGAGAAAGTTAAACCAACAGATTAGTCCTGATTCATTCCAATCTAGGTCACAGGTATGGACAGAAAAAAGCGACTTGCAGCCATTTGAATCTCCCTGCTAGTTTGGTGCAAGTCTACTAACATTTTTTATTTTCAATTCATACGATCGTTTTGAACCAAAGCCATTTAATAGAAATATTCTTATGAGAAAACTTTCTGCATCAGAATTGAAGAGACACCAATTTAAATGACAACTGATTGTCTTAAATTATGCAAGTCGTTAAGTAATGAGGTGCAGCAAATACAGCACAAATGTTTGTGCAGTTATTTTGAATGTCAAATTAAAAAAAAGACTAAATTGGACAATAATAATTGGCATTTTAGGCACGAATAGTGAGATAGAAGGAATTCAAAAGTAAGAAAAACTGACAGGTAACATAACTAACAAAACCAGTTGCTACTGGTTATTAATCCCTTGTGCTAATTTTTTTGTAACACAATTGATGCAAAAGTTTATTCTATAGCTTACATTTTAAACACTATCTGTAGTGGAGAAGTTTTGAGTCGCCCTCAAAACAAAAATGTGGTGTTGACCCAGAGAGGCCCGAATTCAAAAGCACTCCACACTTCTCAGATTTTATTTGTAAAGATTTGTAAAAATTTATGGATAATGTTCCCTCCAAATCACAATATGAAAACGTATTGCAGTATGTGGACTTGAAATGTGAGAAAATATGAAAAAGTGTCTTTTGTTGCATCTGTGGATAATGCAGACCAGTGTAAAAAAAATAAAATAAAATAAAATAATGGCAAAAACTCATCTATTTTTGCAATTTCACTGCCTCAAAAGTGAAGCCAATTCATTTTGTGGACTTATTTTACATTTTCCAATAAAACGACTTGAATCACAATCTGCAGCTGCCCATATTGTTAAATCATTTATCTGATATGAAGACAGAGCCGTAATAAGGAGGAACCGAGATAAGGTACAGTTATAAGGGAAAACAGTTTTCTTTTTTTAGATTGAAAGTCAGAGCAGGATCTGATTGCATGTAAAATTTAAAGAAGCCAATAATATATAAAAGTTGATTGGCAAACGGCTGCATGGTGGCGCTGTTGCCTCATTCCGACCTGAGTTTTTTTTTTCTGGATGGGGCTTGAATGTTCTCCCTCAGAGTAAAAATGACTATTAGATTAACTGGGTTTCCTAATCTGCCCTAACAGATGAATTGGTGCTTGATGGGGAGATTTGAACTGGTATTTGGATGCAAGTTTGACAAGTTTATTGTCAAACTTTTTTTTTCCATCCAATTAGATATAGAAAGTCAAGACAATGATTACATTAAATTAGCCATTACAGTGGTACATTACAGTGAACATCTACCTATGAGCTACTGTTTCGATGGCTGTGTTTTATTTTATTAAATAAGTCAAGGTGGAAAGGACTGTTCAGCTCAATTACCACAGCCCTGTAATGGTGTTTTAGATTACAGAAAATTCTTCTTGAAGTCTTCTATGTTGATAAAATTGCCAGGCTTTTGAAGCATCTGTGTACTCAGCCATTTGAAAGACAACCCAGCAGGGCCTCGCTAAGCCTCTCAAACAATTGCCTCTCGATATCCACAGCAATTTTATCTATTTTACCCAATCGTGTTAGCACTGAGGACAACCTGCTCTGGGTTGTTAGCTGCTGTTTGCCAAAACGTTTCAAATATTCATGCTCTGCTGGTGATGGAATTAACTTCTCGGAGGTGCTAAAAGGATCACTTTCACTGGTAAATCTGTTGGTCTGGGAAAACGTAGGACGGAGAGGGTACGTTTTTATGCCTGCTCCGCTGAGGAGCAAATCTGCAAGCAAACAAGTTACCACTGGAGGAAGCTAAAGGTTTTAAGATATGGTTTAAGGAGGGAAAAGAATAAAAAATTGAAATGTTAAGGAATGAAGATTTTTTTTTTCAATTAAATGGCTCAATAAAGAACACCGAGAGAAACAATCCGCCGTAGACACCGGTCCATCACAGGGCAATGCTTGCACAAAAAAACTTTAAGAGAAATATGTGAAATATCCTTTATGTACCTCATAAACGTAACTTTGTCCTAATTGTCAGGAACAAATTTTAATTGGTCAATAAAGTATGTACTGTAGATGATTATTAGGACTGAAGGAGTCGAAAGGCCAAAGAAACACAATCAGTTTGTCTCTGAGTTGGCACCCAGGTCAGGTCAAAGAGGGAAGTGGAGTTTGTGAATGTTAATAGGATTTGCTGATGTGTGTTGTGTCTCATTAAAGAAGAAATGTCTGCAGGAAAATTGTGCACGGAAAGATGGTAGAACGAGTTAGAAATCTAGAAAGGAATTGGATGAATCTGGTTTTAAATGTTACAAAAGCCGCATTAGGAAGTCTGATTATTATGGACAAAAGCCACTGGAGATGTGTTAGAATCCACAGAAATCAATGCTACCAACAACAATCTTTCAAGCCCACACAAAACTCCTCTGCCAAGAGAAAAGTCCCCGTGGTGCCGTCTGTGCCTCAAGTGAAGAACCAAACTTTCATCTGCAGCAGGGCTGCAAAATATTAAAACAAGGAGATTCAATGTTTTTTTGTAAAATATTTTCAGAAACATCTGTTAGGTTTGATCAACTTGTTCTCATCGTGATGCCCCCATCTCAGTCAGCAAAGTCCAGCATCAAGTGTAAAGCAGGGAAAATTCATCGTTGGCTCTTCCAAAACAATACTGTACCATAATTGTTTCCAAGCATTTCATCACAACTACATAGTGATGTTATATATATATATTTTTGTATATTATCTGCTGCAGTTTGAAATCTTTTGTCTCCACCAAATCAAGAACATACGAAAAAAAAAACAAACAAAAAAACAATCCAGATGGAAATCTCTGACCCCTCAGAAGCCTAACTAAGGGAAAGAACTGAGTTTGACAGAAACTACACAGCATTGCTACTGTAAGGCCAATCTACTGCTGATTTCTGAAGTCACCAAGCAGATCATTATGTTACAATTCACTGCTCCGCTGCTTTGAAGGGCAGGCATTCAGGAAGCCAATGAAAGGCAGAGGGAACAATATGGAGAAGTACTTGAAGAATACTGGAGTAAGGATTGGGAAGCAAAATGTGAGGCCATTCAGGTGGCATATAAAAAACTTCCAGTCCGCTCTGTATAGGATCAGCAACCAGGGGCGTGGATGGCTCTTAAGTCCGCATAACAGATTTCTGCCTGAATGTGTGTATACATAATTTCCTCTGAACAGCCAAGCCTCTTGTCGCTCAGTTTAAGTAGCTATCTTGCTTTCAAATTGTGCGTTCATAAATGTTGGCCTATGATCACCTAAATTTTACTAACAGATTGTTACTTCAAAAACCATGTACAGAATTTTTTTATACAAAATTCTCGAACGCATGCATTCATTTGAAGCAACGTGAGGCATCTTTACCAAAAAAACAGAGAGAAAATGCTAAAAATGTGCAAAAGCAATTGCACAAGCCAGATCATAACAACTCAAGAACAGCGGTATAAAGGCATAATATGGGATTTTTTTCCAATGACATGATTGATTGTAGACTTTTTTGCTACATTGAAGAGTCAAATGTGAGGTCAAGCCTCAATAAATGCCTCCAAAACTTACTACACCGAAGAGACATTAAGGTATTGCTTTTGTTGCTAAAACTCAGCCAATATCATATCTGTTTTATTTTATATTTCTGCCCCAAGTTGCATCTTTTTTTTGTGGTTCTGTTATTTTCTCATATCAGCCAAAGAGGAAATCAATACATCTGGAATCTGAAAAAACACACATTTGTTCCTTGTAAAATATTCTGTTAAAGTGATTCGTGTTAATGTACATAGGTTTGTCGGATAACTTTGGATATAGAAAGATTCTTGTAAGACACAGTGGTGCAGGGATAAAAACAACAACTATTTATTAAATTGAATAAAGGTACTCGACAAAAACAAAAATGAAGACGGAAAACAAACAACAACGACTGGGCCAAAGAATTGTGGAGGCAGCAGAGATTTTTTAAGATCTACACACACGCGCGCGCGCGCGCACACACACACGCACAAATATCAGCACAGAAACAGCCACCAGTATACATCTCCGCACCAACTCAACTTACATGACCCTCAGGTGGGTCTGATGGGCAATTTCCACTCTAAATTAGAGATCTTTGCACCGTATGCGTCTAAAATGTCATTACCGATGCAAATATAGTGAAATCAGCCATTAGCAACAGGAACCTTATTAAACTAATTACACAAGAGTGCACCACCCAGGCAAGTGGCCTGAACAGCGTCACTAAAACTAATAAACTAATAAACTTTTAGAATCCACTAAATACACTAATCCATCATGCCATTATGTCCACCTGTTCTCTAGATCTTACCTGCTTCTTTCTTGACCAACATCTGGATGACTGGCAGTAGGTCCTGGATGTAGCTGGAAAACATTTTTGTGCATCGTCAATACATAGCATAATTACATTATGTACATAAACAATATTGAAGCATAAAATATCATCAACATTCTAAAATAGTAGATACTCACACACAGTCCTCATCACGGACATCAGGACGTTCCTGAAGATTCTGATTGACACAAATGTGACTCCCATTCTGTGGAGTGTCTGTGGAAATAAATGTAAAAGCAAAAAAATATTGTAGCAAATATATCGCTTTCTCAAAAATAAGTTAAAATTATTCTCAACCAGCCATTGTACAATCGGGAATCAACACAGTGACTGTAAATAATACATACCGGCTTCATGGCTCCGTCCCCATATCCGTCCTCCGTCCGCCATGTTGTCTACTGCTTTCCACACTCTGCCTTGCTGTACTGCGTTATAACAAAATAAACAAAATAACGAGAAAATCAGTTTTCCTTACAAATATGCGAGTGTTCACTATTGACTAAATGTGAAATCATAACCTACTGAATTTCTCTTCGTCCTGGTGGACTCCGTAAGAGCACCTCGGCACCATGGTCTGAGGCCTGGTTGTTGAGGCTTGGCCATTTTTCAGGTCTGAAAAAAAAATAAAAAAAGAGTTCAGAACATCACATGTAATAAAAAATACAATACGAAATCTCACCCTACACTTGTTTTGGCATATAAAAACGACAGACCGCTTTCTGTAAAAAACAAACAAAGCAACTCGCCTCGCTGCCCGTGCTCGTTATTCATAAAAGCTTTCTTATCGTGAGTTCGGCCTTGTTGGACCGCCGCGGTGTCATCTGTTGTTTTCCGCCGGAACATTGCTTAATATCAAAACGATACTGAAAAAGTAACTCCGTGAAATAGGACTTTTTCCACCATTTCACAGAACGCATGGGCATTTTCGTTCATGTTGGGTTTAGCATTAGCACTCGTTAGCGACGGTGCAAATCTTCCTCTGTAGTTTAATGGCGGCTGCCTGACCAACTATGAAAGCGCATTACTGCCACCAACTGGACTGGAGTGTTAAATGAAAGTTGACAGAAAAAATACATTCTAAAAAGTTATTTTTTCAAAAGTTACGTGACAGTATATTTTATTTTTATTATAATTAATTCCTCAAATGTTTTTAAATGTATAGATGTTTATTTACTCAATTCTACTTTGAGCTGTCTCCTTTTTTGTTTATATAGAATATGATTCATAATCTGTGAGTTATATTTAGTGCTTAACTAACAAAACTTTTGAAAAAAGAATACAAATGTCAGAAGGTATCACATACTTTCAACCATTAAACTCAAGAGTTAAGCAACTGAATACTGATAAATCACCTGTGGAATGGTGTCACTACCACTCCAATATCAGTGAACATTAACGTTAGTTTGATTATTATTCACAAAAATACTTTATATACAATGAACCACTCTGGAACATGTTTATTATTATTATTATTATTATTATTATTATTATTGATTAAGTTGTGTGGGAGGAATGTCAAAGTAAGATCACAAACAAAAGTCTATTGTATGTATTCATGCATATTCTTCTTTTATATCATCAATTCAACCTAAGTTTTTCAGTGCTCTTAACACACATGTAAAATATATTTTAATGGATAAGATAGATTATTGTTTTAATATTCTTTCTCCAAACATACTTCTT